>NC_080416.1:34858988-35169799 GCF_030265065.1 Corythoichthys intestinalis | reverse complement strand
AAATCCCTCGCTTGCAGCTGCAAGGCTCAACCCTCCCCCACAGGTTGTTGCTCAGTGTCAGTGAGTCAGCTGTGCTACACGATGGCTGGAGGAGGTGAAACTCCTGGACTCCCCCCATTGAAGAAAGCAAAGTATCTGGTATGAGAATACTTCGGCTACAGACTGCCGCAGCTTTGAGGAGGAGGGCCAACCGACATGTAAAAAATGTTTGCGGAGGGTGGCTGCCGAGGAGGCAATACTAATATGATTTCGCATTTATACAAAATTAAAGGTTAGTAAAAATTTTCCCGCTATGAAACTCCAGCGTGTTTAGTGTGTCTAGCGGTGGTAAAACATGAGTTTTTTTTCTCTCTGGCAACTGTGTTTAAAAAGAGAATGTGTGTATAACGTAAACATGATACGACTCATACACACATGCTTTTTATGGAAAATAATTCAATTATTTTTGTTCTGATGGTAATAATGTTGAACTGTGGCTGTGGTTTTAGGCTCACCGAAAGGACTGCATTTATTTTAATTTTATTTAAATATTTTATGTTATTTTTAACAATTTTAACTTAACATTATACTTATGTTCCAATTTGCTAATATGGTTATAAAAATAAAAATCTTTTTCTATGGCTTTTTTTTTTTTTTTTTTAAACCCAGATATCTCAGAGTAACACATTTTACAGCTGTAATTGCATGATACCGTGAAACTGTGATATTTTGGTTTAAGGTTATCATAAAATCAGAATATCTTACCGGCACTTGCCTACTAGTTTATTAGGGTCCAGCTCATTCTACAGACGTTATTAAATAATTACTCGTGCTCATAGCAAACACGGAATGCTAAAAGGCGAGCTACGTTCGGCAGCCATGGCGTGCCATTTCAACTCGCTGTTGCCCTAATAAAGCACTGCTTGCAAATACATTGCAGTACATTTATAGTCGAACGTGGTTACATTATTGCATTGCCGCAAGCTGGAACTCTCGATTACAGTAGGTATTATCTTCATTTTTCGTAACATGAAGCGAAAAAAAATTCTCTAAATGTTTCGTGAATTAACTACTCTGCCTAAGTGACTCCCCTATTATTAGGTTTGCCAGGATCCCACTGGCAATGATTAACCAAACAACGTGAAGGAATCGTACGGGGAGGGAAGTGCTGTGTAAAAATAAATACAACGCCACAATCATAGCCATGATGACGAATGATGGAAAACATTCCTAATGATTATTTCTGAGGAAAAAAAATGAAAGACTTGACGCGAGGTACAACGTTGACTGTTGATGCGAGCGACGCGATTAGAAATTGCAGGTCTGTGTAGTAGAGTGTGCTAAGCATTTCTGGCGGCGTAGTCACATACTTAATATTTGTATAAACACACCATTATGAGCTAACTGCAAACAAATGTGACTAGAAGATTTTTATACTGTTTTGCCACCATTTCTCCAAAAATACCTCATGATTATATGAAATACAGCAATGACCGCTTGCGCGACTAGAAATTTCACTTCCATCCGAGACAGCTCAAAGGCAGTCCATGACTAGTGGGCAGCACATCGTCATGTAACTACTTGTAGTATTAGTATATAGACACCAAATTGTTATTTTGTTAAGATTTTTACAAACCCTGGAAAAAATGGATGAAATCACCACTCTCGGAGGATGTTCATATGGTTGTTTAATTTAGTAGAAAAACAAAAAAGCAGATCACAGACACGACACAAAACCAATTACTTCTCAATTTGAATGGCAACTGAAACACTAAAAGAAATCAAGACAAAAACAAGTTATAGTGGGTTATTTTTTTAAACCGAGCTAAAAGGGGGAAAAAAACACTCAATTCTGAGGAAAAAAATGAAACCTTAAAAAAACAAAAGAACACTTAATACGCCACTAGTATGGAACCTAATACAAAAATCAAACTCAGAGTTTTTCGCTGATAACCGATATTGTCCAACTCAAAAAACCCGATATCAATGAATGCAATCGTGGACATTCTGTGAAAAATAAGAACAACTGAAATAATGGAAAAAAGTGCCTACATTGGACCGCTGTATTTATTGTTTAAATCAAAATATTGCAAACATCAGTTTTTTGGATCAAGTGCAAGTGGAAAGTGCCAACTAGGCACTTACTCTGACCTCAATTTGAGAAATTGACAGATAGCAAGCAAATCAGGGTCTAAAGAGAAGTCAGACACTTTTGCTTGACAATAGCACTGATACTTTTCTGCAAAACTAAAAACAACAAACTATTGCGTCAATAATATAAAATGAAGTCCAATTAAAGCAAAGCATACACCAAGTGACAATCTGAATAGCAGCTGGTAGTTCAGTTTGTAAGAAATGAAATAATGAGCCCACATTTCATCACAAATACAAACAAAACAAAATATACACACCTACTACACAATGCACATGAAAATAAAACAAAGGAGGAATATACTAACTTACAAGAGATGCTTGTAATGTATCAAGCACAAACAACGTGGTGAGATGGCAAGAACTGCTATTGAACATTGGCTGCAGATGTTAGCTCGTCCATTTAGCGCTCTCTATTCACAATTGAGCTCGCGTCCACATATGATTACGTCAGCACAATGTGCTGGAACAAATTACACAGAGTGCCAGCAGGGGGTGTCAAAATATCATCAAATTATTACTGTATTGTCGCGTCGACAAGGACAACGGCATCTTGATGATGATAATGCACACTCAGCAGGAAAATATCACATTATTTTCAATTAATTGTACCCACCTGACGCCACGAACAGCATGTAAAAAAAAATTTTTTTTTTTTTTTTTAAAGTTGCCCGAGAGTTTAAGATGACGCTCGCCACGATAAATGCTAACGGTAACGAGAACACGAATGCTATGCTAACGCTCCGAGCCACCTAGCCAATCATTATCGCGTTTGCAACGGCATCAAGCCAAGTAGTAACGCGCCGCTTCACGTCCTCAGTAACGGTAATGGCTTTGTAAAGATGGGAAAAGTAATTAATTAGATTGCTCCGTACTGAGAAAGGTAATGCCATTAGAAACACTGTACTCTAAAGCTGTGATTAACAACACTGTTTGTGACTAGGCATGTGCTGGTATGAGCTTTTGACTGTATGATAACTAAGTATGGGAATTGATAAGATTTTTACGATTCCGATACCATTATCGATATTGCTTAACGAGTCGATTCTTTATCGATTCTCTTATCTATTCTAATTTGGACTAATGAATTGTATGAGGTTCTGGGTTCAATATGTTTTATGGTTCATTCGCCTCGGGGTGTCGGTTAGATGACAAGGAGCGGAGAGTGGAGTTGGTCTTTAGCACTTTTAATACAACTTGGCAACATGCAGAACTATATACAGGCAATGGTACTTGATATGAGAATCACTCAATGAGCAGGTGGGAGCATGCGTGGAAAGATGTTGATGTATTTGTATGTGAGTGAAAGACTGGAATGTGTGGATATACTAGTGTGTGTGGTTCTGAAAGGAAAGAAAATTAGTGCTGATGTAATAAACAATGCAAATTGACTGTAAAGCAATTAATAACACACATACATGACTCGCAGTTTAATGAACACAAAGGGGGGGTTGCGCACAAGCTGGAAGCACGCTGCGTGCACGTTCGGTCAACAACACGAAACGGTCGCGCTGATAACGGCTCTAATTTATCATAAGAACTTTATGGCATGAAGAGGAAGTACTTACTATCGTTCATGGACGCACAAAAATTAATACTTCCTCTAAAAGGTGGCCGTTCTCTGCTCGAAATGCACACCTTACGCCTATTCTCGGTCACAGAATACACAGCGCGCATGACGTAGGACAATAACTGGAAATGGACTGGTTGCTATGGGAACGAATCAGCATACCAATGAAATCTTTCTAACAGGAGTATTAAAATTGCTAATAAAATCGTTTAGGATTATTTTAGATGTATATATGTTATATTTTTCTTATAGAGTATTCGACAAGGAATACGATGAACCAATTAAAACTTTTTGGGAAAAATCATCATTTCTTTAAGTAGTCTCATGAATAATGACTTGGCCTGTGAATACCACTGCTTAGTAACTCAGTGGCGACACCTCTTGGTACCATCGGTAGGTGAGTAGACTGAGAGCATTAATGTTGTGATACTTGCTTGCTTGTCGGTGTGTAACATGTGTCAGTTCCGTGGCATTGATTGTTCTGTTAGGAATCTATAAGAGAATCGTTAAATAATCTGCCAAACGTTTCCATGGAATTGATACATCCCTAATGATGACCTAAGCAAAAATACCGCAGTTTCACAGTATTGCAATTATAACTCTAAAGTGTGTTATTTTGAGATGTATGTATGGGTTAAAAAATTCCATTGTCAATTTTTTCCGAGTGTTTTATTTTTTTGTGTCAGAGCGTGTCGGGTGTTGGTTGGTTTGACAAATTAATGTCCATCCGTCCATCATATGCTACTCAAGCGCCCAAAAACAACGCACGCGGGCACGAAAGATGTTGCAATATGTCTCAATTTTTCTTAACAGACTAATGAGAGTGGAAAGGCGACATTGTAAAGAGAAAACTGTAGCGGATGATGTTGTTGAGTCTCGCAGCTCGCTGAGTAGACGTGTTGCAATTATTAAAACAATTATTTCTCGTCAGCATTTGACGACCTGAGATGAGGGGACGACGGGGGAACTGACTAGATTATTTATTTATTAATACCAGTGCAAAAATGATATTTCAATACAATCATCTTAATAATGATTTGCAATTAAACTGTTTTGTATCAAAATGGAGTATTGTTTTCATTTCAGAGCAATACATTTGACAACCAGTTATTTACGCTTTAGTTTTAACGATAGTTACCAAAAATAATAGTGAGGAGCATAAAAACAAAAACACAACAGAGCGTGAGGTAAATATAATGTGTTGGTCGTTCCATATTTAGAAATTAAACTTTCGATTTCTCTTTTTATTTGCGTGACAGCAAGCGTGTCACGTAGGCTGGTAGCGGCAATATGTGATCAAGATCATGCTAGAGAAAGTCTGTGTGCCCCCGAGCCCAAATCCACAAAAAATAATTTTTTAACAGTGTCCTAAATCAAAATGCAACCACGAGCCATGACTTTGATCCCATAGAAATACGACAGACGACGCGGAAGTTCTCCCTCAACGGCGGGGTAGAGACGAGGCTGCAAAAACAGAATGATATAGTATGTCACTCACTTCTGAATCTACGACGACCAGCCAATAAGGAGCCTGTGTACAAGAGGGGGAGGGACCAAGCAATGTCACTTCCCGTTCAGTTATATTGCTAAGCGGTCTTTGAAGATTCGTTCGGCACAACACTTCCTGAACGATTCATTTAGGTGGGTGGGGTTGGGGGGATGAGGTGGGCGAATGATTGGGTGAACGATTTGTTTGAATGAGTCTTTTTACTGAACGAACTGGAATGGATTTGTTTCCTCAAGTGAACGACATATCCCGTCACTACTTACTATTTGTGTTTTTATTAAGTCTTTTATTACTCTTTCATTACCTCAAAATACTTTTGAATGTCTTTTCCTATCATACCTTTGAGGATTGTGTTTTCTTGTGGAAGCATGTCCGATCACATCATTTTCAAAGTATCGGACTCGGCAAAAAAATATCGGCCATGCCTTTTTTTAATATATATATATATTTTTTAATTAAATCGTTTTCTAATTGTATTTAACGTTACAGGCATAATATGTTACACTCATTTAGTCTTTAGGCTTAAGGTAGGGTTATCAAATTTATCCCGATGACGGCGGTAATTAATTTTTCAAAAATGTATCACGTTAAATATTTAACGCAATTAATGCATGCGTTGCACGACCCACTCACGCATTGTCGCGCTCAATCTGTAATGGCGCCGTTTTACCCATTTAGAGAGATAAAAGGCAGCATAAAATGAGCAAATTTTGGCAGCCCTTGGAGCCTTTTTTTAATAGGCTAAAGCCTTACAATCCCTCTTCCTATGATTAGAAATATCATGGGAAGCAATGTGGCGAAGCAAGGTAGCAAATGATCTTTTTCTTAACACCTAATGTTATTTCCCAATGCAGAGAAGATATACCAATTGGTAGCACTACGCACAGTAATGGTTCCACTTCCCATCATGCATTTGGGTTGAATGGCTGAAGTATCATTTACAGAAAGCTCAACAAATACACTAGATGGCAATATTTAGTCACAATATACAAAGTCACAAGTCTTTCTATCCGTGGATCCCTCTCACAGAATGTTAATAATATAAATGCCATCTTGAGGATTTATCGTCATAATAAACAAATACAGTACTTATGTACTGTATGTTGAATGTATATATTCGTCCGAGTTTTAATAATTTTTTTCTTAATGCATTGCCAAAATGTATATGATCGGGAAAAATTATCGGGAATGATTGGAATTGAATCGGGAGCAAAAAAAAGCAATCGGATCGGGAAAAATCGGGATCGGCAGATACTCAAACTAAAACGATCGGGATCGGATCAGGAGCAAAAAAACATGATCGGAACAACCCTAATTTCAACATTAAGTATTTTCTTAAGGCATTTTTAGTACGTTCTGCCTGTATGCATCGAAACAAAAAAAGCTGACGTTCTGCCTGTATGCATCGAAACAAAAAAAGCTGAAAGCGCACGGTAGAACTTTGGGTGTCAAATTCGGCTCTTGTAGATGTTTCGCCGGTGTAGCACATTTTGGCAGAGCACCAATTTTGTCCTACTCTCGTCTCGTCCCATCCCATCATTCCTGTTCATATTGCTTTTGCTGCTCGTTTTGTGATGTTCGTCTCGGGTTCAAACTGAAAGGGCTGAACAGATGACATGTTTATGTCGCCAGAGTCATACTCTGGAAGCCCAGCAGCGTAGCTCAGTGACGTCACTGACCGACCTGCGACGTCAACAACAGTGGCGACCTACTGGTTAACCCTTAAAAGTCGCAGAAAACGCGCACCTGTCCTCAGCGCATATCATTTTTGAAGGAATCTCCCGTTGTGATTACGTCACCCATGTGCTGCTGGTTGGTCTTGTTTGAACGTGCGGAGATTGAGGTTTACTCTCGTTTTTACTTGAAGTCAATCGACCAAGTAAAACGTCTTTTGGTCCCAATATGTTGATATACTAGAAGTGTAAAATGTAAATATGTCCCAGACTGACAACAAACATACAGTATGTATAAAACAAATAATAAAGTGCACCGACCAAAAATACGACAAAGTGATAAAAAGATGGCAGTTTTTGATCAGCTGGGTCACCGCTTCTTGTGGCCATTCGCTTCCGAACACATACATACTTGTCTCTGTGTTTCTTCCATTTTTTTATGCATCCCCTGACCTCCAGCCCCGTATTTTTAGCAATTTTCTGCCACGAATTGCTTGCCATGTGGCAATCCTCTCGTCGGCTTCATCCATTTTTGAGTGTGGCGCAAGAATGCATGTAAATGGCGGTGATTTCGCGCTGAACCGGACACAATGGTATGAGCGGACCAATCGCCGTTCGTTTGCGTCACATCACCACGCGCTGACGTGACGCGTAGTCAGGATTTTGTGGAGGTGCACGTCAGGCTACGGCGAAGGGTCATAAATTGGGTCTGCCTTGACGGCGTAGGCCCGCCGCAGAAGCATAAGCCAGCCTTTACTCACCGGTCGGTGAGTAAGCCTGTGTGTGGGGCAGGTGGGGCAGGGGGAGGCGCAGCCACATCACATGAGTGACACGACAAAACACTGCTAAAACGCGTGCTAACGACATATCGATAAGAAATATCAGACATCGTGAATTTATGACGGAAACTATGGCGAATTTTCATCTCCTTCTCATCTCGTCAAACGACAACTGGCAATTATCTTGTTATGTTTTTGTCTCCAAGGGCACATTTTTAGCTTTAGCTCGTTGTTGTAATGTCATCATCATGAAAAAAAAAGTTCGTTGATAAAATATTTTCGTTGTCGTCATTGTTGACGAAAACAAAACTGGGCCCGACATTTCAAAGCAGAAAGTAAATACTTATCTTTTACAGTATTGTATTTTTACCGCTTGTAACCTGAAATTTCCTTCTTAACAAGAAGCAATATTTTCCCGTTTAAAGGTGTTGTAACCTGAAAACAACGACGTTCATAAGTAGCGGTATCACTGTACTACTCCAAGATTTTTTACCTGCGTCTTAAAAGCAGGAGCCAGAGCACCAGTGATGGGTTAAAGAACATCCTCAGAGACTGGTAATTCCATCATTTTTGCAAGGCCTTGTAGACATCGACTAAAAAATTCCATGACACAGTGTCAACTGTGTGCTTAAAGAATATTTGTCCTCAGGAGTAACCATTCAGCCATTGGCACGCAACAGTGCTTAGTAAATATGCCAGAAACCATTTGTGTTGATGTGCATACAAAAAAAACCCCCAAAAAATCTTTTCATTTTAATGCGTGAATTGCCTTACCCTGGTATCTTCACTGATGTATCCACAGGTCACTTTCTCTCCCTTTACCCACAGTTCGCCAACTTGGGATCTAGCACATATGGACAAAATTGTTAGCACTGCACACTTTCCAAAAGTAAAGAAAAAAAACACAGAGCCTAGGTCAGTGTAAAAATGTGTCATGTGAAAAGTAGTATTATAGTGCTTGTCACACGAAAAAGCATGTTTATTTCATAATACACCCCGTATTTTAAGCTCCTGAATGAAATGGACCACTTGGATGTGTGAAGAAGCGATCGATATATTTATTCAACCTTTTGAATCCCGCGCTACGAAAATGACAGACTTCCGGCTTCAGTCATGCATTGGCGCTGTGACGTGTACGGAGGAAGGAGTCCACTATACAGCCGTACTGTTGTGTGAGAAGGACTAAGGATTCAGCTGATTTTGCGGATTAATTTGTTTATTTTTCGCATCACGTCAGCCAAACGGCTGCAGAAAAATCTTGCTATACGAGGGAGAGGCGTATGAGCCTTTTTGGGGTTTCAAAATGTTCCCGTTCACAGGTGGATATTGGCCAAAACAAACCCTACTACTGTGGGACCATGGGACTTACGAGGAAGGGAGTAAACATCATGTTTTGTATTATGTCAAATACTGGGATCATTTTAATATGTAGGTGGCTTGCATTTTGTGGCTGACATGATCCTCGTCCCCTCGGCCGACGACCGGCGGCTTATCGCACATCCCCCCGTTGGGAGAGCACTATACTCGGCTTATTACCCTCTTCATGTGCCCGGTGTTCTGTCAAATTTTCCAACCGATCAGAAATTGCAACTTTGTGTTAAAAATACCCGCGAATAAAGCGATTACAAAGTAAACACTACAAACTTTCTTTAAATAAAGGACTAATTACGTTTGATCATGGATGGGCATGTAAAAAGCTCTCCTCATACACATATTGTCATGTTAGCTGCATAACAACTGCAGCCGCCCTCCTGAGGCTCTTGCTGTTTACGACTTTGCCGTGTCGTAAAGCATTATTTTTGCCATATTAGTGTTAACCATTTGGCAGCTCCACGCTCTCCGACATCGGACGGTTTGTCCGGCGGTCATTGTCCAGCTGCTTCCCCGCAAACGAGCCCTCTGCCCTCAGCAGGGGAACGACGAGCTCCAACTTTTTTGCCGCCGGGCAGGTTGCCGATCGGAGAAGACAATCGACAACCCAGTCGTCATGTGAAATGATCCGGGCTAGTTATGTGTGATTTTCCGCTTTGAAGACTTTGAATCATCACTCAGTTCGGGTTAGCATGTCAGCTAGCTGTCACGCCTCTTTTTTGTTTACATCAGGGGTGCCCAAGTCCGGTCCTTGAGAGCCTCTATCCAGCTTGTTTTCCATGTCTCCCTCCTCCAACACACCTGAATCAAGTAATCAGGATCGTTATCAGGCTCCTGCAGCGCTTGCTGATGAGCTGATCATTTAATTCAGGTGTGTTGAAGGAGGGAGACATGGAAAACAAGCTTGATAGGGGCTCCCGAGGACCGGACTTGGGCACCCCTGGTTTACATTCCCCGAAACCGGGGAAGGGAAATGACATAAGCCCGACTTAGGTGGCATAAAATGTGCTTCGCGAGGCGCGACAGTAACGGTGAAGTCAACAGTTTTGACCATTATGGAGTAATTTTGCCATATCATCCTGAATAAATGCATTTTTATTTTTTCTTATTCCATTTAGCACAAGACTGTTATTTGTCATGACCATGCCATTTATTTAGCTATTGGGGAAAAATACTTGATAAAAAGAATATCCTGTAAAAATATTGGAGAGACTGAAACAATGACATTTTGCAGCTCTCTTTGTCGCATTTTCCTTGTTCTGAATAATTCCCCCTCAATGGACTGAATAGTAAAACTGATGAGCCCATTTGCCCGCTGACGTCATCCAACTGTTGGGGACAGTGGGGTCCTATAATGGCACGCGTGGCTAATCGGCAGATTAAAAGACTAATTTCTCGTCATATGTGCTTTGTTAAATTGTTGTATATAGTCGAATCGTCTCAAAATATGATTCTAATTCACATAATAATGCCTTTTTTCCTCCTGTCGTACGCACTTTAAAGACTATTTTGCAACCCTCTCAATAATCCAAACCAGCCACCACAACCCCCAATTATTTAAGTAGTATAGAGTTCGGCTGTTTGATTTAGCCTAAGAAGAAAAGGCCGATAATTTTCTCTCTGACCCGATTTTCCAATATCGATTCGGATTTCTTGGCAAAATAAAAATGCAGTTAATCAGCTCACGGAATAAAGCCATCCTTATTGGCGGTCTGGTCATGTTGGTCATAGTAGGAGCAGCTTCGATGGTGCTCAATAGACTCGTCATGTGTCACTCTCGTACCAGGAACCAATCAAGTGGCTCGGATAAGTGCCCATGGGTAAGCAGACTGCCCCTGAGCAACGTACATTATGTTTTCCTGCTGCGAAGCATTTTGTCTTGCACCTCATAATGAAACGACGCATATTTTTTCATTTTAATTTTTTCATGAACACTTTTTAAAACCCTGCGAATTACTAAACCCGCAAGTTTCGAAGGGCGAAATGGGAAGAGATCTCCGCATATGTAATTTTTCTGCTAAGTATTCTTCAAGTCGCTTCATGGTTTACAAAAAAAAAAAAAAAAAAATTCAACGGCTATGTAGAGCCTCGCCTCGCCATTTATTTCCGGTTCTGCTTTTTCCAGTTCTACATCATAAAGTGAATTTGTGTGTGTTTTTTTTTCGATTGTTCACACTTATAATTTCGTAGTTGTTAGCTTGTTTTTACCGGTGATGACTGGTAGCATCATATCAAAATATTGAACGTGAGCAGTGAATGTAGTGGTTTGAAGGGAGATAACGTGCAAATGTTGACTGTTGTTGATCAATAGTTAAAACAATGTTTAATGTTAAATGAGGGAAACACATTAAGAGGTCAGTGAATGTTGACTATTCTGACCTCAGATAAGTGGGAGGAAATGGATGGATGCTTTTTAACTTTAAGAATATCGCCATGCCTTTTTAATATTAATTCAACATTATTTTTATTTCTTGTCTTATAACTCGCCCGTTTTGTTTTGAAAGTAATTTTATTATTGACTTTGTTTAATGTTCCATTTTTTATGTGCAAAACTTTATTTCAGCTCTGTGCTGGTTTAAGTGTTTGAAAATAAGGTTGACTTGAGATTTTAAGTCACATTATGAAATGCATAGTACAACGTACCTGACTCCAGCATACTCCACTTTCTGTGACACATATGCACATGTGGTCACCTGCAATAATAAAACAAAATAAAATGTACTGCTGAATACCTAAAAAAAATCATTAAATCCAAGTTCATATTTTGACAATTCCTACCAAACTCTTTTTTAGCCGCCACATGTCACCTCTGCCAATGTACTGGTCCTTAAAGGTCAGTTCCATGAGGTCTACAGTGACATCCTTTGATTGAGGAAAAGAAATACTTGGATTGAAAGTTACTATGCATCACATCAGTTCTAAAACCCTTGCACTTTTACAAATTGCGTCAAATTACAGGTAGTCCCCGGTTTACCAACGAGTTCCGTTCCTAGGCTGTGCTGTGGCTTGCTCCGCCCTGGAAATTGTATCCGTTGAATGGTGGCCAGACTCAATAGCTGGAACAGCGGTGAGTCTGGTGTACCAGGCAAGTACGTCGTAACCCGAGGACTACCTGTATACGCAACAGTATGAATGGATTTGATTGAGATTTCATAAGATAGACCAATACAAAATGCCATTTAAAATGCTTTCATTACCAATCATGACAAAACTTGTCCGGCATCAGCAGTCGGAAGTAGAGAGAGCGAGGGAGAGAGAGATTTCTAAACACTATCAGGTTTATACACTGTTGATGCACTTTGTTCGATGTAAAATTGTTATGCTCAATGTTTGATAGAAGCAAAGGACTGTTGAAATGTTCGAGGTGTCACTAAAGCAAACATGTTCGTTTTAAACGTTCTCCTGGCTGGTCAATTAGTCACAGACTGCCTTCTCCAACACCCACAGTGTTGCCTGAGTGACTTGATTCTAGCTGGCCTTTCGGCGCCTCCCAAGGCCCACAAGCCAAAGTATTAACTTGCCCATAAGGCATCTTCCTCAGCATCTCTCACTGCCTGTATCAACACACAACAGCCACCAACCACCTTACAATTATAATCTGTGGTCAGTTGCTTTACATAAAGCTTGCCACGGAGCCATATTTGTTTTTTGTTTTTTTCTGGGGTTCAAGTCTTCTAAAACCACTGAAATGCAGACAAAAATACCGTTGGCATAGTTATACTGCTGTTGCCATAGTGTGCACTTCCTGTGGGTGCGGTATCACAATATAAAAGGAATCTCTATGTGTCGGGGGCATATTTGCTGAATGAGGTGTGCTAAAGCACTGTTTTTCAACCGGTGTGCTGCGGCACACTGGTATGCCGTGAGAGATCGTCAGGTGTGCCGCGAGAAATTATCTAATGTCGCATTTATATATATATATATATATATATATATATATATATATATATATATATACCAAAATGTCCGTAACCGCGGGCCCTAGAAGGGGCCATCAGACTGCAGAGTGGGTGACGTAGCAAGAAGCTAACAAGCAAGGACGGAGGGAGGGAGAACGGCGTGACAGTGAAGTTAGCGTTCGCATGTTGCAGATGCCGCTGTTATTTTGTTCATTATTTTCCATTGTTGCCACAATAAAGTGGGAAAGTCATCACCGACTCATCTCCTTTCTATTTCCCCATTCGGTGCTATTACAATATTGTTTTACGTCGTCGGGCAGAGTTGCAGTAGGAAGGAAGAAAGGAGGAGGTAGACAGTTCTCGGTCATGTGCAGATGAGCGAATGCTCGTGTCTGCTCGGATTCTAGCTATCAACGACCTTGCTGTCCGCGACAATGTGGACCCCAGCACGTCGACTGCACATCATTTGGTTATGTACTCGAAAGTGTGCTTTCTATTTTATCTATATGTGATGACCGTCAATCCTCTCCCTGTGTTATATTCCAACACATTGTTGAGAACAGCAAGGTAGCTAATGGCTAAAAATCCGAGCAGTTCTTGAACGAGACACGAGCAGCAGAGCGCCATGGTGCAAAGCAAGATTAAACGTCATCTCCAAACGAAACACTCGTCACCTCAAAACAAGTCAATGGACTATTTTGTTCGCCTTTGTGAAAACACAGAGGAACAGGCAACTTTTTTTTTTTTATAGAAAATACGAAGGTAAATGAGAAAGCCCTCAAAGCCAGTTACCTTGTTTCTAAATCCAAAAAGTCCCGTGACAGAGACAGTAATACTACCTGCCTGCAAAGCCATCGTCTGCGAGATGCTCAGCCCTGATGTGGTTAAAGACATTGCTCAAGTCCCTCTGTCTGATAATTCTGAGCTTTTTCAAGCCTAACTGCTATAAAAAATAAATAAATAAAAACAAAGATTGAGAGCTGTTGACGAATAAGGATATTGACTTTGTGCTCATCTCAACAGGCTCAAATTTCACACTGAGTAAATATACATACTGGGAAATTATTTTATAATTAAAGATACTGTACGGAAAATAATTTTGTAACATTTTTGGTTTGTGGTGTGCCGCGAGATTTTTTCCAATGTAAAAACGTGCCGTGAGTCAAAAAAGGTTGAAAAACACTGTGCTAAAGGAAGGAGACATAGAAAACAAGCTGGATAGCGGCTCTCAAGTACCAGACTTGCCATCTCCTCATTTTTATTTTCCCTCATTTCCTCACATCGAAATGCAAAACCTCAATTTTAACTACTTAAGAACATAGGATTCATTCATTTTCCATGCCGCTTTTCCTCACGAGTGTCGCGGAAGTGCTGGAGCCTGTCCCAGCTAACTACGGATGTTAGGTGGGGTAAACCCTGAATTGGTTGCCAGCCACTCGCAGGGCAAAATGAGACATACAACCATTCACGCAACCATTCATACCTACGGACAATATAGCGGGTTCAATCAGCCTATCATGCATGTTTTTGGGATGTGGGAGACCCCCGAGAAAACCCACACAGGCACGGGGAGAACATGCAAACTCCACACAGGAAGGCCGGAGCCCAGAATTGAATCCTTAATCTCAAAACCGTGAGGCGGATGTGCTAACCACTCAGCCACTGTGCCGAAAGAACATAGGATTAATTAATTACCAAAATTGAATTTTTAAATAACAAGGATATAAGTAACATACACGAATAAAAAAAAAAAAAAAGTACAAATGATTCACATTATGTACAGTGAAATGGAATATATTTTGAAGATCACACCAACATTGACCTCTTTAAATGATAAGGAAATAAATAAGTAGCCAAACATAAATAAACTAAAATAAGTCCAAAGTGCAAATGGATATGGAAGAGGTTCTGAGCCTCCTGTTCAGGTCCCGACTCTTTTACTGGAACGGCGCTCTGGCCCACTTTCACCCCTGCTTAGAATTGAGACACGTAACATGTCTCCTGCTGCACTTGGAACACTTCTGATGGAGTGGGCAACACTTTTGAGATTTGATTTCTACTAGTATATGAAAACAATGTATTATTATCCTTCCATGGTAATGCAGCAATTTATTTCGGTCTATCACATTAAATCTCAATGAAATACATTTTTAGATGTTGAAACATGACAAAATATGAAGTTCAAAAAGAGTATTTCATACTTTTGAAAATCATTGCAGATAGAAAAAAAAACTCACTGACCTTTGGCTCAACAATGTTAATTACGACATCTTGATATGCACGAAGTCTGAAGGCTTGTGCCACTGCCTGATCCACGCTAATTGTCTCTAAAGAGGATTTGAAAAGGAAGTCATGAATGAAGTTCACATTCACAAGTAAATATCTATACGAAGACTATAGGCCAATTTGTCAGCATTTAAACATTGTTTACCAGCGGGTGTGACGGCGGCGGAGGGATACTGTGGTATTCACACATAAAACTCGCTACACTGATCACTAAGGGTCTAACTGCTCATGTGGCAGTATTGAACCGTTTTTGCCGATTTTGCATTTTTGGTTCAGTTCACTTACGTACGGTTTAGGTTTTGTTTTATGACTTTTTATTCTCATAAAATGTATTATTAGCACAAGGTAAGCCCTGCGTCCGGAACCACCTCACGGGAGTTTCCGCATGAACGACTTAAATGGCGGACGCTCAGGGCTACATTTTCACTAAGGGTGCAACGGTTCACGTTGATGTATTGAAAAGTTTCGGTTTTGCATTTTCGGTTCGGTTCACTAACGTACTGTTTTGTTTTTTGGCGACAAAACGGGACCTTTTCAACCTTTTAATGTATGTCAACTGACAACTAGTTGAATGACTATGCGCTGACTGCTTTACGGTATACGTCACTTTCCCCATTCATCATAAAGACTTAAGTCGATGCGAACGCTTTCGCGCAAATTCGGCAAAGATGGCAGCGCAACAAAAGAGGCCAAAAGTTTTGTTCGAGGAGCCAAAAAAAAGGGAGGCAATACTCAAGAATAAACATTGGCCAGGGTTTCGCTCGCTGGCATCCACCCCCCTCAACCAAACTCGTCAGCGCAGATGAGTTCGGGTGTTTTCGCAGGGCCGGTGGAGGGGAATACTGACAAAATCAAACATTTGTCATTTTCAAAATCATCAAATGCTATTGTTTAGCCACAACTGGATTTATTACCACATTTCTATTTATCCTTCACACAGCTGTTGGAAACAGAAATGTCGTTTAATCCATCTGCAGA
The DNA here is from genome assembly GCF_030265065.1 of Corythoichthys intestinalis. NCBI lineage: Eukaryota > Metazoa > Chordata > Actinopteri > Syngnathiformes > Syngnathidae > Corythoichthys > Corythoichthys intestinalis. The sequence continues at coordinate 35,153,606 of NC_080416.1, read as the reverse complement.
CGACCAATAGGTCAGGATTGTACGACACTGTGCGCTGGTCCTCATGGGAAACGCAGTCTTCCTTACGGCAAGCACTATCGCTTTTGTCGACCTGTGTCACTAAAATCGATCAAACTGAAAAGTTACCTAGTGTTGCTTTAAGTGGCGGATGCTCAGGGCTACCTTTTCACTAGGGGCGCAACGGTTCACATTGATGTATTGAACCATTTCCGATTTGCTTTTTCAGTTCGGTTCACTTACGTGACATTTTGGTATTTTGTATAATGAATTTTTTATTATTTATACATTTTTAATGTGCTCCAATACGGCAGGTATCATACACTTCTTTTGAAATCTGCAAAAACTCAAAATTCTATCAGGACTTACAATTTAGACTTAAACTTAAAACTTAACTAGAACTTAAAAATAGCTTGTGGAAATGTTAAAAAAAGTTAACAGTTAAAAACAGTAAATAAAATACTCAAGTCCCCATTCTGTATCAAAAGCTTTAAACTACATTCAATTAATTGAATGTTGTGAATCAACCGTTAAAGTTGTTAAAATTGTTCCCGTTATTCCATAATTTCCCATCTGTCTACTTTCGACATGTCAAAGTTTTAAAATTGTTTCATCATTTAAAGATCGATTCAAGTCAAGATTTTGCCGATTTAGAAATATTATAGATAAAAAGTTAATTGAGTTCAATACAACAGAGCCTTCTAGAGAAGTCCACTGCTTTAAGATGGCGGCAAGTCTGTCATTTCACATCTAGTTCTTTGTATATGTTCCAACGCTGTCGTCGTCTGTCATTTCACATCTAGTTCTACAATATGTGATATCTACCATAGCAATATGTTGCCGTATGTTTGTAGCAACTAGCAACCGGTCGCTATTTGTAGCGGTTGTCGGCCGCAGCCAGGTATGATTGTTTTTTTTCAATCTAGCGGCATGAGTTGAACAAGATATTTACTCTCGGTCCGTTCCTCATTGCGTCCCGAAGACCGCGGCGCCCCAAAGACCGCGCTGACTGTGTTTTATTTCCGCTTTACCTGGTGTAATTCAATAATCGGAATTTGGATGTTTATGAATCGTTCTCGAATCTTCCACGGCCGAATCGCGAATAATCTATGAATCGGAAATTTCGCACACCTCTAGTGACTATACATACAAATCAGGCTTTTTCTCTCACAGCATTTGAAAGTTAAAAGTTTGGATAACGTTACACTCTTGTATAGATGAAATTTAGAAAAAAATAAATAAAAAGTGTGACCTACATTTTCTTATTTAAAAAAAAAAAAAAAATCAGTTGAATTCAATCAGTTAGGATAAACATTTTTAATGTGAAATAATATATAACGTAATAACGTGTAGAACATGAAAAGTAACGACAGTTACTTTGCTGAGTAACTACTTTTATAATGAGGTAACAGAGTCGGTAATTCTGGTATGTACACCTTCTCTCGAATGACAGAAAAAGGTTTCTCTTACCTTTTTGAAGGTCTTCTTTTAAGCTCTTAACTTGCAATAAAAGGGGACTACACATTTCAAGAGGGGGAAAACAGGATTGACTCACGACAATAATGATAAGCAATCAATAAGATGTGTTATACAGAAAGAAATCAGTCTTAGTAAGTTCTTTTCTATGGTACAAGCTCACCTGAACTCATCTGTGGGATGTGCAATTTCAATGACGTCTCCAAGACAGATTTGAGGGAAAACCTTTGGATTGACCAGCACCTCATCATCTGAACAAAGGCAAACAAAGACATCTCAGAGAAAACAATATTGTTTCGATAAATATTGTGAAACCTCAATTCAATGGGCGTCATCCGTTATTTCCCATTGCTACACTACTGCATGTATTTTTGTGGCTTAAGTGCGTACGTCAGGATAAAAAAAAAAAGTCTTAAATAGCATAATTATGTGAATTAGAATCATATTTTGAGACGATTCGACTATATACAACAATTTGGCAAAGTGCAGATGACAAGAAATTAGTCTTTTAATCTGCCATTTAGCCACGCCTACCATTATAGGGCTCTCGCGTCCCTAACAAGAGGATGACGTCGGCAGGGTCATGGTTTCATCGGATTTAGAATTCAGCCTATTGAGGTTGAATTATTCAAAATGAGGAAAATGTGAAGAGAGCTGCAAAATGTCATTGTTTTAGTCTCTCTAATACAATATTTTTACAGGATATATTTTTATCTAAGTATTTTTCTCAAATAGCTAAATAAATGGTATGGTCATGACAAATAACAGTCTTGTGCTAAATGGAATATGAAATAATAAAAATTGAGCTGTCAAATTTAGCACGTTAACGAGCGTTAATTAATTTTTTGAATTAATCACGTTAAAATATTTGATGCATTTAACGTAAGCGCGGAATGACCCGCTCATCCATCCCATAATAACACTGTTACGTCCCACGGACAGCTCGCTAAGGGCGTAAAATAAAACGAGCCACACACACAAGTCGCAAGTGGACACAAATTTATTCACTCAAGTCGAACTCACAATGAACAAAATATATAAAATGCGGAAGAAGCTGGATTCAGCGCAAGCCCAGGCCAAAACAACAAACAAAATGAAACTACACTTAAACCCCACCCGCTGATTAAACCCTCATCGTAAAAAGGAAATTTAAAAAAAAGACAGCCACTACCCTGGCTTCTACACTGAACAAAACAGGAGAAAACGAGTTGAACTAAAACGGCACTTTACGCCTACTGCTGTGGTGCTCTTATTTACAGTGGTGAACAAAAACGATCCAATCACGAATGAACACAAAAGACCTCACCGAAAAAGCGGGAGTGTAGCAAAGTAGCGATCAAATGCACAGGTGAATGAATGGTGAGCAAACAGCTGGAGAGGAGGTACGTGGCACGTATGCTGTCAAATGCGAACTCTCAGAGTGTTGACAGCAGCTAGTTTTTGAAGTTGGCACCCTTCCTCGGGTGGCCCATCAGCGACGGCGACGTCGTCGTCTGCCCGTCCAGCGTCAATTAGAGTACGTCACGTTGGGAGGGGAGGCAGCCAGCTGGCGGACGCGATGATCAGCTGACTTACAGGCTCAAAAAAGATAACAATTAAACGTCCAGGGCCGTCGCACCACTCAGAAGTGCAGTGAGCAGCGTGGGTAACGGTTAAATGTAAACATGGAAGAAAAGCGGGTTGGCCCTCTGGGTGGGGAATTCAAATTAAAAAAGAATATAGATGGAACAACTCTCAGAAAATGTAATTAAGTTGGTTTGCCTCAGTGACTAGCTGGAGGATGAGTAGAGAAGAGGGCCACATTTATGTGTACGCTACACACACTTTGCACACATTCTAAATAATACTGTTTCTGTTACTGTTATAAGGCTCTGTTGTCTGTTTTTGCTGAGAAGAAGAAAATGTCTTCAACAGAAAGAATGTTAATGTTAATACCATCTTGTGGATTTATTGTTATAATCAATAAATACAGTACTTATGTACAGTATGTTGAATGTATATATCAGTCTTTTGTCTTATCTTTCCATTACAAAAATAATTTACAGAAAAATATGGCATATTTTAGAGATGGTTTGAATTGCGATTAATTGTGATTAATTTTTAAGGTGTGATTAACTCGATTAAAATTTTTAATCGTTTGACAGCCCTAATAAAAATGCATTTATTCAGTACGACATGGTAAAATTACTCTGTAATGAACTGTCAACTTCACCTTTACTCTCACACCTCCCGAACGATATTTTATGCCACCGTAGTTAATCAGGCTTTTGTCATTTCCCTGCCCCGGCTTTGAAGAATGTAAACGAACAAAGAGGCGTGACAGCTAGCCGACATGCTAACCCAAACCGAGTAATTTTTCAAAGTCTTCAAAGCAAAAAATCACACATAACTAGCCCGGATCATTTCACACAGCGGCGGGGTTGTCGATTGTCTTCGTCGATCGGCAAGCCGCCCGTTGGCGAGTAAGTTAGAGCTCGTTGTTAACCTGCTGAGGGCAGAGGGCTCGTTTGCGGGGAAGCAGCTGGACAGAGACCGCCGGACAAACTGGCCTACGTCAGAGGAGCGTAGCTGCCACATGGTCAACACGAATATGGCAAAATAATGCTTTACTACACAGCAAAGGCGTCAACAGCGAGAGAGTCACAGGAGAGCGGCTGCAGTTTTTGTTCAGCTAACATAGCAGATTGTGTCTGAGGAGCAATGCTGTATTGTGAGACGCTAACCCGGGTGACGTCGCATTCGCATTCGTCCTAAATAAGAAACTGGAGCCGGAAGTAAGTCATTTTCATGGCGCGGGATTCAAAAATGTAATATATTAAACGATCACTTCCACACACATCCAAGCGGTCCATTTCATTCAGGAGCATAAAACACAGCGTGAAATATGAAATAAAGATGCTTTTTGGTGTCATACTCACTTTAAAGGTGTTATGAAATACAACACCATGAGAGTTTGAAATGATCCTTAATCTCTACTATCGCCACGCCAGGAGTCACATATGGCCAGGACTAAACCTGTTCGATTAGTCGACTTTGAACAGAAACTAACTTTTCTGTTTAAAACGCTTTTAAAAATGTTCAAATCGGTACGTTCAATTTTTTTAAAAAAAACGCTCCATTTTGGTTTATCAAAGCCGCCGTTGTTTCCTCTGCATTTCTGCTTCCTCCCACGAGAGCGCACCATCTCAACAACAACAACCATAGCTACCGGCGATTCAGCTACTTTGCTCACTCAACTATGGACACAAATTGAATTGTATAAAACGCTGTGTTTTATTTCATGATGTACTCAAAGTATTGTTATATATGTAGATGGATTGCAGTGGATTGTCAAATAAAACATGTTGCCTTGAAACATTCAACACTTCCTCATTTACTTCGTCTGCACTTTCATGTACGAGACAACAGCAGACATTCTGGCTGAGTGTAGATTGCACTATACCACAACAACGAAAGTTTATGCGCGTACGTGTCTGTCCCTCTGTGTCGTTGTCCTATAAAGATTGCTGCTACTAGATCACAGTAACTAAAAGTAAACCATGTTGTTTTTTTGTTTTAATACAGTGACATATTTTGGCAAAATGCATATGTCTGCATTTGAAATTTGAATCTATATGGTCATTGTTCAATGGCCCATTAATGACCTGACGTCTTTTGTAAAGATGAGGCGCTCATAAACCTAAGGGATCATTCTGTTTGCTACCTTCACTGGGGTACGTATTGTGTTTGTTTAAACAATGTGATTGCCACCTTGCATATTGTATTATTGAGTGACAGTTTTGCACTAAACATGAATTATTTGTCATTGTTTATATTTTCCCAAGAAATCTTACTAGAGATCGGAAACTCGGGTTTGAGAGAAAATACTTGTTAGGCAAAATCAAACAGCCCTATCAATCCACCTGGTTTGGGTGCTGGTATGCCGCTCTATGACGAGCTGCTTTGAAATGAGGTCAGACCACATTTTTGACATAAATCCATCAACAAAAGGATGAATAATGAAAGTCGATCCTATTTAGACCTCCTTTCTCAGCTGCCTTCGCCCCGCCTACTAGAAATCAAACTTTGACGTCACAACCAGAACAAGCTTGTGAAGAAGTAACGCAACTCTTACTCTGCCACTTTGGGCTACACTACAGTCGTTACATTTATCCTCTTTATTCTCCATATTAGATTTGACTTCCAGAACCAATTCATGTCGTACGTAGAGGTATCACTGTGTGTGTATATATAGAGTATATATATATGCTGTATACAGTGGGGAGAACAAGTATTTGATACACTGCCAATGGGTTTTCTTATTGACTGTTCAAACCGAGCATCAGTATGGGGAAGAAAAGTGATTTGAGTGACTTTGAACGTGGCATGGTTGTTGGTGCCAGAAGGGCTGGTCTGAGTATTTCAGAAACTGCTGATCTACTGGGATTTTCACGCACAACCATCTCTAGGGTCTACAGAGAATGGTCCGAAAAAGAAAAAATATCCAGTGAGCGGCAGTTCTGTGGGCGGAAATGCCTTGTTGATGCCAGAGGTCAGAGGAGAATGGCCAGACTGGTTCGAGCTGATAGAAAGGCAACAGGGACTCAAATAACCACCCGTTACAACCAAGGTAAGCAGAAGAGCATCTCTGAACGCACAGTACGTCGAACTTTGAGGCAGATGGGCTTCAGCAGCAGAAGACCACGTCGGGTGCCACTCCTTTAAGCTAAGAACAGGAAACTGAGGCTACAATTTGCACAAGCTCATCAAAATTGGACAATATAAGATTGGAAAAATGTTGCCTGGTCTGTGAGTCTCGATTTCTGCTGCGCCATTCAGATAGTAGGGTCAGAATTTGGTGTCAACAACATGAAACCATGGATCCATCCTGCCTTGTATCAACGGTTCAGGCTGGTGGTGGTGGTGTTATGGTGTGGGTAATATTTTCTTGGCACTCTTTGGGCCCCTTGGTACCCAATTGAGCATCGTTGGAACGCCAAAACCTACCTGAGTATTGTTGCTGACTATGTCCATCCCTTTATAACCACAATGTACCCAACTTCTGATGGCTACTTTCAGCAGGATAATGCGCCATGTCATAAAGCTGGAATCATCTCAGACTGGTTTCTTGAACATGACAATGAGTTCACTGTACTCAAATGGCCTCCACAGTCACCAGATCTCAATCCAATAGAATGGAATTGGAATGTGGTGGAACGGGAGATTCGCTCCATGGATGTGCGGCCGACAAATCTGCACCAACTGTGTGATGCCATCATGTCAATGTGGACCAAACTCTCTGAGGAATGCGTGAATCTATGCCATGAAGAAGTGAGGCAGTTCTGAAAGCAAAAGTGGGTCCAACCCGTTACTAGCATGGTGTAACTAAAAAAGTGACCGATGAGTCTATATGTATGTGTGTGTGTGTGTACATATATATATATATATATATATATATATATATATACGGCGGAAAACACTCAGGTGGCTTGAAGTTCCACTCTGAGACCCCCAATTTGGCCAAATTTCAAAATTGTCCGATATGCATGTGTGATACATCATTCAGAAGCTTAAAACCTGACTTTTCTGGGGGAAGAACAATTTTGATCAGGAGGGCATTTTAAAAAAAAATTTAAAAATTAAACAGCAAAACCCTAGTTCACAAGTGTCAAACCGATTCCAGAAAGGGCCAAGTGGGTGCAGGTTTGCTTTCCAACCAATGAAGAGTACACCTTTTAACCAATCAGATCTTTTACATGTGTAATCAGTTAAACTTTGTGAGGTGCTGCTTGTTTCAGTAGGAAGTTCATTAGTTAAACTCTCTGCACGGTATCGGTTGGAACAAAATCCAGGACCCACTTGGCCTTTTCTGGAATCGGTTTGACACCTGTACCCTAGTTGGAGGCGAGAGCAGAATTACAGACGCCATGACTGTAACAAGATATTATCTCTTTTCGATCCAAAAACTCCATGTAGCATGTATCACTGGGTTTCAACACTAGGAGTGGGAACCTCAGGGCACCTCACGATACGATACGATTCGCGATACAAGGCTCACGATAACGATTATCTCATGATATCATGATACAGCGATTATCGATATATTGGTCAGAAATTGGATGCATGATATTCTACGATACAACTGTTGAAACGGAGAGAAAAAAAAAAAAGATATTTCAAAATAGAAAAAATACTGTTTAAGTAATTTATTAAACAGTGACACCTTTTCTGTGCAACATTGCTGTAAAATATAAATCTACTGCAAATTGTGCACCTGCACACATAGAGGAAACAAACCACAACCACTGATATCTCTTGGAGAGATCATGATGAATGGCACCCTTAATTTCTTTAAAGTTTTAAATCTTTTAAAAAAAAAAAAAAAAAAAAAAAAAACAGTGCTTTAGGGGTCAGTCAGCAGTTGAGCTTGGAGTGGGGCAATGATAAAATTGGTGGGTCTTTTCTTCGTATATGACCTTTGTTGACAAAAGCGTTGGTTTGAGCACTTCCACTATCTGCTTCAGCATTTGAGATGTCAGACTTGGTCAGTCACAGTCTTCCTCACCTTAAAAACAACAAAATAAAACAAAAAATATTAGCTACTTCATAGCTTTTGCGTTGAAATCCTGATTTTTTTTTTGTGTGTGTGTTGGAAGTATTGAATTTAAAAAAATATGAATTGAATGTATAGAAATTAAAAATGCAATAATTACCTATTTTTAATACGTAGGCTACATTAATTATCATGCACATCACTTAATATATCTTTGAACCTATTCAAACCATTTTTATAGCTTATTGTATCAAAATGGCAGTAATAACAGTTTGTGTTGCAAACTAGATGGAAAGTGGTTGTCAAATAATATCAAATAAATCGGTAAATTAATGTGGACTTGTTCGATATTCATTTTCATCCAGTTTAGGGTCCTGGTTTATTTTAAATCATTCAACACCAAATGTCATCAAAATTATACATGTAAATTAAAAATCAATTACATTGCAAAACTTTCTTACCTCAAGTGATAAAAGCGAAGCAGTGAAGAAACCCGATGTGCACTTCGTCACCAGCTCCCAGTGAACCTTATTTTTGTTAGACAATTCTTGCATACAGCAAAGTCCTTGTTCACCTTACTTCCTTTCTTGTTGGTGTAAATATCTAAAGTGTGTCCCCATGTGTGATTTTTAGCAATATTTTTCTCATTTTTTCCTGCACCGTTCTCAAGAAGCTTTTTTATTTTTTCAACCCACTTGGAGCTTCCTCTCTTCTTCTCTAGACGACTTGTGCACACTTTACCTTCACCGCCACTCCCGAGCGCCCCTATTGGACCGCCAAGGAATTGCTCAACATAAATTGAGCAGTTTACAGCATCCATACTCCATTGTATGGCCAATATGTTAAATAAAAGTATCGATACTTGGCGGGAGCATATCGATAACCGATCGGGTTGCAAAATATCGCGATAAATCGCTGTATCGAGATATTGTCACACTCTTAGTCAACACACAGCTGTGAATGGCCACAGCTGGATTTTTGGGGGATTTTATGGGTGAAACATGGTAATATAACAAGGGTCGCGATGCAGAAATCGCGGACATCAAGGAGTGGTCGAGATTTTCTTTTTTAATATATTTAGCCTTTTAAACCTTTTTTTTCGATTTTTCTTTGTTTGGATTGATTATTTATCATCTAACATATTGGAGAAAATGCGACAGTAACAAAAAAATACAATTAAGCCATAGTTATGAGGTCGATATTAGGGGTGCAACGGTTCAGTTAGCCCACGGTTCGGTTTGAACCTCGGTTTTGGGATCACGGTTTCGGTTCGGTTTCGGTTTGCTTTAGGGCTGCAGCTATCGGATATTTTAGTAATCGAGTAATCGACTGAAAATCCTATCGATTATTCGAGTAATCGGATAAAACATATTTTTTAGGTAAAGAGCAATTTAAATATACATGAGAAAACAAGACATTTCATCTAATATTGAACCATTTTCAGTCAATCAATGTCTTTATTATCGATGTACATTGTTGAAAACAGCCAAAAATTGCCTCTCAGATGTGACTAGAATTAAAAAAAGACCAATTCACTGATTTCATTCCAAAAACTTTTAGATTTTATCAAAAAAAAAATATATATATATATATATATATATTTCTTACCTAACAATGCCATTACGCTTGATAACATAAATCACTTAAAAGTTAAGTGTTTTTCCCACATGTTTCAATTGACTTTCCATTTGTGTCAAGCCATTTTTAAATTCTACTTTAGTTTTAAGTTAGTCTAAACTGTAAGTCCTGATAGGATTTTGAGTTTTTGCAGTGTTCAAAATAAATGTAGTGTAACATATCAGGTTATAATATGGCGGTGATTTTTGCATGCGTTCCTGAATGCACCGCGTGACGTGCGGGGGTGAGGGAGGTGCGGGAGAGCGAGAGACGTGCCTTCCTGTTGTTGTTGTCGTTACACAAGTTCGCGAAAAAGAAATAATTGCAACCTAATGAAGCGGGTGACTCTTTGTCAACGTTACAGTATGATCCCTGCTGTATTGGAGCACATTAGGGACCAGTGCTACCTGGTGTTTTATCCAGCAATGACTACCGAGCTAAAATTGACAGTTAGCTTTATCATATTTTCATTTTACACCCTCATCACTCTACAGCGCTATGTTTTCACTGATTAAATAAAGCCTGTATGTAAGACACGTTAGCCACGCATCGACAGTGGTCTTAATAGAAACCTAGCCCTCCGCAGGGCTAACATTACGTGAGCGAGTGACAGTAACTTAATCTTATTTATTAGCGCTGAGAATTGTACTGCTTTAAGATGGCGGCTGTTTACTAACACCGCTGACTCTGTCATCTTGCATCTAGTTCAACATACATGTGATATCTATGAGACGCATCAGATGCTACCTGCTACCACCGTTACATCACGCGGGCTAGTTTTTAGCAACGTCGGCGTAGTTTGGAGCAGCTGTCGGGTGCAGAAAGGTTTTTTATATTTTTCTTATTGCTTCTTCCTCTACGCACGTGACATCAGCGCGTTGTCCCGCATTAAAAGTGGTCCGGGCAAAACATGAAAAAATTAAACAGTTCCTCGAGGTGAATAAAATTACTCGGATCAGTTTTTAAACTCGAGTTCCTCGAGTTCCTCGAGTATTTGTTTCAACTCTAGTTTGCTTTTTGCATTTTTTTTTTAAACTGCCTTTATTTTTCTTTTAAGAAAATGAAATAAAAACGTAAAACGTAAACATTTTCGACTGTTAAAATTAGGGTTGTTCTGATCATGTTTTTTTGCTCCCGATCCGATCCCGATCGTTTTAGTTTGAGTATCTGCCGACCCCGATATTTCCCGATCCGATTGCTTTTTTTTTTGCTCCCGATTCAATTCCAATCATTCCCAATAATATTTCCCGATCATATACATTTTGGCAATGCATTAAGAAAAAAAATGAATAAAACTCTGACGAATATATACATTCAACATACAGTACATAAGTACTGTATTTGTTTATTATGACAATAAATCCTCAAGATGGCATTTACATTATTAACATTCTTTCTGTGAGAGGGATCCACGGATAGAAAGACTTGTAATTCTTAAAGGATAAATGTGACTTTGTATATTGTGACTAAATATTGCCATCTAGTGTATTTGTTGAGCTTTCAGTAAATGATACTGTAGCCATTTAACTGTTCTGCCCAAATGCATGATGGGAAGTGCAACCATGACTGTGCGTAGTGGCACCAATTGATATATCTTCTCTGCGTTGGGAAATAATATAGGGTGTTAAGAAAAAGATCAACTACTACCTTTCTTCCCCACATTGCTTCCCACGATATTTCTAATTGTTGAGAGAGGGATTTTAAGGCTTTAGCCAATTAAAAAATGGCTTCAAAGACTGCCAAAATTCACTCCACTGATTTTGCGCTGCCTTTTAGCTCTATATATAGGTAAAACGGCGCCATTAGAGATTTAACGCGACAATGCGTGAGTAGGTCGTGCAGTGTATGCGTTAATTGCGTTAAATATTTTAACGTGATTAATTTTTTAAAAATGAATTACCTCTATTAACGCGATAAATATGATAGCCCTACTTTAAGCCAAAACTAAAGACTCTGGATAAGTGTAAGAAATTTTGTCTGGAACGTTAAATACAATTAGAAAACGATTTAAAGGGCAACTGAAGAGGTTTTCGGATTTCGCTCTTGAGTGTTTTACTCAGTTAAATTGTATTAAATGCTTGCCACCACTCTGAACACGGAAATATAGCCCCCCGCTATCCTCGCCATATATTGCATACATTTTCGGGGTTTTACACGCGAGATTTGTCATGCCATCTCGATGTGTAGCGATGAATTGCTCACAGGAAGACTCGAGACTTTATGAGTGGTCCCCAAAAACTTCTCCTGCAAAGGTTTGGACCATTTTTGTGAGCATGCATACAGGTCCCCAATCGGCTCATTGTTTTCATCATTTCAGCGACGACATCTTTGAAAACCTACAACAATGCAACATTGGTTTTATAAAAACGTAAGTAAAGACCTTTACTGGCTTTTATGATTCTAAAATTTGATGCACTTCTGTTGATAAACGAGGGGGACTCCTACTGCCTGTTTGTTGAAGCGCGACAATTTTTTTTTTTTTTTTTTGAAGAATTGAAGAAGGAACAATAGCATCAAATAGATGCTGATTTGACTGGGGCATTATTATTTGATCAACAATAAATTATTATTAAAAATTATTCAATTAAAATTCAGATTCATCCAATATTTTCATGCTGCTGTGATTTTTTTTTTCCCCCCAGGAAGCCAAACATAAAAAATGAAGCGGCGGAAACCCTCAACACGATGAAAAAAGCGTTGCAAGTCAGTCGCCACCCAGTTTCCCAAAATCAACAGGGAGTGGGTTGAGTCATATGATGACACAAGTGATGCGGTGTCCAGCGATGACTGAAGAGATCCTATGAGGCCTGCCAGATGCTGAATTTCTTCCGTCTGTGACATCAGATGACGATGACTTAGGAGAAATAAATGTACCAAATTTTGCTGACATGAAATCATAAACTAGTCATATATACTGTACACATTTTTAAAAGAAAAATCTAGTTACCTTCATATTTTATTAATGATTTATCTTTGTATAGAGAACACTTAATGCTACAGAAAAGAGTAAATACATATTTCCCACTGCCATTATCATTTTTCAATGTTGCGCTAGTCCGTTGCTATCCTAACTTTGTGTTGCTTACTAAATTTATGTTCTTTGATGTGTGCCATTGTGTGCTTGGTATAACTTAGCTTTCTATGTTGTGTTACAATCTGACAGCGAAAGCTGATGCTGATTCAACATAAATCTGGTATCATCTATTATTGTGGCCTATTGAATAGTGTTTCAGAATGTAATCTAGTTACAATATATTATATACTAATAGAATACATTAAACAGTCAACAAAATGTGTCAATGTTGTTAACAATTTATGGTTTTATTTTTTTAATGTAATTCATGCCCCTGTCAGTGCTTCAGCCTCCTCAAGTTTGGCTCTCACGTCTGGGATCTCCTGACGACACAGGAATACTCTTGGAAGGGTAATTACTTAACGGTTTACAGCAACACCTGGAAAATAAAATCGTTTTGTCATTTATTTTGAAAAATCAATAACATATCATTCATTTAGCCACATTTGGGCTAGCTTTACCATATTTAGATCGGTAGGAGCTGTCCCATTACCTAATATCCAGTTTTAGCTATGTGGAGAGCATAGAAAAATATACAACCATGTAATCGCATTCTCTCAAAAAAATCACGATGCTGGATTTAGGCTTACCACTCACTCTCCTGTTCGTGAAGTGTCGAGCTGTCAATTGGCGTCATGACGACATCTGCTGTGTCAAGCAAATCGTCGTCATCTGACGCCTCAGGTTCAAACATGTAGGGATTAATTGTAGTTCATCTTTCCTGGGAGCCTTTGCCATCGGTAGCGTCACGAAAGAGCGATCCTGAATGGTTACCTTTGGTGGAAATATCACTGACATCGTTGTTGCTGCTATGCTAGCTGTGGATAGTCTTCTCTGTTGCGTCGGGGAATCTACGTCACACTTCCGGGTTTGCGATGGGAACATTAACGGAGTGCAAAAAAACTAGAAAAAACGCAAATTATCCTTACAAATACGTGTTGATAATGTCATGGTTGTTTTGACGCACTCGTCCAAAGTTTATATTCGTAAAATTACACCAAAATCCGGAAAGGTCTTCAGTTGCCCTTTAATTAAAAAATATATATATATATTTAAAAAAGGCATGTCCGATATTTTTTGCCGATTCCGATACTTTGAAAATGACGTGATCGGACCCGATCGATCGGCATCTCGATTGATCAGGACATTTTTAGTTAAAATGCCTCTTAGCTCTTTAGCTAGTTTAGTGACTGACTACTGAAATACACACAAAGTAGTAAAAAAGTTACTTGGCAAAGTAACTGGTGTTACCGTTCATGTTTTTTTATTTTTTAAAAAAAAAAAAAAAAAACAAACAAAAAAATAGTAACCTTTGCTATGTTTGGAGGTCATTTAAGGTTCTGAATCAACCGTTAAAGTTGATATAATTGCTCCCGTTTTTGCATTAGTTCCCTTCTGTCTACTTTCGACATGTGAAAATTTTAAAACTGTTTCATCATTTAAAGATAAGACTCAAGTCAAGATTTTGCCGATTTAGGAGTATTTTAGATAAAAAGTTACTTAGGTTCACTAGGAAGGTTCACTACAACAGAGCCTTTCTGAGAAGTTTACTGCTCTAAAATGGCGGCTGTTTACTAACGCTACCGAGTCTGTCATTTCGCATGTAGTTCTATATGCATGAGATATCTAGGCGTAGGTTGTAGGCTGTTGGCTATTGTCAGGAAATATTGGAGCCACCTCGCCTACCATCGCGTTTGCTACAGTGTCACAACAAACATTCTTCCCTCTCCGTGTCTCTGACTTTTCTCGCGTCATTCAACCAACCTATTAACGAACGGAGGAAAAAAAACAATGCACGAAAAACGTACAGACTTTGAATGTAACGTACGGCGTACACATTTAAAAATCAGTGCTCACTTGTACAAATTACGCCGAGACCGTACAACTTGACAGGTATGAATTATAGTGGACCATCACAGTTAGGTAGTAGCACTCTGTAGCACGGGACGTCCAACTATCAGTGGTCACGGCGAAACTATGTGCTCTAGCGAAGTCATCTTCGATGGTTTTGCGTGCCATTTCATAAATGTCGGGGAATACGTTGTTGGAGAAATATGTCCGCAAGGGAACAATGTAACGCGGGTCAAGCGTTGCAAATGAATTAACGAAGCCCGCCATGTGTTTTCACTGGTGTCATTTCCGGGGTTGTCCTGCTCTGAGAAAGTGATATCTGTGGGTGATGCCGGCTGAGGTACCGGAGTCATGTTATAAGTGTTGCCATTAGCATAGGGAACAAGCGCTGAGCAATGCTTGCAAATTGTTGTTTGTTTTCCTCAATATTTTCTCTCCCTCCTATTTTCTCTCCCTCCGCATTGTCGTCCACGGGGATACCGAAATGTTGCCACAACTCAGATTTGAAAGAAGCCAGTGCTTCCTTCAAAATTCGGTCTCTCCACTCCTCCGCTCGCCATAGCTTTTTGTTTTCTTTCTTGTTTCACTTTCAC
The DNA here is from genome assembly GCF_030265065.1 of Corythoichthys intestinalis. NCBI lineage: Eukaryota > Metazoa > Chordata > Actinopteri > Syngnathiformes > Syngnathidae > Corythoichthys > Corythoichthys intestinalis. The sequence goes on along the minus strand of NC_080416.1, from coordinate 35,138,467 downwards.
TTCACTCGTAAGCGATAGAGGGTGTTACTCGGCTTCTATTACACAGGTGCTTGACAGCGATCGGACATTTACTTGCGGCAGGGTGGGCATTTCTCCACAATTGTGCTTCACGTCACACACAGGCACACAGAGCTCGACCAATTCATTCCACAAGCGTTCGGAATAAATGAATTGCAAAACCGAAAAGGCGCGGTTCATAAAGGCGTATTGAAACGTACAGGGCGAACCGTACGGTTCGGCTTTGAACCGCAAACAGTTTCACTCCTAGTCGATATACGTGACTTTTTTACAGACACCATTTTTTTCATTGTGACGTCATTTGTTTATAAATTTAAAATATGCCGGTGAATAATTTTTTAAAGTCGTTTTTTTTTTTTTTTTTTTTTTTTAAACGAAATATTACACATCAATTAATGATTCAAAACTAAATGTGACAGACATTTTGAATAATAAATACAATTAATTACCTTCGTTTTATGGCTGGGTTGAAACAAAAGTGATTGCCAGACATCTGAAAACGGGGTTTGCAGGGTAAAACGGACAAATTAACAATAGTTCGGGGGCTTAATGTGCCGTGAATCTGCTATGGCAGCATATAGACATATTGTTCTATCAAACGCAACAGTTGTTTTGGCTTAAAATACAGCAGTTTCTTTTAAAGAGGAGTGCAAGAGCAGAAACTGCTTTTTCAGTCTTTTCTTTGTTTTCCGCCATATATATATATATATATAAAAAATTCTTTTTTTTTTTTTTTTTTTTTTTTTAAACTTACCACTTGCACCAAATCCTCTCTTATGGAGCACAAGCTTGTATGATTTACTGGCCTTCATAATGTACAAACTGGAAAAAGAAATGGAATCTGTTAGTGATTTTACCACATTACATCACATGCATACAAACATGAGCATGTCAGCAGTGATTACAGTGGACCCCCACTGTAGTGGGGCATCAAAACCACTAATGAATGGCTAATGAAATTGGACTGTTATTCTTTTTTTTTTTTTTTAACTGCACCAATTAGCGCTATGCTGCCTTATTCTTTAGTATTGTTTGATGAAGAGGAGAACATTTAATATCCACCAAAGACGATATTGGTATGAATTCCCTTAATTGATAACTCTGCTATTCCTATTCTAAAAGTGCTTATAAACAGATTTCCTCTTATAGCAGAAGAATTATTTTTTAAGGGGACTTATGTTTGCTTTTTGGCAAATACTCACTTTTTGTTCTTAATATTGTTGAAGAAGGAGCTCTAGCTTCGCAGGAGTAAATGCTGACGCGCATGCTTTGTCTATTGTTTTAGCAGTGATTCTGTGATTGATTTAGTGTTGTTTTTGAGAATGCCATGCTCGTGCTTTTATCGCAAACATCCATACCTGGCTTGAGTAAAGCGCGTCTCTTTATCCTTGCACGGCAAAAGCGCAACCAATTGATCCAAGAACGCGCCAATCAGGCTTTGTCAAACCGTGTCTTTGAGTTTTTCCTTTATGTATTAATCCTAGCAACCCCTGGACAAAAATAAGGGTACCCCAACTTCATATTTTGTTGCACGACCTTTGGACACAATTGCTAATATCAGACTATTCCAGTAACTGTCACTGAGACTTCTGCAAGTGTCAATAGGTATTTTGGCCCACTCCTCGTGAGCGAACTCCTCCAGTTGCCTCAGGAATAAAGAATGTCTTCTCCTGATTCTACGTTTTGGCCCTCTTCCACAGATGGGATTAATGCTGCCTCTAAGTCGTGTCATCATTATGGTAAATACCACTTGTCAAGTTGAAAATTGCATGTGCACGACCAACCCCCTCCCCCCCAAGTTGTATTTTCCACTGGAGAACAGGGAATTTATGTTGATACCTACAGTTGCGGTCAAAAGTTTACATACACTTGTGAAGAACATAATGTCATGGCTCTCTTGAGTTTCCAGTTATTTCTACAATTCTGTTTTTTCTCTGATAGAGTGATTGGAACAGATACTTCTTTGTCACAAAAAACATTCATGAAGTTTGGTTCTTTTATGACTTTATTATGGGTGAACAGAAAAAAGTGATCAAATCTGCTGGGTCAAAAATTTACATACAGCAGCGCTAATATTTGGTAACATCTCCCTTGGCCATTTTCACTTCAATTAGGCGCTTTTGGTAGCCATCCACAAGCTTCTGGCAAGCTTCTGGTTGAAACTTTGACCACTCCTCTTGACAGAATTGGTGCAGTTCAGTTAAATTTGATGGCTTTCTGACATGGACTTGTTTCTTCAGCATTGTCCACAAGTTCTCAATGGGGTTTAAGTCAGGACTTTGGGAAGGCCATTCGAAAACCTTAATTCTAGCCTGATTTAGCTGTTCCATTACCACTTTTGATGTGTGTTTGGGGCCATTGTCCTGTTGGAACACTCAACAGCGCCCAGGACCCAATCTTCGGGCTGATGACGTTAGGTTATCTTGAAGAATTTGAAGGTAATCCTCCTTCTTCATTATCCCATTTACTCTCTGTAAAGCACCAGTTCCATTGGCAGCTAAACAGCCCCACAGCATAATACTACCACCACAGTGCTTGACGGTAGGCATGGTGTACTTGGGGTTAAAGGCCTCACCTTTTCTCCTCCAAACATATTGCTGGGCATTGTGGCCCAACAGCTCGATTTTTGTTTCGTCTGACCACAGAACTTTCCTCCAGAAGGTCTTATCTTTGTCCATGTGATCAGCAGCAAACTTCAGTCGAGCCTTAAGGTGCCGCTTTTGGAGCAAGGGCTTCCTTCTTGCACGGCAGCCTCTCAGTCCATGGAGATGCAAAACACGCTTGACAGTGGACACTGACACCTGTGTTCCAGCAGCTTCTAATTCTTGGCAGATCTGCTTTTTGGTGATTCTCGGTTGAATCTTCACCCTCCTGACCAATTTTCTCTCAGCAGCAGGTGATAGCTTGCGTTTTCTTCCTGATCGTGACAGTGACAAAACAGTGCCATGCATTTTATACTTACAAACAATTGTTTGCACTGTTGCTCTTGGGACCTGCAGCTGCTTTGAAATGACTCCAAGTGACTTTCCTGACTTGTTGAAGTCAATGATTGTTCAAGTCAATAATCACTCACAAGAAATTGCTAATTCGTGTTGCTGTATGTATATTTTTGACCCATCAGATTTGATCACTTTTTCTATTAACCCATAATAAAGTCATAAAAGAACCAAACTTCATGAATGTTTTTTGTGACAAAGAAGTATCTGTTCCAATCACTCTATCGGAGAAAAAACAGAGTGGAAACTCAAGAGAGCCATGACATTATGTTCTTCACAAGTGTATGTAAACTTTTGACCACAACTGTATGTTTCCGATGTGAGACGATCTTTTACTAAGGTTGGACATCGGTTGAATTTGAACGATTCCGATTCCACGTTTCAATTCCGGTTCCAAACGATTCTCGATTCCGGTTCTTTTAATAGGCAGGGTAAAAAAAATGTCATAGTTTATTTTAATTTCTTCATTTCTCGATTATTTTTTAAATTATATGAACTTTCAATTAGCTATGAATTTTTCAAAGGGCTATTTTTACTTGTATGTAAACTAGGCCTGAACGATATTGGGAAAAACTATTGCTGCGATTTTTTTGGGGTTTGCGATATATTGCGATATTAAAAAAAAATTATATATATTTTTTTCAAGATATTTTCACAAGATGACTTAAATAGCTGTTTGGAAAGACTTTAGATCACCACAGTGTACAGTCATCCCTTGTTTTTCGCGGTTAATGGGGACCAGAACCCGCCACGATAAGTGAAAAACCGCGAAGTAGCCCACCCCCCCCATTTAATTTTTTTTTTTTGTGCGTGTTTTTTGTGCCCAATGTGATTGACCCCAAAAAAAAGTTTACACTCAGTTGACTGCTTGTTTAAAAGCCATTGAAACATATCTTAATAGGTTGTCATGCTTAAGTGATTCATTAAGGTCACTCAATGCAGCTGGTAATCTCTTGTCTCTACAATTCCTGTGCTTCTGCTGAAAATGAAGAAAACTTTAGCTGTACCTGAATTGCTGCGTGCCGGTCTGACACCTACTGAGATTGCAGCAAATCTGAGAATATCCAGATGTGCAGTCTACAAAGATAAAAAGAAGCTGAAAGATATTGGAACAGCCTCACGAAAACCTGGGTCTGGAAGTGCCGATCTGTGCGGACCAAAAAGTTGATTGACAAGGTGATATGTGGCCACCCCAGAGTCCAGATCTCAATCCCCTGGATTATAGCATATGGGCAACTGTGGAGGACAGTGCCTGTAAGAAGCCACAAACTTCTGTGGCAGCCTTGGAGAGGTCCATTGTTAGATCTTGGGAAAAGATGACAGCATCCTACATAAAGAAGCGTTCCACAGGCGCCTGGAGGCTGTTGTGACACTTAAGGGAGGACACATTGAAAAAGAGTGTACTGTACATGTTCTTTACAATAATGTATCATTTGTGATTCAATTCTAATTCTAAACTGAATAAACATGGCATTTAAGTTGTATTATGGCAGTGTAAACTTTTTTTTGGGTCACCGTGTATAAGACATGTTTTTTTCTCACTCCCCCCACCCCCCAAAGTGATTTAAAAAATGTATATAAATAAATGGTTTTTAAGCACTTCAAATTTCATAATTATGATAAGTTTTAAACATAACTGTCCGACCAAATCATTTTTGAACAAGAATAAAGTACTGTAGCAGATAAATGCTTGGCTTTATTAAATGCTTCTGTTTATCTACTTTAGCTGTGACCGTTGAAGTGACATGTAGAAATTTCAAACTCCTCATGATCACATCTGGCATTTAAATGTCTCCAACGTCCCCACAGTACACACATTCATTCCAGCGCGGCTTCCTTGCAATTGTTTAACAAGTTAAACGATGATTGACAGATGCCCGTGTGAAGTCTGCTTCTTTGGCCAGATCAAAGCCATTGTTGTGCCGCAGTGACTGAGAGGATCAAAAGGCTGGGAGAGGGAGGGTATGAGGCTGTGCGCAGACCAGAACGTGAGGCGTATGTGGATCAAAAAAAAGAAAAACTATCGCACGTGCTTGCGATGGGACTGTTGCGCACACGCACATCGCGATGGCGATGTTTAAACGATATATCGTTCAGGCTTAATGTAAACATCAGTCTTTGAACTTGAATATGATCTTTCTTTCCACAGGAGTGCACTTTCACAAAGATATTTGTCTTTCCAAAATCTCACGGAGAAAACATTTACACACATTTTTTGTTTTAGAATGTCTTAATATGCTGCAGGCATTTTACATGTTATTGAGCTCCCAGCAGTGATGGAGGACATGAGGTTTTGGCTGCTTTTACAGCATTCGCTACTTTTCGGACGCGTCCTTACCTGCCTTATACGACCAACATATTTCGTGAAAAACATGCCGATCACATTAGTTTCACCACGGACATTTGGAAAAGTGATGTCAGTCAAGTAAGCATGCTTATCATGACAGCACAGTGCTTAGACGATACGCCATGCACCAAACCACACTCACAAGAACTGCCTGGGTCAGTAATGAATTCAGTACACTGCAAATGTATAATGTCTTAATCAGATTATTATTTTTTTATCTAGTCAATAATTTTCACCATCTTGTTTTGAGTGTTACAGACTAATTAAAAGATGAATGCGCCATATTATTCCACTTAAGTAAATATTACCATTTTTTCTTATTAAGCCATATATCTAAAAATTTATCATTTTTCACCTAAATCAAGCTGTTAAGCTTATTTTCAGCAAGCTATTTTTTTCTGTCATTCTGTCAATCTGTCATTGTTTAAATGTTGGAATTTACTACTTGTTCATTTTTGATGTGGGGGAAAAAAAGAGCAATAAATTCTATTTTTGCGCAGTAATATTTTCTCTTGTGGATACTTTAAAATTTTACACATATCCTGTAATAGTATTATCAGCTTGACATTATCGGTTATCGGCTGGGAATGAGGAGGAAATTATCGGTTATTTGTTGAAAAATGTATTATCGTGCATCACAAAGCAAAGGACCGTCTCTAAGGTGCTAATCACATGATCTGTTCGAAAAATAACTTTGACCCATGATGAAATACTTTGGAGGACTCGATCATTTCGTTCATTTTTGTAACGTCCACCTCTCGCATGGCTACAACCTGCAGTACAACCAATACGCCATCAGATGAACCCCACGTTCTTAATGAATGAAGCTTCGCGTAATGAACCCATTTTCAACACAATGGGCCAAAAGGGGTCAAAGCTCCATGGAGCAATGTTTGGATATTACGAGTAACAACCTACTTTTATTGCAAGTTCCAAAAAACACACATTAAAAGGTGTTTTTGTGTAAATAAAAGCTGGCAACACTAGTGAGCGCCCCCTAATAGAAAACGTCCAAACGGCCCAATTGTCCTCCAACTGTAAAGAGAGTGGTTAATGTTACAAGGTCTCAAGTGTGCTCAGGTGTGTTGTGTTTTGTATTGTCGTTCTCGCATCATCTTGTACCGGGTGTTCAACTTTTTACAGTTACAAATCGTTGTTACTTTAACAATATAGAGTAAACGTGTGTAACGTTCAAAAACATTTGACTTTTGAGATAATGAATGAGATAACTTACCAAACGTCACTCGTAATCGGTAATAGTTTACAGTTTCATTGGCACTTGTTTTTGCGAGACGAAGAAGAGGAAAAACGAAGAAGAAAAACGAAGAAGAAGAGATATCATATAGCCCACACCCATTATGCTAGATGTAAAAAGTGAGTCGGCGGCGTAAGGAAATAGCTGCCACCTTGCGTCGGAGGATCATTTCTCAATGGGAACACGTGCTTAAAGTGTAGAAATCTAACTTGACGTACTATTGTTCGTTTTAAATTTCTAAATTGGGTGACGTTTAGACGTAGCTATAGACGTTTAATTTAGGTTTATTCACTCATACACTCGTACTTTTAGACAATTTGGAGTAGGCTGATTGTTGAATCACTAAAACAGGTTATAATTGTTAAGTGCGTAGTTAAAACTAATATAAATTTCTAACTTTTGCGAACAACCAAGCCGTTTGAAAATGGGTGAAAATTGACCTTATAGTTATTTCAAACGACACTGACTTAAATGTGTCGCTCTAATTGCTGTGTTTTTTTATGGATATATTATTGGACTTCCGGAACACGTCATTCGACTCGGAAGTTTTTTTTTTTTTTTTTTTTCTCACCCCCATTCGGAGCGACATCCACCCAACATATTCGTTTAAACGGATACGTTATTGGACCATTGCGATTGCGTCAGGTAGACATTGTCAGATTATTAGTGCCTGTTGTGACCTAACGATTCACACTAATCAAGCCACTGTCAATGTATAGGTTTTTAACTTTGACTTTAACTTTATTTGACTGTCGAGCTGAACTGGACATAGCGACGGTGACGTCCCCCGTTGCGTTCGCTTGTTCGCAATTGAAGCTCGCCTTAAACTGCTCCTGGCCACCAAATGTTTTCCTCTCGGCATTTGTGAAGCCTGTGTCGCAACCCAATGTGAGTACCGACCGGATGTGAGTGCATACTTTGTAGATTATGAACACGCTTTCCAATAATATAAACAATTGAGTGCAAATAATATAAACAATTGAGTGCACCCCTTACATTTCTGCTGCAATTTAATTATTTCTTTTCATGGGACCACATCGAAGAGATGACTCTTACACAAGTAAAAGTGAATAGCTTGTATAACAGCGTAAATTTATTGTTCTCTCAAAATAACTCAAAATACAGCCACTAATATTATTACTAGTATTATTATCAAATATTAATAAACATTTTTTTTTCATCCCCGAAACACAAAACATACCCAAACTGTCGTAAAAAGGTCGCAAATAAAACTCATGTACGGTTAGCTTGTGCATTCACCACGCATGCGCTACCGATATCCTGTCGGTGTCGGTACTCAAGTTGGGTTTCGGCAGCCTGTCAGTACGCTGTCGCTTTGTCCTATATATCAGTATCTGCGTCTTTCTGCTGCGGGTCCTCCTAATGGGGAGGTGTTATATAAGCAAAACCATCTACAAATGCTTACCCAGGTTCACAAATACATTGGTATTTTTTAGAGATGCCGATCGATCGGGTCCGATCACGTCATTTTCAAAGTTTCGGAATCGGCAAAAAAATATTGGACATGCCTTTTTTTAACATATATATAAATATATATATATTTTTAATTATTTCGTTTTCTAATTGTATTTAACGTTATAATACGTTACACTCATCCAGTCTTTAGTTTAGGCTTAAGGTAGGGTTATCAAATTTATCCCGTTAACGGCGGTAATTTTTTTATTTTTTTTTATTTATCATGTTAAAATATTTAACGCATGCGCTGCACGACCCACTCATGCATTGTCGCGTTCAATCTTAATGGCGCCGTTTTACATACAGTGGGGAGAACAAGTATTTGATACACTGCCAATGGGAAAATCCATTGACAGCGTATCAAATACTTGTTCTCCCCACTGTATCTATATATATATATATATATATAGAGAGAGAGAGAGAGAGAGAGAGAGAGCTAAAAGGCAGCGTTACATGAGTAGAGTGAATTTTGGCAGCCTTTGGAGCTTTTTTTTAATTGGCTAAAGCCTTACAATCCCTCTCCCTACGATTAGAAATGTCGTGGGGAGCAAGGGAAGAAAGGTAGTAATTGAGCTTTTTCTTTACACCCTATGTTATTTCCCAACGCAGAGAAGATATATCAATTGGTACCACTGTGCACTGTCATGGTTGCACTTCCCATCATGCATTTGGGCAGAACAGTTAAATGGCTGCAGTATCATTTACTGAAAGCTCAACAAATACACTAGATGGCAATATTTAGTCACAATATACAAAGTCACATTTATCCTTTAAGAATTACAAGTCTTTCTATCCGTGGATCCCTCTCACAGAAAGAATGTTAATAATGTAACTGCCATCTTGGGGATTTATTGTCATAATAAACAAATACAGTACTTATGTACTGTATGTTGAATGTATATATTTGTCCGAGGTTTATTCATTTTTTCTTCATGCATTGCCAAAATGTATATGATCGGGAAAAATTATCGGGAATGATTGGAATTGAATCGGGAGCCAAAAAAAAGCAATCGGACCGGGAAATATCGGGATCGGCAGATACTCAAACTAAAACGATCGGGATCGGATCGGGAGCAAAAAAACATGATCGGAACAACCCTAGTATTTTTGACATGACATGAGTCATAAATGTGCAACCCGAGTCGCAAATGCATTTTTTTTGTTTGTTTGTTTGTTTGTTTTAACTATTTATATAGAAGCATTTTTATAGACTGGACTCAACATGGCCGTGTACCCTAATTGAGATTTACGGCCAGCTAAACTCTCTCGTTTATCAATTCCTCCAAGGAACAGGCAGATTGTGTTGTGTCAAGTGAACGTCGGTGCTAAAATAAGTAAAAACCATACAGTTGTAAAGTTGGGTGAATTTTTTACTTTAGAAGTCATTTCGCAGGAGTTGATTCCAAAAAATTCCATGCAGTTAGTTATTTATTTAATAGTTTCAGGGTTCTGGAGTGGTTAAGCAATGCAATAAAAAACAACATGCACGCATGAAAATCACCAATGACCCGTGCAATCAATAGTGTTGGCTAGGTTTTTAGGATGAAGTTATTAAAATTTAACGTTGCATGTCAATAACTGTAGTATAAACAGCAACATTTGTAATCCAGCAGCTCTCTAGGTAACAGGCTGCAGAGCGGAGTGATATTTTTTCTTGTAGCTAGAGCTAGGTAGAGTAGCCCTAAATTTTACTCGAGTAAGAGTAGCGTTTCTTCAAAATAATGTTACAAAAGTAAAAGTAGTCATCCAAAAATGTACTCAAGTACAAGTAAAAGTATTTGGTGAAAAGAATAGTTTTCCAACCTCCAACTAGGAAAAAATGTAATTGGGAGTGGGGGCCTGAGGCAGGGGTTGGTCGGGGCCCTGGTGCTTCTCTCGCCCTGAGGCACCACCTGCGGGAGCCTGCCTCTTAACTCGCGCACTCTCCACTTTGCACTGTAAATATCTTTCATCTTGGCACCTACTGTACATACTCATTCATGGCTGCGGGGAGAGTCGGAACAGGGCCATACAGTCCCAGGCCGGCTCCTCTTTGATTTTAACGCATCCCACACTGAGGTTGTGGGACAGCTAGGAACTTTGGGGGGGGCATCACAGTTGCCTCCTCACGGCAAGCCCCGCCATTTCCGCACATCTTTTAACGCACCACATAAATCATAATCCACGTGGAAGCTTTGGCGAGGGGCTGTGGGACATGCGGCTGGGAAGAACTTCCCTGTGGCGGTCCCGCTGCCCTAAGCCGGGCTCTCCTATTTTAATGCATACACTACACTACCCTACCCACACGATCCCTTCCAGGTGCTGGGTAATGGGGCGGAAGGTGGGTCCCAAACTTTTTCTCTATGGCGCGGCTCCCGGGGCGTAGCCTCCTGGGAGGAGGGGAGGCGGGGCTCTGATCCCACGCTGCCCCGCGGCCGCTTCTGATGCTCTCCTGCTTCCGCCTTCTCCTCTCTTTTCTGCCTGGGTATCCTCCATGTGCTCTGGCGTGGATTGCTGGCCAGGCGCCGGTGGGTGGGCCGGGTATCGCCTTCTCCAGGTGGGGATCCTGTCCTGCCCTGGGGTTAGCGGGCCATGGGGGTTCTGCGGTGTGCTGTGTCGGTTGTGGTTCCGTGGTGGTGGCTCGTAGGCAGGCGGGTGAGGGGGTTGGCGTGGGGGCCTGTGGCGCTACCCTTCATCCCATCCCTGAAGGCCGGTTGATGGGGGCGCGGATGCCTCGGGGACCACCTTGGATCCCGGGGAAATGACGGCAGCCCTCATGCTGGCGCTACGGGAGGAGGTATGGGCTGCGCTGGCTCGCTTGACTAGATGCAATTAGACAAACTATCAGGCAGCATAGAATAGGATGCCAACATATCCATCCTCACAAGGGTTTCACAAAAATACTAAGGTCTACGCCTCACATGGCTGATTTGTGTACATTTGAACTCTCCCAATCACTTATCTTTCTGACTCTGCGTCTGCCCCCTCTTTCTCCTTGGTCATCAGGACCCCCACATGGTGTCAACGGGAAATACAACTAGGTAACAATAGCACCAACATATTCATAGTTAGGAGTGGGAACCTCTTGGTACCTCATGATACGATACGATACGATTTTAGATACAAAGCTCACGATAACGATGATCTGACGATATGGCGGTACAACGATTATCGATACACTGGTCAGGAAATCATTCTAGGATTTTCTACAAACAACTAATAAACAGAAAAACAAGTTTCTGCTGTGAATTAGAATGAGTTTATCACTAGTAGACCCTATCAATTTGAACTGGGAGGGTGGCATCCCTCTCACTTCAAACGGATTGAACGTCAGTGGCCGTCAGTGGCAGCCAATGCCAGGCAATGAGGTAATTTTGGGCAATTTAAGATCATTTACCTGTTGTTTTTCAGTTACTTCCTGTTGATTTTGGCGTATTTTATGGGTCACTTCCTGTTTATTTTGAGTTACAGAACAGGACGTGACCTGGGAATCACCCAAATGAATAGGCAGTGACTCAAACTCAACAGGAAATGACCTGTAAATGCCCTAAAATGAACAGCAAGTGACCTGTAAATGCCCCGAAAATCGGACCGAATGACTGTGAATGCTCTGGTTTTGAATAAACGAACTTTTGCAGTCTAAATGGATTAGGCGTCGAGCACCGTCAATGGCAGCCTTAGGGTTAACTGAGACACTATTATGGTGTAAGATTTTGGTAGAAACTTGATGGTTCCTTTTTTCTTTTTTAAAAAAAAAACATTGACACCTTTTTAAAACGATATATTGATTCTTGACAGGAGCATATCGAAAACCTTTTGTGATACAAAGTGTCACGATATATGACCATTTCGATATTTTGTCACAACCCTATTCATAGTTTAGGTGTTCAGTATATTTCTTGTTGTTTGTATAAACAAAAAAATAAATTAATTAATTAAAAAAGGTTTGGAAAGCTTTGAAGTTGTAACTGGTACCATCCGAGTGGGATAAGTCCGACTTCCCCACTTCCTCGGATGCAGCATGAGCTTAAGTGGCCGAAGCGCTCCTCTCTATTTTGGTCACATTACGCATCTAGAAAAATAGTCCCGCAGAAATAAATGAATTACGGCAGTTTGGTGTGACATTGTTTTGGCCGCATTCATCTTAGTCTTAGTCTTTTGGACGAAAATACTTATTAGTTTGGAAATCTTTTTTTTTTTTTTTTTTTTTTTTTTTTTAAATAAAAAAAAAAAACTTTTTTTTTTCCTGTTATCAGCAGATTCACAAAATCTGGTGACTCTGACTCGGGTGCAAAAAAATGCGATCGGGATTTCCCTAATAAATATGATAATTATGAAAGATTCACACTGCTGGTTTATTGCATTTTTTAAATGGTGTTTTTATTTAATCTATTGGGTTTATGCTCACTGTACAGCACTTTGCATCTAGCTGCAGTTGTTTTTAAATTGCTTTATGAATAAAGTTGAGTTGATGACCTAAATCAAAATTCTTTTTGTTTAACAACAGATGATCAAAAATTTAACCGAGCAGTCCATAAGTGCTCTCTAGTGTCTGGTGCGCACTCATACGTATAAAGACATTTTCTGCCTTTAAATGGGTACCGAACGCTACACGTCACTTCCACTCATTAATATTTATGACGTTAGCTTCTGTGGCTCTGCTGTTAGCTAAGGGGGGACAAGCTCTTGTTTGTCCCTAATAGGAAATGAATGGGAATAGTGTACGAGGGAGATGTTTATAGAGATAAACCTTCCAATTCTGTCCGAAAATGATGTCCCTGGTGCCAAATTCACTGGTGAAGATGTTGAAGAACATACAAATGTTCAGTTAAAGAGATTGCTTGGGTGTCGACGGCTTAAAAAGAGGAAAAAAACGAGCCGACCTAAGCTTACCCTTAGCTTTTTTTTATCAACACATTTTTCTTACGCCGCTGACAATGACATTCTCCTGTTCCAACAATCTATCCTTTACCACCATAAGCCCCATCTTTCTTATACAATATATCCTCTGGTTGTCTTACGTCTCTGACCGTTCTTTTGGGGGACATTGCTTTTTTGTGTAGCGATCGCAAATGCTACTCGTTGACTGCCAACAAACACTTAATGTTTTCATTAATAACAAATCTTAATTCTATTAATTTATTTACACTTCCTCCTTACTAAAGTTGTTTCTTTACAACAGAAAAGGTAACAACGGTGGCATTCATATACCACTTCAATTGTTTTTTTCCAGGTCATTCTTTGTCAGACAGAAGCAGCACAACAAAACGCCACGCTAAAAAAATAAGTCAAAATATCAAAATGGCTTACCTCGTGGCCCAAACAAAAATGCATATGAAATGTGAACGGCTTCACTTTGCTGGCGTTAAACTGGTCTTTTAGACGTCCGCGCCATAGTAGCATAGTAGCTGCAGTCTTCACATTTTTTCCTCCCAGTTTTTGGTTCCGGGAGAATATAAAAAAAACATCCTTTATATGTCGTAATGTTTAGAGTCGTTTGTACAAGTTCCATAGTAGCAGTGAATAATCGGCATTTCAGTTTTTGAAAGATTACCGGAGAAAGAAGGCTGAAAAATAATGGTTTGCATGCGAGGGCGTGTATATAATGTCCTACTTCCGCTTTACGATGCAACGTCGTGATCTAAAAATAGCCTGCGTGCGGTACGCTATTAAAACGATCATATCTCCGGTTTTCTCTGGTCCATTTTTGCCAAAGTAAAACCTGGCAGAGTGTTTGAAGTCCTCATGTTCGAGTTGTGCAGACGGTGCTTTAAAGATGCCACGCTTGATCATAGCTTAGGGTTACTATACAAAGCAAAACAGTTGTGCAGTAAGAAAAAGTGCAAACGTAACTCTGAGGGAAACGTACACAAAAAATGTCTAAAAATAGCTGAATAAATAACAACAAAAACATCTATGCTGCATTTTCTTTTTGGTCATCCATGCTGCCGTTTTGTCTTCAGTTATCTTCATGACAAGGGACAGTACTTCGACCAATCTATAAGCGGGATTTCGTATCGTCATCGTTCTATCTGCTAATTGGTCACAAAGCAAGGGAATACATTTCCCCGCATATTCTTGAAAAGCACCCTACCGGTAATTGTTCTTTCTTCCGATCAGACAGTATTTTCAAGTTTCATGAAAATACGGGACAAAGCGTGTCCCTTTTAAGCTCAATACAGGACAAAGCGTGCTTTTTATTCTGAATACAGGACGATTCCAGTTATCAAGGGATGGCTGACAACCCTAGTAGTGACCACTGTCCCCAAAAGGCTGAACATCTCACCTTGTTGTTTGTTAGGTACCTCAGTTATGGCTCAAGACTTGATAGAAGAGGAAGGCATTTTTTTTGATGAACTCGACAAACTTCGAGCACTCGAACCAGATGTCAGCCAGAAGACCTCAGAACTCCGAGAGGAGTGCAAAGAATTTGTTGAGAGTAAGATATTGTCTTTGGTTGTTGTTGCCAAATGCTGATAAAATGCCCACATCCACTGACAACGTGAGACTAATCTTCCAATTTTTTTTCAGAAATGGAGCGCTTTCAGGAAAAAGTTGGCGGCCTAATTGAGCTTGTAGACCAGTTGGCAAAAGAAACGGAGACAGAAAAGTTCAAGGTAAGTTTCTTTTTCCAAATGAAGTTAAACTCTGCTATCATTGATTCCCTCATTTTAGGCCATCGGGGCAAGAAACCTGGTGAAATTGGTAGAAAAGCAAAGAATGGCATTGCAACAGCAGCTTGAAGCTCTTATTGTAGAGAAGAAGACACAACTTGAAAGGTAAAGTGATCCCTCATTTTTCGCGGATAACGGGGACTCCCCTGCGACAATCGAAAATGCTCAAAGTAGAGGCTTTTTTTTTTTTTTTTTTGTGAGGTCAGTGTATTTAATCAGATTTAGCATTGGAAAGAGATACATATAAGACATGTTTTTTCCTCAAAGTATAATTATAAATTTTTAAACAAGTTACTGTCCCACCAAATTATTTTTAAACAAAAATAACTTAATACTTTATTAAAAGCTTCATTGAGTGAGTCCACTCGCGCACAATTAGTTGCCACAGCACACCACCGCTAGTGTTTGACAGGCTAAATGATGATTGACAGATCTGTAGCGAACAAGCTTCTCTGGCAAGATCAAAGCAGCAAAGCTGTCACTCATGGTTAACTTTAACACGCAAGCAAGCAAGAAGAGCAGCAGGCAGGAGAGTAAGAGGCTGTACGTCAGGGGTCAGCAACCCTGGTCCTCTAGTGTCACTATCCAGCTTGTTTTCCATGTCTCCCTCTTTTAACACACCTGAATCAAATAATCATGATCGTTATCAGGCTCCTGCAGAGCTTGCTGATGAGCTGATCATTTGATTCAGGTGTGTCAAAGGAGGGAGACATGAAAAACAAGCTGGATAGTGGCACTCGAGGACCAGGATTGCTGACCCCTGCTGTACGTGATCGGATCGAGAGATCTCTGTAAAATACTGTATTTATTTATTTAATTTGAAAAAAAATCCACAATGGACTGAGGGCACAAGCTTTTAAGCGTGAAGTAGAGAGGGATCACTGTAATTGACAAGTAAGGACAAAATTACGATTGTACAGGGTTTCCGCGGGTCCATAAAAATCCTTAAAATGTCTTAAATTTACAATCAGAAAAATCAAGGTCTTAAATTGTCTTACGTGGAAAATTTAATTTTAAAGTACTCGTGTTCAAAAAAAAAAAAAATCAACAACACAAAATTAACGTGCTGTGATGGGAGTATCGCGCATCCGCACATCGCGATTGTGATGTTCAAATGATATATTGTACAGGCCTAGTAGCAACCTTAGTTTATGTAGCCAACAAAGCGCTGTCAACCTGGGCCAAGACAAAGACTGGCTGATTGGTGAAGCGCTCTCCTCTTCGGGTTAGGGTTTAGACATCCGTTGCAAACACAGAATCAGAACAAAAGATACTCCAAAGTGCTTAGTATCAACCTTTAAAAAGGGAAAATCTCAGATTAAACCTTGAGAACCGTGTAAGAAGTAATCAACAAAAAATGTTTCTTTAACCCTTTAACACCTAAGCCTATTTTGTCCGAATTTTCATGCATTTGATGTTGCCTTTTATATTTCAAAGAAAAAAATGTTCACAAAGGGCCCCTTTTTTCAGGACACCATAACCTTCATGTCCAAACTTTTGTTTTCTTCACTGGCCAATTTTAATCAACATTTTGGACCCAAGAAGACAAAAAAATATCCTTTTTTTTTTTTTTTTTTTTTAAATTTATTTATTTATTTATTTATTTATTTATTTATTTATTGGGTCAGAATTTGTAATATTGATGTCGCATTGACAACCAAACATGCTCAACGAAACGTTTGAAGCTTGATAATATTTATTTAACGTGTTAGGATAAACATTCAATTGAAAAAATGAGAATGAATAGTTTTATATTTGATAATTCAACAGAAACAGCAGGTATGGTCATAGAAGGTTTTTTTCTTTCAACGTACGATGGTCAAAACCGCTTATTAGCAGTAGACCAACAGTGCCAAATAGTATGTATATGGCGGAAAACACTCAGGTGACTTGAAGTTCCGCTCTGAGACCCCCAATTAAGCCAACTTTCAAAATTGTCCGATATGCATGTGTGATACATCATTGGAAAGCTTAAAACCTCAATTTTCTGGGGGAGGAAAAAATTTGAACAGGAGGGCATTTTTTGAAAATATTTTTTTTTATACAGCAAAACCCTATCTGGAGATGGGAACACGCAAGAGCAGAATTCCAGACGCCATGACTTTAACGAGATATTATCGCATACTTACCTTGTTCCGATCCAAAAACTCCATGTAGTATGTATCACTGAGTGTCCTCTAGTTGATAAAATAATGCATTAGCTTGCGTTAAATTTAGTTTTCGATTGATTCCGCATGTTTTAAAGGCGCTCGCTCAATCCAACTGGTCGTCGTTGGCTACCTCACCTCCCTATTCTTAGGTGGCGCCTCGCTCGGAAATTAATTAAAAATGTTCACATTGAGTCCGTCCTTCGTGACCTCGCAATGGCTCCTGGGATATGTCGTTTTTCGTGGTGCTTTCGGTCTCAAAATAGGACAAGAAATTGTTGAAATATGGACATAAACACATGGCCAATGCAGCGTTTTAATGTTTGTTTATGTGGGCTATAAAACTCAAATGACATTATCTTACATTTTTCTTGGTTGTTTGACTCCAAGTAAAAACGGGCGTGGACCTCAACTTTCGCACTTTCAAATGAGACCAACCAGCGGCACATGAGTGACGTCATTAAAGCGTGACGAGGCTTCAAAGATGATATACGTAAACGTGTCGCCGCCGACACGTTCGGTGTTAAAGGGTTCATTGCTATTGAAACATTAGGGCCATTTAATGAATAATTGATGTACAAATCCAGCGTATTGCTCCTTTCGGTAAAAAAGAAATGGCATCAATTGAAACAGTTTTATATCTTGTAATGAAATTGCTAATACTGTATTATCCCTGTTTCAGATATCGCATTGAATGCGATGCCTTGTCGAAAGTGGAATCTGAGCAGAGTGAGTTTATCAACCAGTTTATTTTGCAGTGAGTATGTGATTGTTATTTGTTTGCTCTCTCCTGTCATGTGTCCTTATTGCCTACAAGAAATATCACATAAAAATGTAACGCTTTAAGTTCGGCAAGAACAGGCAACATCACACCTAAGGGAGCATTGTGAACAAAACCAAATTTGGAATAAAAGCAACTTTTTCTGTTTAACCTTTCCTCCCCCTGTTTGTCAGTAAATAGCCACCCCAACTAACAGTAAGGACTGTTAAGAAGTAGCCGCACACATGTACACTATTTACAGGGTTAGGACAAATTCATTTGTTCTTATGTTGTTCAGTTCTTTGCATGCTTTTTTTTTTTTACCCACTTACCGTATTAACTTTTTGTTTTCATACCATGTGATACACTAAATCTAATTGACTATGATTTTTATTTTTACTATACATACATATTTAGTATCTCACTATATTGTTTGTATTTTTTTAATGTACTTTATGTATATTTTCCCCCCCCCCCCCCCCCCCCCCCAACTGTTTTTTGCTTTGGGAGCTTGTGAAACGAGAAAATGTGGCACACATTTTGCATAGTCAATATGTGTATTACTTTTGTTGTTTTCAATAAAAAATATTTTAACAAATCTGACTCAGTGTCCCTTGTTGAACATATTTTTCCTATCTTCCCATCAGCCTTTTCCCCTAGTTTTTATTTTCATCCATCCATTCAATCCATTATCTACCGCTTAACTTGAGGTTGGGTTGCGGCGGCAGCAGCTTAAGCAGGGAAGCCCAGACTTCTCTCTCCGCAGCAACTTCAACCAAGTCCTTCAGCAGATTCCCATATGTGCACTTGGCAGCAGGACACCCTTGGCCACAGATTGATGATAGACTTTGTGTCATCGGATTTGCGGCAGCATGTTTTGGACACTCGTGTGAAGAGGGGTGCGGAGCTGTCAACTGAAAACCACCTGGTGGTGTGTTGGCTCCGATGGCGGGGGAAGATGCTGGACAGACTGGTATTGAGAGGGTCTGCTGGGAACATCTGGCAGAATCTCCTGTCAGAAAGAGCTTCAACACCCACCTCCGACAGAACTTCTCCCGGGGAAGGTGGGGGACATTGAGTCGAGTGGGCTATGTTCAACGCCTCAATTGTTAAAGCGGCCGATCGGAGCTGTAACCGTAAGGTGATAGGTGCCTGTCATGGCGGCAATCCCTGAACCCGCTGGTGGACACCAGTGGTAAGGGGTATCCACTGGCCAAGGGGAATGCGGCTTTGGCGGTCGCTGAGGCAAAAGTTCAGACATGGGAGGAGTTCGGCGACGCCATGGAAAACGACTTCGGGACGTCTTCCAGGAAATTCTGGTCTACCATCCGGCGTCTCAAGAGAGGAAAGCAGGGCTCCATTAACACTGTATAGTGGAGATTGGGTACTGCTGACCTCAACTCCAAGGTGGGCTCTCCTATCTCTGGGGTTGAATTCACTGAGGTGGTTGGAAAGCTCCTCGGTGGCAAGGCCTAGGGAAGGAGTCATAAATAAAAATCCTCTGGGTCCGAAATAAAAAAATTATAACAATCTCGGATCCGGAAATAATATTAATGCTTCTTTTTTTCCAAAAAATACAAACGTATCTTTACGTGGCCATGCTGATAATTACAACATTCAAAAATGTAAATAATATATAAAAGGTGCATAAAACTAAAGTGCTTTAATTGAATCCTTAAATAGCAACATAAGAGCATGTTCAAGACTTTTTTTTTTTTTTTTTAATTGTGGATGCTGACAGGGGGACTTGCTTTATTTTTTGACAGACCTTTTTGCTTTCCATGAAGAAAGTTTCAGTAACTGCACTCATACAATCTTTGACAATCGGTGCGTCACTGACTTTTTGTTTTGACCCAATATCCACGCTATTGTGAAGGAGCATTCATTTGCACGTTGCTGTGCTGTGAATGAATGAACCATGAGTCTTGAGGTGCGATCATATTGAGCTGTTTATTCCGCTATTTTTTGAGAACGTATGGCAGAGTTCATAGGGAAACTGCGAAAAACCTGCGTGCTTCGTCTCATAGTGCCTTTTCAAATTGCTGCTCTTTACAAGAGCTCTGAACAGATGAGCCATAGCGGTCTTGTGCTGCCGCCAGGTAAAATGAACAAAAATGTGTTGGTCCACTCCTTAAACACTCTGTTTTCTACATCAATCTTGCGTAGTTTTGAGTATGCCATTTGCCGTTCCTTTTTCGCCTCTTCCTCCAACTTCAGTCAGCTCAGTATTTAGCTGTCACTCCGCGGAGTCTGGAAAGCGAGTGTGAGACATGCTATTCTACAAATAACTTTCAAATGCTTCACTCCCATTGGCTGGCTCACGCGTGTCACCGCTAAGGTTTTTGTTTGCTGCCCACCTCCGCTCTGCAGACCCGCAGACAAAAATGATTTTTGTTGTTGCAACGTGTATAAGTCGCAACAGCTTGAGATCCGGTCCAGACGACCGAGGTCCGCGGTTCCGTGACCTCTGGCCTAGGGGATGGATGAGATCCGCCCTGAGCTCCTAAAGACTCTGGATGTTGTGGGCCTGTCGTGGCTGACACGGCTATAAAACATAGTGTCTCTGGATTGGCAGACCAGGTTGGTGGTCCTCCGACCAGAGGGTGTGTTCAGAGAACTGTCCCAGTAAAGTCTTTTCAGGGGTGCTGGAGACGAGGGTCCGTTGGGAAGTCGAATCTTGGATTCAGGAAGATTTTTTGAAACAAATATTTGTAAACCTTCAGTTTATATGAACCATTTTAATCACAAGTCTTTATTGATGTTGAAACATTAAAGGTGCACTAAAGGATTTTTAGAGTTAATTTAAAATACCTTTTCACTATATGCATGCTCCAATAAACAGTGCAAAGAGCCCTGACACTAAAACTGAGACTGCCCTACAAAGCCCACGCCCGTGCTTGTCCCCACGGCTGCAACGTTGTGTTTCAGTGAGCATCCACCTCTTCTTTTTTAATCCAATTAAAACTTGGTACTAATTTTTTTTTTCTGTTTGTTTTTTTGTGCGGGTTTGATGGGCCAAACGCTCGTTGCTTTATGTTCCTGCTTGTACAAATCTGCACGCATGCACAAACCTCCGTGAAGTTGGCCCTCTGTCAAACGCAAATGTTTATAAAAATGGTTGTCAATCGTTTGTGCTACTTTTGTGCCGTCAAAAGAGACGACAGTAGGGAGTGATCACTACCCACCAGGACTGAGAATATGGAGTGGGGCTTTTGAATCATCCCCAGTAGAAGCTGTGGCTGTAGAAATGGTAGAACTTCCTTTGAGAATAAAATGATGCTTTGCATATTGGTTAAATGTCATGGCCCATGACGAAACGCATCCAGTCAAGAGTGTGCTGAGAGACTGTTGGGAATATTAGAACCAAGACAAGATAACCTTCAGTCGGATAGCAAATGCAATAGCAGAACAGGCAGGTCTAAGTCAAACTGAGTTCAGTGAGACTGTCTTGGTACCCAGTATCTCACCCTAGCTGTTTTCACCCTGGCTGTTTGAGTTGCCGGCAATGAATTTTGGGATCCAAAAAGAAATCCAGGAAATGGAAAACCAGGGAAGGGTGGCTGAGAAGTACTAAGAAAGGATGTAGAGGCATAAAGTACTGATATTTACTGATGGGTCAAAGGATCCAGAAACGGGATGTACAAGGGCAACTGTACATGTGCCAGGTTCCAAAATATACATCAAAAAGAGGTGCACAGATAACTTCTCATTATATGTAGTAGAACTTATAGCAACAATAAAGGCAATAGAATGGATTAAAAAAAAATGGGATAAATGAAGCAGTAATTGCATTAGACAGTTGGTCGGCACTCACGAGCAAAGTGACATTAAAGTCAAGCAAACAAAACTAAATTTTTCAGACACACAAATTGTTATACAAAACACAGAAAAGAGGGCTGGAGGTGGAGTTATTGTGGGTCCCAGCACACATGGGGACTGAGGGAAACGAGGAGGCAGATATCCTAGCCAAACAAGCACTGAAAACTCCAGGGATAGAAAGATTGGTATAAGTATAGCAGGAGCAAGACACGGGGAGACATTTGTTCTCAATACAGAAACAGGTGGGGGTGGGAAGGAGAATAGGCGGGGAAAGTGAAACAGTTGAACATGTGGTAATGGTGTGTGTTAAATATGGGGAGGAGAGGAAACAATTGAAAACCATTCTGAAACAGTCAAAAAAGTTATTTAGACTGGAAAATATTCTAAAGGTAAAAACAACCAAAACTCAAAGACAATTTCTAGAGTTTCTCAAGGAAACATGCCCAATCAAAAAAGGATATAGAGAGATTTAATTTTGTTTTTATTTATTCATTTATTTTTGTTCCCTTTGGGTGTGTGTAAATATTTGTTAAAATAGCAGAAATGTAGTCTGTAACTGCCGGATCTCTTTCCCAGCAGTCAACCCAGTAGATGGCGGCAATGCCCTATGATTCAAGGGGTAAACTTCCCAAAAAAACACGAAGAAGAAAACAACGAAGAAGAAAATAAAGCTGACATTGCTGTTGAGTTTCACACTGATTGTTAATGAGCACGGATATAATGTTTCAGGAAACTATTTATTTTGCAGCAGGACCTTTGCGTTTTTCCAAATCATTATATTACAGAAACTGGAACTGGTCCTCATCACATGGAGGGAGAAGAGGAACACGGGCCCAACATTTCTATAGCAGTCGAGCGACTGCGAGGAATGCGCCCAAAGAAAAAGTGCACATCCCAGGACTCGATATCGTCACTTATGAAGCGAAGATGCATTACGTTCCATGGCTAGCTAAACCCGTTAACCCACACTGGGAAAGAGACTATAAGGATCCCCGGCATTACAGGTCTCCCCCAATTCACGAGATGCCCTTGTATCAAGAGACACCTTGTTACGTCTTTAACCAGAGGACTAACGCACTGGAAGGTATCGTAAATTCAACATCTTTTGGAACTCTTTCATTTGAGGGCAATATTGAACGGACACCTGAAAATGTTGTATTAAGCGTGCGACCTTCTCTTTTTCGCCAGCTGCCCTTGCAGGGGCGCCACTAGACCTAATACAATACTGGGGCACTGGTGAGCAAGCAAAATAGTTTTAGCACTTATCAAAAAAGTTAAAAAATAAAAATAAATCGTGCTTTAAACTATATATAATTAAACCAAAACACAAGTTTCCGTTAAAGAAAAAAGTGACCTTTTTTTTTTCGTTTTTCAGCTATCACTATTCAAAATCAAAATTGGGATAGCACTTATTGATAGTCAATTCACTTCTGCACATTCTCATCAACTTGCAGTCTTGCATCTCCACCTTTCTACACTCTGCTGCTCTACTTTGTCTGGACAGAAATGGGGATTTATATTCCTGTTACTGTTATGCAATTAATTAATGTTTCTCAACTGGTAGGTTGTGACCTAAAAGTGGTTTATGTTGTCTAGGTAGGTTACCTAGCTTACCATTCTCATTCCTCCTTGCTGATTGATCCTTGCTATGAGTAGGCATGTGCCGGTATGAGGTTTTGACGGTACAATAACCGTGAGCAAAAATACCGCGGTTTCACGGTATCACGGTATTGCAATTATAGCTCCAAAATTTTGAGATGTATGGGGTTTAAAAAAAAAACAACTTTTTTCCATTGAACAGGTTTTTTTTTTCAGAACATATTTGCAAATTGGAACATGAATATAATGTGAAAATAAATTAATGTGAAAATAAATAAATTAACAAAAAATAACAAATATTTTATATAAAATTAAAATAAATAGAACCTAGACTATACCCACAGCCAGAGCTCAAGTTGCTCAATAATAGAGCAAGAACAAAATGATTGCTATAAAAAAGTAAAAACACTTCTAAATAAAATTAAAAATATATACTGTATGACTTTTTTTGAGGGGGAGAAGCTGAAGTTTCACCATTTTCAGCCACTGTGTCAGCTCTCTTCTACATGATGTCATGCCTTTGTGTTAAAAAGAACAAAGAATTCATAAGTTAATGAGTTAGTTAAAAATGTAAATATTGTTGAGGTTTCAAGGTTTCATCTAAAACAAAAAGTGAGGAGTGAGACCTCCTTTCGCAATTAGCGATCTTTGACGCGATCCTTTTTTTTTCTCCCCCCCTTCATTCAAGCTTGTTTCTCACTCAGCGGCTGTGAGACATAAAACGTCGACGAAGCTGCTCTCCCAGCTTAGCCTAGGCTAACATTCGTCTTTGTAAGTTTTAGTCAGTTTGTATACTGAATTTGAAAGGAAAATGTATGTTTTGTTTTTGGCCACCTTTTTCATGGTGCTACTGCTATCCTGTTGAACCTATTCACATGTGGAAAAATACAATTGTATAACGTTTTAAAATTTGTATATTTCACCACGATTTGAGAGCTCAATAAATTGAAGAAAAGTACGCCTTGTGTTTCGAGGGTTTGTTTTTGGGTTTGCTGGCTGTTTAGCAGAATAGCGTCACTGACACTCACGGCAACAAACGGGAAGGGTGAGCGCTGCCGCACCAAGCCACTTCGGCTGAATTTTGGCACGTGAAAAATAGCGAATACCGTACTAAGGTATGACGGAAAATTTTAGTGGTTTTGAAACCGCGACGTTTTCACACCACGGTAAACCGTGAAACCGGTAACCAGCACATGTCTAGCTATGAGCGAATAACTTTCTAATATCTGTTTGCAAGAGCAATGCTGCTTGAGTTAAACAGAAATGAAAAAAATAATTCATCTTGTTACAGAATACAGGGCATGCAGTAAAAAATAAAATGCTTGCAAAACAGCTGGAAATTATGATGGGCACACATACAAAAGTGTTAGAAGTTATAACCCAAAGATGGGTATTTATTTCATACAAATTGATTCTTTTCTTTTTGGGCGTATAAACAAATGGCATCAGTATAGATACAATTCAAATACCACATATCATACTAACACAATAATAGACAAAGCTTTTGAGTGAGAGCCTGACACTCAAATCTCATTTTAATTGTCATTGTATTCATAGCCAGTTAGCTAAAAGACAGCAGCTAATCTGCGACTTCCAATGTGCGATCAGAGTAGTTTACAGCAGTTACCTGCCTGATACGTAAAGAGTAAAGTTGAACCATTTAAATTCGCAATTCATTGGAATATGCGACCAAACAAACACAGAGGAAAAAACGAACAAGAAGGACGGGCAGTTAATCTGGCGCTAACCTTCAAAGCAGGGTATGTCATGTCATTTCATGGCACGTCATATCATGTTTGCACCGTCGACTGTATGACTGGCAGTTTAGCACCCGCACTGCATTGATGGTGCATTCACGTTTTGTCGGAGTAATCGAAAAAAACAATTCTCGATTACATGGTGTCTAAAAGAAGCGCAAAACAGTCACTCAACTTGTGATGTATGGTTGGAGCGTTAAAATAGGCTGCCCTTCTTTGTAGCAACTGTGTTTTTATCCCACATTACAACTTTACAACACATCAGAATGATTTTCCAACTTGGAAACTCAAATCTCCCTATAGACATGAAAGCAGCATATCTCCCAAAAGTGCTTTGTGGAAAAATCAACTAATGTGTTTATCACAGGCGAATTTACGTGCATAAATTATAGGTGTGTGACAACATATCGAAATGGGGATTTATAGCGATACGCTCATGCCAAGAATCAAGATATTCTTTTAAAGGGATCCTCAGAGTTAAAGACTTGTTGGCTCTAATAAGCCACAAGTGTTCTCTTTTACTAATATATGTTATTAGAAACACATATATTATTGCCATTGATTTAAAAATCTATAATATTTAGTAAATGTTTTGACCTACGGAGGGAATCATGTTTTACGCGTGCAATGCACGTTGTTGGGATGACACGGTTGGCCTGAACTGGGAGAAAAGCTGCGCTTGCTACCAAGTGAAGCTTGAATGACGACTGGCATGATTTTGTCAAATCTGCTACTCGGCAGATTGTTTTGTTAGAGATGTTGGATTAGTTCCCAACATCGTACCTGCATCCAATTTCAGCTCATCATCTTTAAACCGATCCTAGGCAGCTTGTATTGACTTGCTGCCATTTAACAGTTTGTATACCCTTTCGTTGTTAGAGGGATTATTGCCTTGTTTTTTTTGTCTTGTTTGTCTGCCTCTCACCGCGGTTTTCCCTCAGGATTTTAAATTTTTTTTAATTCTTTTTTTTATTGATCCTGACCTACCATCGTGGACTCTTTTTGTGTTTCCCTATTCGCGATTGCATTTTTTTTTTTTTTTTTTTTTTGTATGTTCAATAAACCCTTTTACGCAATTGCTATGTTCTTGTTGTCCGCATGCTTGAAGTGAGCTACATTTTTTTAATTCTGTGGTCAAGCCAGTCGTACTTTCTTTTCAGTTGAGTTTCCCTTTCAGGTTTTAGCGCACAGACCGACAGCGCATGTGGTTTGTGATTGCTTTGTTAGGAAAAATTACGTCAGTCATCGTGAACCATCTCCATCACAATAAATTTTCGGTAAACCGCCCGGCTCTACACCAAATTTTGGAAAATCCTATTGGGGAAAAAAATGGAACAATTGGAATGACCAATATGCACACTTTTCTGGCCAATATGACAGTCGCTTGGGGGAAAAAAATCTGTGATTTTATTGAGCAGTTACGGGCACCAGAATAAAATGGCGTAAAATGACATGCATTGTGGAAACGGCACCTAATTTGGTATATTCTAACCCAACCCAACCTAATTCCGATGAAGATTTTATTCCAAAGGAGAGTAGTGGTCTATGTCAATTTATAATCTGTCCGGCATGTATGAAAAAAACGTATTCTAAAATTTCAGAACAAACATTTTAGCGCGCATGTCTGTTACAGCACTGAGTAGATCTGAACGATTAACCTACATCGCATCAACAGTGAGGTGTGTAGGCACCCTGCGTACTAGAGCAGGGTGGTAAACCGAAAATTTACCGTAACCGAAATTCTTCACGATGACCGACGTAATTTTGACCATGTCGGTAAATTCGGTAAATTAATAAAACAAGAAAATAGTCTTTTCATCCCGCTTTGACTCTGTGTTGTTCGTCTATGTTCATTCCCCTTTAAGAAAACAGTCAATGTGCTTACATACAGAGTCACGTGATCATCGGGAAGCCAATCAAACAGAAGCCTGGTAAGCCAACGCTAGCTTCTAACGCTACAAGCAAAACGTGATGGAGTGTGGCTTAAGGGAGGTTCGCCAAACTCTCACCTGACATTTAGTAGACTCTTGGTGGCATCCAGACGGGCTTTCACCCGCTGTCCTCCCTTGTTCTCACGATTTCCGGAGACGTTGCTTTCAGTACTTTTTACTGGTAGCCAGGCCACAGGCTAACGCTAGCGGCCGCTAGCAGCTAACGCTACAAATGAACGTGATGGAGTCGGATAGCGGCTCTAACCTTGTCGAAACGGCTGAACTTAATGAGTGGATTGGGCACGGACTGCATCCAGCAATTACTATGTCGCGTTATTTTGTATCTGTCTGTGTGTGATTTCTCAGATAGCTTTTGTGATGGTAAAGCATTCAGCTTAAAGCACAATCCAACGGTGAATATGACAGAGAAATGGCCCCAGCTATTTTTCTGTATGTATTATGTATTATTGCTATCATAAAATCTTAAGTGTTTCATTTGCAGAAGATTAATATAGCTTTAATGTGTGTCTGTCTGTCTGTTTGGGGGTTCATGTATGCGTGCATTTATTAAAAAATGCACTGGGGGGGGGGAAAACCCTGAAACCATAAAGTAAACACTTGTATTGAATAATTATGTCACAGCAGCCATTAACAATAAATTGTCTTTTTGAAGTGTCCTGTTCAAGCTGCAAGTCATTTGTGTTACAATGACATGTTTGCACAGGCATATTGATTCTGACAATGTACACTGTTTTTGACA
Organism: Corythoichthys intestinalis; assembly: GCF_030265065.1. Taxonomy (NCBI): domain Eukaryota; kingdom Metazoa; phylum Chordata; class Actinopteri; order Syngnathiformes; family Syngnathidae; genus Corythoichthys; species Corythoichthys intestinalis. The sequence continues at coordinate 35,110,949 of NC_080416.1, read as the reverse complement.
ATGTACATTGTTCAAGCCATACACGCCGTTATAAATGCTCATACTTGAATTCTTATTGTTTACAATACATTTTTATAAACTTATTGTTTAGACTGCATGTACAATTGTTAAATATATCAAATTGAATGCTGGTAAATAAATCAACAAGAAACTGTTAATCTGTATTTCATGCATTGATTCAGGTTTTCAAATTATATAACAGACCGCTTGGGCGAATTTATCGTCATTTATCGTTATCGAGGTAAATCTGCTCAATTTATCGTGATACGTGTTTAAGGCCATATCGCCCACCCCTACTGCGTACTCGCCCACTGGTACCTGTGACACTGGATCGACACCTTTTTATCCAGACCTTTCACAACACTTTCATACCACCATTGGACCTTACACGTCTGAATGCCCAAAGTGGATGGTAGTTGCCGGGCTCCACAATTGCCCAGTGGACCTTTGGTACCCCATATCTTCAACCCCTTAAAACCTCAAAATTGGATTTCTTGAGCCAAATGTTGTCACAAGCACCAGAATGAATCTTTTTCGTTTACAGCCAATTCAATAAAAATTATCGTATCGCATTAAAATGAACTTTTACGGCCACGCCATTATATATTTTGCGGGAATTTAATTACCCCCCAAATTAGACAAGGCAAGAAACAGCATTTTCTTCTCACGTGCGTGTCTTTTTTGCTGTTGAGAAATTCCTTTTCCAACTGTTGCGGAATATCCCTTTCATTGGCTGAACCCACACTTGGCTACTTCCTTGCGACTTCCTGGGACAGAGCTCAAGAGGGGCATCATCATACATCTGTTACATACATTATACATTTGTTGTATGTGGTTATATTTAGGGAGGGGGTTATTGTAGTTCATTTCAGCTTGTTTGTTAAAGTGGCAGGGACATATGATCATGACTTTTCAATCTTCCCCTAGGTGTTCGTCAGGCTCTTTGGTTAACCAAAAGCAAGGCGGTCTCTGGTTTGCCACCTCAGATTCTTTCACTGGCGGAAAGTTCTGCCAATCAAATACCGCATCAGGTAAAACGTGTTCAGGATGCCATCAGACATGCCTGCTTCTGGCACACAACTGAAGAACAACCAGTTAAATACAGGTATACGTTTCCTCTGGCATTTGTACGGGCCTACACTGGTCGACAGTCAGTCAGAGGGCACACACAAAGACAGACAATCATTTGCACACAACCTCACACCGCTGATAAATGGGTGGGAATCGATCTCCTGCTGCCTGTGCGGATTTCAAATGAATTTGCCACTATGCCATCACTGTCTCGCCTAAGGCAACAGTCAGTACTAATGGGATCATATCAGAAAGTTTTTATCACCAGAGTTGTTAGACAAGGATGCCCACTCTCTCCCTTGTTATTTACATGATTTATTGAACCGTTGGCAATTGCAGTGTGACAAAATTAACAGGATCAAATCACCAGGACATTAAAAAAATACATTTAAACATTGAAAAAAATCTCACAAGTATCTTGCCTATTTCATCAATTGATCAAAATCAACAATACAACCGTTAAAGGAGTAATATGCAAGATTGGTAGCATTGGTTTGCATGTTTGCCCTGCCCATATGTGCCGTGCAGGCTAGCTAGCTAACAACAGTGCAGTGGAGTTAAGAGACGCAAATGTGAACCTCTTATAATGGCGAAATGAACGGGCAGCGACACTACACTCAACAAGCCAAAGTTAAAAAGTTGCGGTTCTTTTAAGATTTAATGGCTGTCGGAGTATGTGCCAATAGAAGAACAAGTAGTGAAACTGGGTGAGATTTTTTTATTTTTAATCTGGCCTATTCAGCTGCTTAGACACAGAGAATAGGAATCTGAGTGTCCTTATAGTCTGAGCAGTTTTAATGTGGGAGTTTGATATACTCCTATTGTGGTTGTTCATTATGTTTTATTTATGCCATGCCACGCCACAACTGGGCCTTACCCAGTAGTGACGGGATCTCTCGTTCACTTGAGTAAACGAATCCATTCCGGTTCGTTCAGTAAAAAGATTCGTTCAAACGAATCGTTCAACGAATCGTTCGCCCCCCTCATCTCCCTCCCCGCCCAAATGAATCGTTCGGTTAGTGAACGGGAAGTGACGTTGCCGAACGAATCACCAAAGACCGCTTCGCAGTATAACTGAACGGGAAGTGACATTGCTTGGTCCCTCCCTCTCTTGCACATTCACCACTCGTCGTAGTTTCAGAAATGAGTGACAGGCGATATCATTCTGCTTTCACAGACAGCCTCGTCTCCCTCCCGCTGCTCCAAAAGCGAGGGAGAACTTCCGCGTCGTCTGTCCTAGTTCTATGGGCTCAAAGTCATGGCTCGTGCTTGCATTTCGATTTAGGACACGGTTAAACATTTTCCTTTTGAGGGGGAAGTGGGGGTTTGGGGTCGGGGGCGCACGGACTTTTAGCATGATCTTGCTCACATATACAATGCTGCTGCTTCTACCAGCCAACGCGGCATGCTCGCTGTCACGAAAATAAAAATAAATCGAAAGTTTAATTCCTAAATATGGAACGACCAACACATCATATTTACCTCTCGCTCTGTTGTATTTTTGTTTTTTATTACTAAGACGATCGTATTGAATTTTTGCACTGGCATTAATAAATAAAATAATCCGGTCAGCTCCCCTGTCGTCCCCGCATCTCAGATCGTCAAATGCTGACGAGAAATAATTGTTTGCTCTTTATGATGTCGCCTTTCTACTCTCATTAGTCTGTTAAGAAAAATGTAGACATATTGCGACATCTCCCGTGTCCGTGCGCTTTGTTTTGAGCGCTTGAGTAGCACATGATGGACGGATTGACATAATTTGTCAAACCAACCGACACCCTCTGACACGGAAAAAAAAAAAACACTCGGAAAAAATTGACATGTATATACAGTTTCATTGCAAATCAGTATTATGGTGATCATACTAAATATTCTTTTTTTTCTGTGCACATATGAGGTAAATATCGCTGCCATGAAGCCTCCATATAGTGACAGTTCTCTGCCCGCTTCACTGCCGTCACGCGACCGCAGCTCAGCTTTTGCTTGCCTCGTAGCTACACGTGTTTTAAATTACTGTAAATTTGATAGTATATCGTCATAGGTACAGTCCCGAGTCTGTTGAGAAAAGTAGAACACTAAACCATGCTCGCTAGATTTGTGCGGTGTTTTTGTCTGTTTGAGCAGCATTTGATAGGCTCCACGTTAACAAATATGTGACAAAGTCATTTCCTTTCATTTTATGACTCGTTCACCGCATAGTCATTACTGGAAAGTCAAGTTAGCAGCAAGCTAGGTCAGGAACCGGAGGACCGAATCACTGAACGGGAAGTGACAAAACTCAGTCTTTCCCCCCTGCCTGCACGCTTGCTGCTTATTTGGCCACACGTGGGAATGAGTGACAGACGCCTTGATTCTGTTTCCGCTCCCTCCCCTGCACGCAATGAGGCTGGCGTCTGATTGGTCGTGTGCGATGTCAGAAGACGCTGCCGCTTGCTCAACGCCCTCCCACGCAGCGAACAAGCGCCATCAACTTCATAGAACGAATCAGTGCAGATGGTGATTAGTTCGGTCTCGTTCACCCAAACAATTCGTTCAAAAAGAACGAATCGTTCGCGACCGATACAACACTATTACCCAGGCCAAAGCAGGACTCATCCTATGGCTAAAGCAGGACTCTCACATATAACATTGTACAACACATCTCATGAACAATCAAGATGACAACTCAAGATGTTTGTCTTTTTCATTTTAAGTGGGCCAAATCAATTATATTAAACGTAAACTAATGAAAATTGCTGCCTTAATTTCATTCTTCTAAAGAGCCATGTAACTTGATCCAAGGTTTTGAACAGACGTGATACTGGTGTGTGGCTTCAGCGTACACTTCTGATGTAGCTCACAGTGGTCCTCAGTGTGCTGAGGGAGCTTGTGTGTCTGCTCAGACACATGAAAAATTAGAAGGAACGTTGAGTACACGTACGCACGCCCAAGTACACGTGTACCCAAATACTAAATTTTCTACATTTTAAAATATTGTCTTTTTTTTTTTTTTAAAGGTTTTTTTCTTTTTTTTTCAGCAATCCATTGATTTATGGGGAAAATATATCAACATATTAATTAATTATTAAAATAATTATTTGCAGTCTGTTGAGTGCAAGTATTATTTTTAATGGCACATAAAACTTGATTTACAAGTGTACTAAGCAATGTGTTTATTTGGGGGGGGGAGTGCGGAAACTTTATGACTGAGTCATGTAATCCCCTTTTTTGGTAAAATGCTGGATATTAACAAAAATCAGAACTTCACTGTCTGAACATATGTATTTCATATGTATAATTTTCAGCAAAACACTCCTGCTCAACCTACTTCATCTATGTGCCAGTCTACAGTCCAGCCATCCATTGATTGGAAGGAGAATGTTAGCTGAGAATTACTCATTGGCAGCTTCATGGAAAAGAGGTACACTCTTCAATGCCTTCTGTCACTCTATTCAATTCAATTTTATTTGTATAGCCCTGGATCACAACAAGGTTGTCTCAAAGGGCTTTGGAGAGGCAATTTGATACACAATCAGAAACAGCAAATGAAGCAACAAAGATGAATAAATAAATTCAAGTCCTGGGTATCCCCCATCCTTAGACCCTCCATGTCGGCAAGGAAAAACTCCAGTCTTCGGGAGAAAAATGAGAAACCTTGGGGAGTACCACAGTCAGGAGAGATCCACTCCCAGGACCGCTAATGGGAATTAGCAGGCGATGTTACAGTCCGTAAAGATGCAGTGGAGTAAAGGAACAAGAAGGGGTCCATCTAGCCAGATGAGACGGGGGTAGCCACGAGGACGTCCATCCAGCTTGGGGTCCGGACAGTCAGGAGGCTGCAGCTGAAAAATAGCCCCTCCCCAGAGGGGAGGGGGGAAAGGGGACACCGGGTGACTAGTGATGAAGAGACTAAACCACTAGATATTAACATTGTAAAATAGAAATAAAGTAAGATAAGTGGTAGGTAGAGTGAGAAAAAGGAGATAGAACTCTGTGGCTGTACTTCCCCCAGCTTTATAGCTTCTAGTGTAGCTTAGACTAAACTTTGAGTCTACTCCAACTTCAACTAGCCTGACCGTAAGCTTTGTTGAATAGGAACGTTTTTAATCTAATCTTAAATGTGCAGACTGTCTCGGCTTCTTTAATATCAGCTGGAAGCTGGTTCCATAAAACAGGGGCTTGGTGGCTAAAGACTCTAGCTCCGACAGTACTTTTAGAAACCCTGGGAACTACCAGTAGACCTGCATTCTGAGAGCGGAGTGTTCTGTTGGGGCGGTATGGAACCAGAGCATCGGTGAGGTAAGATGGCCCTAACCCATTAATGGTCTTACATGTAAGAAGGAGGATTTTAAATTTAATTCTAAACTCGACTGGAAGCCAGTGAAGGGCCTGGAACACAGGGGTGATGTGCTCTCTTCTATTGGTTCCTGTTAAAAGTCTTGCTGCTGCGTTTTGGACAAGCTGAAGACCTTTTAGAGAACTTTTAGGACAAGCAGCAAGTAGGGAGTTACAGTAATCCAATCTTGATGTAATGAACGCGTGAATTAATTTTTCTGCATCGCTTTTAGATAAAATGTTTCTAATTTTGGCTATGTTGCGCAGGTGAAAGAAGGCCGTTCTGCAAGTTTGTTTAATGTGAGCTTTAAACGATAAGTCAGGGTTGAATAAAACTCCTAGGTTTTTAACTGTGGTGCTGGAGGCTACACTTACATTGTCCAGAGTGACTATCTGGGCAGCTACACACTTTTCGGGCCTATTATAAGGACTTCTGTCTTTTCAGGATTAAGTAGAAGATAGTTAGTGCTCTTCCAGGTATTTATATCTCGGACGCAGGTGCTTAGTTTGTCCACTTGCCTGATCTGCGCAGGTTTAATTGATAAATACAGTTGTGTGTCGTCAGCGTAACAATGAAAGTTAATGCCGTGTTTTCTAATGATATTACCTAGAGGAAGCATATACAGCGTAAACAGGATGGGCCCGAGGACCGATCCTTGCGGCACACCATAACTAACCCTAGAGTACGGTGATGATTGCTGGTTTACATTGACAAACTGGTACCTATTAGATAGATATGATTTAAGCCAACAGAGGGCTGCTCCTCTAATGCCTATGTCACATTTTAATCTCTGCAATAAGATATTATGGTCGATTGTGTCAAAGGCTGCACTCAGGTCCAACAGAACCAGGATCGAGACTAATCCAACGTCAACGGCTAGTAACAAGTCATTAGTTACTTTGACTAATGCAGTTTCAGTGCATTAGTCTGATCAGCAAAAGTTTTATTTAGATGAGGTTAAAAAGTAAAAAAACCCAAAACTTTAAATTGCCTCCTCTCTGGCAATTTTAAGTAAATAAGAAAGCTGAAAAAAGTCAGCAAGGACATTCTGCTCGCAAATGGCGATATACTGAAAATTTACCGTTACCGAGATGACTTAGATGAAAACCAAATTTTGATTTTGTCGGTAAAAAGACAGGAAATTTTAAAATGGCCTCCAACTTCATAGCCAAGAGACAAGCGATGACACACGAGCAGAGGGTGGTGCGTGTCACCGTCCCTTGCCGCTGCAGTCGCATCACACACCGTGTGTTGGCTTTAAGCTAAGCCTGTCGCAATATGCAATCATTCCATTTATCGCGCGATAGATAAAAATGAAGGCGGTAATTTTTCCGCTGCGATTTATCGCCTTGCGTGCTCGTGCGTGCGCGCGTGCGGCAGACGTGCTGTTAAAAGTTCGGATTCCTCGTTACCAACTGCGCAAAATGCATCTTCGTTCCAGGTCCGGCAAAAACTAGCGCCGGAGCCAATCGTTCCCATTATATCCTATTGTTCAACGTATACCGGCCGCGTCAGTGCTCCGGATTGACTGTGGACCATCTATGGCGCGCCGGTGGGCGCTCCCGTCAGGAGTGACATTTCACGCGGGGCGGCTATTTTTCTGCACAACGCCGGATATTTACAACGAAGTACGGCAAAACATTGTTACCGACTTGGCTGCTACGAACAACCTCGCTTTGACAACGAACAGCTGAATGAAATTAAGAGCGCTGTGCTTCAAATTCGCCCTGTTTATGAAAGTCGATTGTAATATGCTGGTGTTGTGTAGAAATGAGCAGACGTGACTTCAGTGGCGCTTGTTAACTTTTTTAATGCGCGCACACACACTAGATATCATGAAATGGCAAACTAGATGTGCTACGTCCCATGCCATTGGCTACGTGAGCGGAGAGTGATTATGGGACACATAGTCCATATACTACATCGATGAATTCTAAACTGTCACAACTGAATGGAAGTTAAGAAGGCCAAATCAATCCATACCAGTGACTACAGATAATGTTGCAAATATTGTTAATTCAGTACGTGACACAGGTGGATTCGGACCACAAATAGGATGTCTTGCTCATGTAGTAAACCTAGCTGTAGCAATCAACAGTGTGCCCTGCCTCACTTTACAAACAGTAAAGATTGTTCTCAGCACTTTTATGCAATATTTTTTCAGATCAGTAAGAAGTAAGCACATAAATATTATGCACTAAAATGCATGTTTATATGATGGCAATTTAATTTTTGCTCGTTAGCACAAAAAAAAAAAAAATATATATATATATATATATATATATATATAAAATTGTTTTTTCTTTTTTTTTTTTTTTTTTTTTTTTTTTTTACAGAGCATTAAATGTATTGAATCGGATCGAAAATCGTGTCCCCCATATAAAAAATCGTACCGAACCGTGACTTAACTGTATCGTTGCATCCCTATGGAACACCATTGCAGAGGCTATGACAGGAAAGTTTTCATTTGCCTAAATGCTTAAGTTATTAAGTGCAATTTTTTTTTTTTTTTTAAACACATTTTATTTATTCTGTGTTTCTGTGCGGTATCAATATTGTTGTTTTTTACTTAAGAGGCATGGTCTATTGTTTTTATTTGTGATTTCTTAAAAAATATTTTTGAATTTAAGAGTAAATATCCGCGTTTAAATGGGTGTACTTGATCTATTAATATATACTATATTTTCACTGTGTTATTGTAAATTGGTTAAAAAAAAATTGGGGGGGGCGCAATAATATCGCATATCGCAATAATTTATGCGAATAATTATCGCACACTAAAATTTGTTATCGCGACAGGCCTACTTTCAGCTCAACGGCGAGGACTTTCGCCATCGCTTAGCGCCTCCCCTATGTCGAGCCCATCAGTCGGACTTATTCCTCCCGTCGGCCTCCTTTGAAACACTGCAGGCGGGTTTGTTCAGTTGGAAAGAAAGTAGTCTCTTATTGTTGTTTTTGCCATTGTTCGAAATGGAGATAGACCGATATGGGTTTTTCAGGACCGATACCGATTATTAGTAGTTAGAGGGGCCGATAACTGAATTTTTTGTGGGGAAAGAAAAAAGTAAAAGTGTAAAAATTGGCGTAATAAAAATGAATCATGCAAATACTAAACTTCATTGAAATGCCTAAAGCATTTTATTGAATCACACAAACTGAAAGTAACAGCTAATTATAGGGGGTGGCATGGGTCAATGGTACAGTTCAACCCAGAGGGTTCGATTCTCTGCCCTGATGACCTCGTCTAAGTATCCTTGAGCAAGATACTAAACCTCAAGTTGCTCCTGGCGCTGCTTCACCAGTATGTAGATGGGGATATAGTGTGAAACGCTTTGAGGGCCTTAAAAGGGTGGAAAAGCACGAACAAGTGTAACTCAATTTAGCGTTTAACCAATAAGAGGACAAGGTGGAGGAGGCATCAGGCAGGAGAGAGAGGGGCGGATGCATCTGAGCTGAAATAACCCAGTTTTCAATAGATTTATCAATAGATCATATTGGCTGGTCAAATTGTAAAAAAGACCGATACCGATATACATCAAATTTCGCCACCGATATCTGGTCTATCTCAGTGGTTCCCAAATTGGTACTCAAGGACCCCTGCGGGTTCTGATTTTTGTTCCTACTGATCGAGCACAGACCGTTTAACCAATGAGGTTTCTGCTAAATCGAGCAGCACCTGACTACAATCAACTGATTAAACTTGTAAAACACCGGATTGGTACACATGTCGTCCTGTTTTGTTGGAAAGAAATCCAGCACCCACAGCGGCCCGATGTGGAATAGTTTGGGAACCCCTGGTCTATCTCGAATTTGCAAGTGCTGTCAAGTTTTTCCGCTAGCCCATTTTTAACCCGCCCCACACATCGGGGTTAAGCTTGCAACTACTAGTATTTCTAAGGCGGATTCACTCTACTTCTAGCAACTTGACGCTGATTTAGCATCGCAGTACAGCAACAGGCTAACGGCTATCAATCTGACCAACTATCACAACAACAACTAAAGGTAATCTTAACTATTTGTCTCAACAGCAAAGAATACAACAATACAATTGGCTTAATTTACTCACCTCTTACAGAGGCTCACTGGATCTAACAACACAAAAGACAATCTCACTCCTGACACTTCGTAATATTATTGATTCAGCAACCCAACGTGAGCCTTACATGCCACACAGACAAAGACCCAAACGGGACTGCTCATAGCTGCCGGCAAAAATTGATTATCAAATTCGTTAGCAACTAATTTATTAATTGATTTGTTGTTGCGTTACTAAAAATTGTAAATATTTCTCTACGTCAATTGTCTGTTTCATTATCCAAAGTTGTCTTCACCTGATTTTAACAAACAAATTTGAGTTGTCTGCTCTTGTCCAAAACATGGTGAGTCTTGTCCTGAGAACTTCTGCTGTATGAATTAAACTTATTTTATTCCTGGTCAAGAATTAAATTTGACATTTGATTCATGGTCCTTAAAATTATTAGTGCATTGAAAATATCTATTTTTTCTATTTTTGTGCACCAGGCAAAAACTTGTTCATGGTTCGGGGTCAAAATGGCTTACTGTATAAAAGCATGGATCCTCTACCACGGGTCTCTGGGGAACAGGAAGTGTTGAACACCGCAGACCAAGCTCTTGAAACGTTTTATCCCGTGTCTCCTACGGTGGACCTTCAGAAAGTGCACACATACGATGCTGAGAAAAACTGCACAGGTGAGTGGCTCTGTGTTCTTTGTCTCAGGATGGATTATCTACTGTGCGTTAAACAATAATGTGTGGAGGTGAGCCTAATTTGAACTCTTCTATAGCTTTATTATTCTCTATATTTATAATTAGATCTGTCAACATGTTAGTAACAGCGTTAACACAAATTCCCTTTGATGCGTTTCATTTTTTTTTAAAGCGCGATTGATAATGCCCTGTAGTTTGGACCTCCAAGCAGCGCGCGCCGCTCTCATAGCTGCCAGACACACTATTTTCACTCGCGCTGGCCCAGAGAGTCTGGGTGAATTCCGCGTTGTCAGGCAAAACCTAATTTTGGGTTTTAATTGCCAAAGTGGAGCACATTGAGAAGGGAGGCAAGCGTGAACCCGCCTGACCTGATATGGTCGTTTTCAAGCATGTTTGGTGAAAATAAGGCTCTGGACCGCCAGGCACTATAGTTCATTGCCTAGTTAAAAACATCGTCGGAACAATTTTCTGAACCATTCACAAATGTATAAGAAATTGTCAAATGTCTCTTTTCTGTCGGTGGCAGCTGCTGAAACACTCTGTGGCAACTGCTGCCCCTTTTTTCCCCCCGATTTCCTCCTTTGCTTTGACGTGTACAGCAAAGCTCCCGTCTCGTCCCGTCCTCCGTGCACCACTTCCCGTTACCCACGCCTTGCCTCTCCTTCCCCCTCAAGACATGTTGAATTTAATGCTACAACTTAGCTAACACTTAGCGCTTGGGCAGACTAAAAATGTGAGAAAAAACCCTTTTGATTGAATAATTTGTTTTTATAGAAGTTATTTTTTGATGAAAAGGAGTTTCCCCTTTTCATATTTCTATAGGATGAAGCGTGTCATCAGAAATGATGTAATTTTCGGACTATAAGCCGTTTTTTTCCCTCATTTTGAATCCTGCAGCTTATAGTCCAGTGTGGTTTATTTGTTGATTTATTTGGGTGAATATGTAAAACTTTCTTTGACAGCGGCGTCATAAGTCTGCCATAAGACCGTCATAATTTATGACATGACACTATCATGGACATGAATGATATTATGAATTATGTCACTAACTCCATTTATTTCCAGCACAAATTTTTATATTCATTCAAAAGTGAGATAATTTGCCAGATACACAAAATGACTAGTATTGCACCGATACCATTCCGATACCAATCTGTGTGGAAAAAAAATACATATATATATATGTACGTATAAGGGATGCAACGATACAGTTAAGTCACGGTTCGGTACGATTTTCGATACAATTCTATACATTTAATGCTCTGAAACAGAAAATACAGCTGTTATTTTTTTTTTTTTTTTTTGCTAACAAGCAAAAATAACAGTGCCATCATATAAACAAGCATTTTAGTGCATGATATTTATGTGCTTACTTCTTACTGATCTGAAGAAATTTTGTATAAAAGTGCTGAGAACAATCTTTACTGTTTGTAAAATGGCGCACTTAGACGAGATCATCAGGGCGGAGAATTGAACCCACAACCTCTGGGTTGGGGGACAACTTACCTCCCACTGAGCCATGCCACCCCTGAACCATATGAGCAAAACATCCTATTTGTGGTCCGAGTCCATCTGTAACATGTACTGAATTAACAGTTTTTGCAGCATTATCTATAGTCACTGGTATGGATTAATTTGGCCTGCTTAACTTCCATTCAGTCATGGCGGTTTCTAATTCATCACTGTAGTATATGGACTACGCGTCGCTTTGGGCTCACACAGCTAATGGCATGGGATCTAATGTAGCACATCTAGGTTGCTATTTGATATCTAGTGTGTGCGCGCGAGAGTTGGCATGGGATCTAACTAGGGTTGGGCGATATGGGAAAAAATATATATCACGGTATTCCCAAGACAATATCACGGTTTCGATATTATCACGATATTTTTAAAACACTTAAAATAAAACATTGAGTAAGATATTTTGAAAGATATTTATTAAAAACTCAATACAGTGGTACCTCTACATACGAAGTTAATCCGTTCCAGGACCTTGTTTGTAAGTCGAAATGGTCGTATGTCGAGCAGGATTTTCCCATAGGAATACATTATAATTCCATTAATTCGTTCCACAGTCCAAAAACCTGCACTAAATCCTTAAAAAATACTGCTGGTGCCATTACAAATGGCAATTACACGTAGCAAAACAAATAAATTATAAATCAAAATTGGAATAATATAATAAAAAGAATAATAATAATTCCTGTAATAGTGTAACGAATCGGGTTCTAATAAGGCGGACGTTTTTTTGTGTACCTGAACGCACCGCGGGGCTGACGTGCCTGGACCGGTGAGCTTGAGTTTCACTTTCACTTTGAATGTTCTCTTGAGAACACCGTCAATTGCGGCAGACAGCAGGCGTTTTGTGTTGAATAAGTTGTGAAAGAAATGATGAAAACGTGGCGAAGCTGGCGATTTCTTTGGAGATGTTACCACAATAAGAATTGTCAGCTTAACTTATAAAGACTGGCGAACGATGGTCGGAGGAGGACCGTGGAGATGTATTGTTGAGCCATTTCACGGATGCCCACCCCACGCTCATATTTTTCTGTCATTTGCATCTTCATTTAGAAGGTAAGCATCAACTTTTTCCTTGTTTAACCACCTGTACCAACCTTTTCTGAAACCTGTGTTGATTTGTCACACAAGAAAATCCGCCGTGCATTCGTCTGCGGTGCTGCCATTGTCGTCGTATTTCGAGCATGTCGTCGGATGTAGAAACAAATGGCGAGTCAAATTTTACGTCGGATGTCGAAAAGTTCGTGTGTCGAAGCGATCGTATGTAGAGGTACCACTGTACTATGAATATGGGTGAATAACACAATGCAAGAAAACTAGTAAACTTTTAAATGTGCTTGTGCCAACTAACGCAGCCAATCTGAGTTTCAGTGCAAATACAAAAAATATAGCAGCTGTATAGTAGTAAACATTAAATTACTCAAAAAAGAGAGTATTTTCAACAAAACGGAAATGCACTGTGCAAAATTACAATATATTAAACAAATATCAATAGTAACACTCATGATATAATCAAATACTTAAGGTCAATAACAAAAGAAACTAGGAAACTTTTAAATGTGCTTGTGCCAACTAACGCAGCCAATCTGAGTTTGATTCAGTGCAAATACAAAAAAATATAGCAGCTGTATAGTAGTAAACATTAAATTACTCAAAAAAGAGAGAGTATTTTCAACAAACCGGAAATGCACTGTGCAAAATTACAATATATTAAACAAATATCAATAGTAACACTCATGACATCATCAAATACTTAAGGTCAATAACAAAAGAAACTAGTAAACTTTTAAATGTGCTTGTGCCAACTAACGCAGCCAATCTGAGTTTGATTCAGTGCAAATACAAAAAAATTTAGCAACTGTATATAGTAGTAAACATTAAATTACTCAAAAAGGAGAGAGTATTTTCAACAAAACGGAAATGCACTGTGCAAAATTACAATATATTAAACAAATATCAATAGTAACATTATTTGAATACCTAAGGTCAATGACTAAAGAAACTAGTAAACTTTTAAATGTGCTGGTCCCAATCTGACCTTGGTTGTGTGCATATACAATATAGCAGCCATATAGTAAAAAAGTCACTCAAAAAGGGAAAAAACATATTAAAAAAACGCACTGTGCAAATGTGCCCAATATTCAAGTAACCAATACAGTAAGCTCTAAAACATGTTGCTGCTGCCAATTTGGTTCAGCCTTCAGTGCAAAGTATATGGCAGTCATTATGCAGTAATCATGAACTTACTATACGTACAAAAAAAAAAAAAAAAGTTCAAGAAATTCACAAGTTTTTTGATAGAAATATCAGTTTGTCCACTTTTTCTGGTTTACGTAAAGCTCTTTGGCATGTCACAATATTGCCTCCTGTGCTAAAGACTCTCTCTGAAGGAGAACTTGTTGCAGGGATGCACAAATATTTTTGTGCAAGTTGACTCAATTTCAGAAAGTTCACCTGATGAGCCTTCCACCAGACCAGAGGGTCCATCTCACTGTCCACATTTGGTTGGGCCAAATAAGAATGGAGCTCCCCTTCGATCTCTTCTTTCAATGTGGGCTCTGCTGCGGAATCAGTTGGAACTGCAGCTGTTTTCAGAAAACTAGCCAGACTCTTTCTTGTTTTCTTTGCTGGCTGTGGTTCCTGGGCTGCTGTAGAAGAAGGCCCTGGGTCATCAGATGCTGAATCACAATGGAGATCCTGTAGCTCTGCCATGGCTCTAGACAGAATTTCTTCTCTCTTTTCACTCTTAAAATATTGGGTCTTAAATCTTGGGTCTACAAGTGATGCCATGTCCAACAAAGCATCAGTAGCAGGGTCTTTGTATTTTTCTGTGATGTAGGCAACTATTTTGGTCTTAATTTGTACTGTCAGTCCAGTGTCATCTTCCTCTGGCTGCAACAGGCTGTTTTGGAGAAGATGGAGAACAGGCTTCACAGAAGACACACTGACATAATCCTCCCCTGACAGCGCATCTGTAAAGTCTTTTAGTGGTCCCAGGGCCTTTTTCAAAGACTCCATGACGTCAAGATCTTGCCATGTAGGAACGAGATGTTTTGTCTTCTTGTCAGCTTTTAAGACTTGTGAGATGGCCTTGGAATTCTCCAGTATTCTCTCAACCATCGCCAATCTGGAGCCCCAACGAGTTGGTAATTCAGTTTTTAGTTTTAGCTGGGGAAGACCTAGACTTGTTTGAGCTTCCATCAGAGCTCGCTTCTTTTTCCAGCTGAATGAAAAAGTGCCGACTACTTTTTTGCAGACCGAAATCACTCTTTCAATCCGAGGGTCCCTGGATCCATTCTCTAAAAACAAAACACAATAACAAGATTAAGCTAGACAGACTTTTCATTCGAGAAAATACAGTGACTGACTCCTCATGTATAAAAAATAGAAAAGGGGCATGTCCCTTTAAGCCTGCTTCTGCCTACTCTTTTTGGACTTTTAGGGCCATTTACGTACAAAACAAATTGCATGCGCAAAAGAGTTACTTACACATTTCACAACCTGTTACATTATATTCTTCCCATTACACAGATTTATTATTTTTGTTGTATTATAGAAACCTTCATATCCACAATGTAATCATTATGATTATTATGCAAGATAGCTAAAAAGAAGCACTGAATTTTTCAGTTTGCACTCACAATTGAAAAATGACCCCCTTTATTTTTGTATTGCATGCTGAAAAAACAGTGAAGAGCTGTAATACTGACAGCTGTAGTAAATAGGCTATAATACGTTTAATTTAGCCAACAATGATTTTAATATAAATATAATAACATTATAATATTACACCAAAATTATTAAACATTTTTAGCCTACTCACCAATTGCCAAATGCAGTCGTGTCCGAAGCATTGTAAACGAGTCCAGCCGTTGAGCTCAAAGGCCTTGATCATGTTTGTGCCGCTGTCCGTCGTCATTGAGGTCATATTTTTTTCATCAAGGTGCCACATTTCCAGCGCATCTCTTAGTCCCATGGCGATCTGCTCCCCTGTGTGGACCGCGGGGAAATATGTTGTTTGTAGCGTTGCATTGCACAGTTCCCACTGGCCGTCAATGAATTGTATCATCAGCCCGAGATACGGCTCGGCAGTTCGGCTGGACCAGAGATCACTTGTTGTGGCAAAAAACTTCACTTCTTTCACTTTGTCACAGACAGTCTCTGTGCACTGTGCGTACATGGTCGGAATTGCCGTGTTTGAGAAATATTTTCGACTAGGCAGCTGGTAGCGAGGATCTAAAACTTTAATCATTTTCGCGAAACCGACTCCATCAACTGTTTGAATAGGACACATATCTTTTGCCAGATAAAAGGTTATTGCGTCAGTAATGTCATTCCATCGTTTACCACGTTTCTCGTAGGGAGTGCATTTTAGGAAAGCATCCGAAAGTTTTTGTTGCTTTGGAGCTGTAGCGGAGGTTGGCTTTTTAGCTTTGGCAGTTTGGCTCTCAGTATATTTCTTTGGATGCTTTCGTTTCAAATGGTGGAATAAGTTTGATGTGTTGCCGTCACTTGCCTTTACGTGTTCCTTGCAAATCTTGCAAATTATGTTTTTTTGATCTATATCTTCCACTTTGAAGCCAAACCAGTTCCAAACAATCGATGTGGAGTTTTTCTTAGTGGTAAACTCTTCTGCCTC
This sequence comes from Corythoichthys intestinalis, assembly GCF_030265065.1. Lineage (NCBI taxonomy): Eukaryota > Metazoa > Chordata > Actinopteri > Syngnathiformes > Syngnathidae > Corythoichthys > Corythoichthys intestinalis. Next base: position 35,094,678 of record NC_080416.1, on the reverse strand, counting down.
GCTAAGCTCGCTCTCTGCTGCCTCCGCCATGACGCACACCTCCTTTGTGAAAGTGGTAACAGTGGGCGTGTGCTACTGGGCGGCGTCACTCACTTTCCAGTCTATTGATTGGCCTAGACTAGAGAGCCTGACGAGGAAGTGTAAAAAGGGAGAAAGGGAGTGAGTGGGTTTGAAATAAAAGTTAATAAAACGCGGTATAACGATGTCCTAAAAAATATGTACCTTCAGCACTTAAGATCGTGAGACGGTTTTATATCGTCATATCGCCCATGTATAGATCTAACATAGAACATCTAGGTTGCTATTTGATGATATCTAGTGTGCGCGCTTGTGTGTTTTCTGGCCACAGAAGTCTCTTCTGCTCATCACTGCACAAGACCAGTATATGACAATCGACTTTCATAAACAGGACGAGTTTGAAGTATGGCGCTCTTAATTTGCCACTCATTGTTCATCATGAAACCATGAGTTTGCTTAGTCTCCCACGGTCTTAACCTTTCTGATCCAATCGTCGCTACTACAGCAGTCGCTAGCTCACGCATGCAAATCATTTGTAAATGCCACGTTAGATAAGCAGTTTAACGTCGCGGAGATGCGTTGTAGCGAACATTCTTAATTTTAAAGACGAAGGTGTTTATTTCGTTTGATAATTTCGAGACAAAGACATACAGATGTCATACATCGGGATTTGGGATGTTAGCTCACATGGCGAGGACAGCACATTTGCGTTCAAGTGATGCCAGAAGATGGTATCGGCGCCCTAAATGTTGGTACTCGTCGATACCGATACCACCTATTCGGGCCGGATCAGCGCCCCCTGCCGATACTGGTATCGGTATCGGTGCAACTTTAAAAATGACATCTGTCATAGGCATTCATTAATGCTTATGGCAGTGTCATGTCATAAATATGACGTAATTAATTATAATTTTGGACCCACTGTCAAATAGTGTTACAAAATACCATAAGTAGCAATTAATTAAACAAATGGAACAGTAAATTAAGAAATAATTAGCACAGAACATGAATTTTGATTATCTCTATCCGTAGCAATGCAATGCATGCTAGTTGCACAACAACAGCGTTGACAGCAGGTGGCTGCAGAGGTTGACTGTCTCCCCCAAGGAAGCAGTGGTGGCCAAATCTTGAAGCAATGAAGCCAATTGGTTCAAACCTTCACGGTGGTTGATTTGATTTGATGTTATGACAGTCTTATGATGCAGCTGTCAAATAAAGTGTTCCCGCCTAATATTTGTTGGTGTAAATATCCCATAATACAGTGAGTGAGGACAGCTGCAGTTTATAGTCCAGTGTGGCTTATCGGTGAACAAATGCCTTTTTCTTGTCAAATTTGGTGGGTGGCGTCTTGTAGTCAGGTGCACCTTATAGTCCGAAAATTATGGTAAACAGGAGAGCTTGAGTGAGGGAAAAAGTCAAGAGAGAAAGCCATGATGCAAAGATGAGTTTATATTACGTCCTATATGAAACATATAGCTTTCACAAATCACGTCAAGGTCAAACTGTTACTTGTTAGTATTGTTACTACAGCGCAATGCTGAAAATTGTCATCCCTTATATTTGTGTACATAACCTAAACTTTAGAAAGGAAGCCCAGTTCCCAGGATACGATCCTTGATCTCAGAACTGTAAGGTGTCATGCTAACCATGGTGTCATTTTTATTATCACTTTATTTTTTTCTATCAGGTTTCAAAGAACAACATTTTTACCGACATGCCCACACGATTTACTTCCTGGAGGGAGATGATCCTCGCTGCAAGCTTCGCCCAGAGCAGTTTAGAGCAAAGATGATCATGTTCCTTTTTGGAAATGCGCTGGTCCATGCACGTAGACTATATGGGGTAAGTGTGTCTCTGCTAGGTTTTTTCATTTGAGACATTTCTTCAGTTTCTGCTCTTGCACTCCTCTTTAAAAGAAACTGCTGGATTTTAAGCTAAAATAACTGTTGTGTTTGATAGAACAATATGTCTATATGCTGCCATAGCAGATTCATTTAGATGATAAATAATCGATCCAAACAAAGAAAAATGGGGGGGGGGGGAGTTTGAGAGGGTGCATACATGAAAAAGAAAATCACGACCACTCCTTGATGTCTGCGATTTCTGTATTGCGACCCTTGTTATATTATCATATTTCACCCATAAAATCCCCCAAAAGTCCAGCTGTGGCCATTCACAGCTATGTCTTGACACTCAGTCATACATGCTACACAGAGGTTTTGGATCAAAACAAGGTAAGTAAGCGATAATATCTCAATAAAGACATGGCGTCTTTAATTATGCTCCAGCGTGCTCTCACCTCCAGATAGGTTTTCGACCTCCGTGAAGTTGGCCCCCCATCAGACGCAAATTTATATAAAAATTATGTCAATTGTTTGTGCTATGATTGTGCTGGTTTGTGCTGCAAAAAGTTTCGTTTGTGCCATCATCGTTTTGCAGTTATTAAACATTGTTTTTTAGGTCATCCAGAGTTCACCCAGCCCCCCATCTGCGGCGGAATGGAACCCCAGTGGTGTCATTTGATTCTGCCTCGTTAGTGCTGGATTGTGCTGCAAAAAGTTTTGTTTGAACTGCTACGGTTTTCGAGATATTCATAAAAATGTCTAGTGATGACGTCACGCGCAGCCCCCCATCTGCGGCGGAATGGAACGGCGATGATGCCATTTCTTTCTTCGTCGTCAGTGCTGGATTGTGCTGCAAAAAGTTTTGTTTGAACTGCTACGGTTTTCGAGATATTCATAATAATGTAAAGTGATGACGTCAGTTTTCAGCGCTGCAGGCCGCACAATAGATCAGCGGAGAACGTCACTGAAACCTGCCAGTGGACGCAATCTTATTCCTGCACGACGACGACCAAAAAATATAAACACTGTAAGTAAGCCATAATATCCTGCTGTTCAAATCGCCATTTTTAGTCCGAGCCAGTCTAATTATTTCCCTTATTTCACAGGAATAAAGAGCAGGACATGAGACCGCAAGTTGCAGACTGCAGTCAAGGCCGGCCCGCAGTTTAAAAGCTTTTATTTCATTTTTATTTTTTTATAATTAATTTTTGGTATTCTTGTCATTACAATAAAGAATGTTATTTCAAAGCATTTGTAGTTTTTTTTTGTTTTTGTTTTTTTGCTGCTGTTCCCTCTCCTTGTCAGAGAGGTGCGTCCATGTGAGAACAATATCCTACACACTCAGAAATATATTTAACAAACTTTCCCAGCGTTATTTCGTTGTGTAAATGCTTTTATAATTCTCATAAAAATATGTAGACTATTTAAATATTGAGTAAACTTTTTTTTTCTGACAACTGTGAATTCGTTACGAAAGACACTTTTATTTATGCACACAAAGGCAAGACAAATGTGATCCTTTTGAATCTTCTCCTCTGTGTGTCTGCAAAACCGTATATATTTGTTTTAATATTAAACTTTCCCAGCGTTATTTCGTTGTGTAATGTTTTTATAATGATCATAAAAATATGTAGACTATTTAAACATTAAGAAAACTTGCGTTTTTTCTGCCAACTCGAAGAAATGAAAATAAATTGCTGCTGCGTTTTTTTCCCCGCGTCACTACAACAAATAAAAAAAGTTTTTAAATCGGGTTTTTCGGGCTCGGGCCTGCAAATCTAGTTAATTGATCGGGCTCGCGCCGGGTCGGGCCTCAATACCAGTGGGCCGTATCAGGTCAGGCTGGATTTTTTAGGCCCGAACTAGGCTCTATTATGAATATCTCGAAAACTGCAGTTCAAACAAAACTTTTTACAGCACAATCCAGCACTAACGACGAAGACAGAAATGGCATCATCGCCGTTCCATTCTGCCGGAGATGGGGGGCTGCGCGTGACGTCATCACTTTACATTATTATGAATATCTCGAAAACCGTAGCAGTTCAAACAAAACTTTTTGCAGCACAATCAAGCACTAATGACGAAGAAAGAAATGGCATCATCGCCGTTCCATTCCGCCGCAGATGGGGGGCTGCGCGTGACGTCATCACTAGACATTTTTATGAATATCTCGAAAACCGTAGCAGTTCAAACAAAACTTTTTGCAGCACAATCCAGCACTAACGAGGCAGAATCAAATGACACCACTGGGGTTCCATTCCGCTGCAGATGGGGGGCTGGGTGAACTCTGGATGACCTAAAAAACAATGTTTAATAACTGCAAAACGATGATGGCACAAACGAAACTTTCTGCAGCACAAACCAGCACTAACGACGAAGAAAAAAATGGCATCATCGCCATTCCATTCCGCCGCAGATGGGGGGCTGCGCATGACGTCATCACTAGACATTTTTATGAATATCTCGAAAACCGTAGCAGTTCAAACAAAACTTTTTGCAGCACAATCCAGCACTAACGAGGCAGAATCAAATGACACCACTGGGGTGCCATTCCGCCGCAGATGGGGGGCTGGGTGAACTCTGGATGACCTAAAAAACAATGTTTTTTTTATTTATTTATTTATTTTTTTTTAAAATAAAAAACAATGTTTAATAACTGCAAAACGATGATGGCACAAACGAAACTTTTTGCAGCACAAACCAGCACAATCATAGCACAAACGATTGACATAATTTTTATATAAATTTGCGTCTGATGGGGGGCCAGCTTCACAAAGGTAGGGTTTGGCTGTTATTTATTTATTTATTTTTTTTAATGCCCTCTTGTTCAAAATTTTCCTTCCCCCAGAAAATTGAGATTTTAAGCTTTTCAATGATGTACATCGGACAATTTTAAAAGTTGGCCAAATTGGGGGTCTCAGAGCGGAACTCACCTGAGAGTTTTCCGCCATATATTTTTTGGGCTTTGGCTTTTTTAAAGGCTGAAAAGTAACAAAACATCCTGAAATACAATGTCATTGCCCAAAGAAACAAAAAATATTTGTGTTATGTTACGCAACACTCCCAGAAAAAGCGGAAGAGGAAGTACTATTAAAGCGGAAGTTCAGGATTATTGACATTAGGCTTAGCATAGTTGGTGGAGTTGATTTTAACAAATTCTGTTTCGTTTGCAAGTTATTTGTTGGTTTCAGGGCTCTGGAGTGGCTAAGCTAGCGTGAGTCAGTGGCACCATTATAGAATGCCTATTAAGAAAAAACGATACAGATCTACGAACTGATCCAACATAGTCAAATAAATTCAAAACACAGATCATTGTTTCAAAACACCCCTGCTGCCAAAACAATGTCACACTAAACTGCCGTAATTCATTTCATTCTGCAGGACTATTTTGTTAGATGCGTAATACGACCCCAATAAAGAGGAGTGCTTCGGTCACTCGTTCTCACGCCGCATTCGAGGAAGGTGCGTAGTCAGACTCATCCCACTCGGAGGGTACCAGTTGCGACCTTGAAGCATTCCAAGCGAATGTAAACAGCTAAGATGGCTGATCGCCACAAGCTGTTTTTTATTTTGGCGTTCAAAAAACATTTTGACCTCCAGCAAACATGACTTCTCATAAGCGATCAAATAGTGGAGGCGTACTAATGACATTTTTTCAGATCAGAGGTTGAAAACTCTTTGACTTCCCCCTTTCCTCGAATGCAGCATCAGTCTGCTGCCGGCAACATGGCAAAATGTGCATTTAGAGGCTGTTGAAACATACAGAAGAAATGGTCAAAGGAAAGTTTCCACAAATTCCCTATGAAGCACGTGGAAAAATATAAACTGGTCACTCGCTGCTGTCTATGACATAAAAAAATAGCAGTGAAAAAATAAACAGATGTGATATCACTCCGCCCTGCTCCTCAGCAGAGCTTCTGGATTACAAATGTTGCTGTTCATACTGCAATTATTGACAGGCAATAGTAAGTTTTAATAACTTTATCCTGAAAGCATAGCCACTAACACTATTGCATGGGTCATCAATGATTTTCATGTGTGCATATGTTGTTTTTTTATTGGCATGCTATAATGGTGCCATTGCCTCGTGCTGGCTTAGCCAGTCTGGAGCATGAAAATAACAAATAATTTGCATACAAAACGGAATTTGTTGAAATCAAGTCCACCAACTAACTAAACCACCGCTAACTCGAAGATAAAACCTAATGGCAAAAATCCTGAATTTACGCTTTAACAGTACAGCATTGCAATACGTTTGGAACTTTTGTTCAAATTTTATTTTATTTTTTTTTTTAAGAAAATACTTTTGTGTGTGTGTGTGTGTGTGTGTGTGTGTGTGTGTGTGTGTGTGTGTGTGTGTGTGTGTATTGGATCGGGACTTGGTATCGGCAAATTTCCCAAAATCAGGTGATTCTGACTAGAGCAGGGCGGTAAACCGAAAATTTACCGTAACCGAAATTCTTCACGATGACCGACGTAATTTTGACCATGTCGGTAAATTCGGTAAATTAATAAAACAAGAAAATAGTCTTTTCATCCCGCTTTGACTCTGTGTTGTTCGTCTATGTTCATTCCCCTTTAAGAAAACAGTCAATGTGCTTACATAGAGAGTCACGTGATCATCGGGAAGCCAATCAAACAGAAGCCTGGTAAGCTAACGCTAGCAGCTAACGCTACAAGCAAAACGTGATGGAGTGTGGCTTAAGGGAGGTTCGCCAAACTCTCACCCGACATTTAGTAGACTCTTGGTGGCATCTCACGATTTCCGGAGATGTTGCTTTCAGTACTTTCTACTGGTAGCCAGGCCACAGGCTAACGCTAGCGGCCGCTAGCGGCTAACGCTACAAATGAACGTGATGGAGTCGGGCTCTAACCTTGTCGAAACGGCTGAACTTAATGAGTGGATTGGGCACGGACTGCATCCAGCAATTACTATGTCGCGTTATTTTGTATCTGTCTGTGTGTGATTTCTCAGATAGCTTTTGTGATGGTAAAGCATTCAGCTTAAAGCACAATCCAACGGTGAATATGACAGAGAAATGGCCCCAGCTATTTTTCTGTATGTATTATGTATTATTGCTATCATAAAATCTTAAGTGTTTCATTTGCAGAAGATCAATATAGCTTTAATGTGTGTCTGTCTGTCTGTTTGGGGGTTCATGTATGCGTGCATTTATTAAAAAATGCACTGGGGGGGAAAAAACCCCTGAAACCATAAAGTAAACACTTGTATTGAATAATTATGTCACAGCAGCCATTAACAATAAATTGTCTTTTTGAAGTGTCCTGTTCAAGCTGCAAGTCATTTGTGTTACAATGACATGTTTGCACAGGCATATTGATTCTGACAATGTACACAGTTTTTGACAATGTACATTGTTCAAGCCATACACGCCGTTATAAATGCTCATACTTGAATTCTTATTGTTTACAATACATTTTTATAAACTTAATGTTTAGACTGCATGTACAATTGTTAAATATATCAAATTGAATGCTGGTAAGTAAATCAACAAGAAACTGTTAATCTGTATTTCATGCATTGATTCAGATTTTCAAATTATATAACAGTCCGCTTGGGCGAATTTATCGTCATTTATCGTTATCGAGGTAAATCTGCTCAATTTATCGTGATACGTGTTTAAGGCCATATCGCCCACCCCTAATTCTGACTCATTTGCAAAAATATGCGATCGAGGCATCATGGAAAATAAATCCTTGGAGGACAACCTTTTGCGAGAAAAATACAATGACACACCACAGAGCCGTCATATATTACATTTTTAAATGAAAGCGTTCAACAATAGTAAACAGGTCTTATAAAAAGATTTTAATAAACACAAACGACATACGGGATGAGAAATCTGGTCAGTCCTTCACTAGTTTGTTGTCGCCTTTATTTTCCATTCTTGCGCTATCTTTGCTCGTCGTACCTTACAACTGCAACCTTTGTCTGTTTATTTAGTTGGTCCTTTAAGGCTTTACAGTAATTATGGAGTATATAACAAGCATACGTCACAAATGGTAGGTCACATTTGTTGATGTCTGTTGCTTGTTAAATGATTGCAAAACCGCCATCCAACATCAATATGTTGCTGATGTTGTACATCCAATTTTTCGACAATCGTACATAGCTTTCTCCGAATGTATTCCTTATTAGGGCTGCAGCTATTAATTATTTTAGTAGTCGGTTAATCTATCAATTTATTAGTTTGAATAATCGAGTCATTGGATTAGGAACATGTAATGTGTTGCTGAATAAATTTTGGGAAACGTAAGACAAAGGCTTGATAAGATTGCTCTTTTAAAAGATGCGAATACAAAATAAATTTCCCGAGTGTTCTTACAAACTGTGAAGGGTTGCACTTTCATTTAAAAATAAAATACATGCGCTTAGCCTCAAACGGTATGAAAAAAAAAAATGACGGTCGAAGTACAACAAAAGAACGATTGGATAACTTGCATGACAAAAGTCCACTAAGCTAGATGCTATAAAATGCTAACGTTTTTCTTCTTACAATGCTCTTAATAAATCATTCAAATACCTATTCCCACTAAAAACAGACAAATACACCTATAAACTAAATGACAAATGCATTAAAAAAAAAAAAAAACATTGTCTCAAACAAAACATATGTTGGTCTTAAGGGGGCAGCTGGATTCAGCCATGTTAAACGAATTATGTCATATTCACTGTTGCCAATACAGGGCATTGTATCCACCCAACTAAATGCAAACACTTTTAAAACAAACCATTACAACCCCACTCCAATTAAACAAATAGTCAAAGCAGCAAAATTTGATTCGAAGCTTTTTTCTAATCGAGTTACTCAATTAATCTTTGCAGCACTATTCCTTATTCATCTTTACAAAGGCCTGACCAGGTAAAATCGAGGTGTCTAAAATACAACCCGCAAGATGTCGAAGAAGAATCTCCAATGTTACCGGCATTATTTACAGTGCATGATGCAAGATGATGATGATGGCGCACCTAATTACATCACTTCCTTTCCATTAATGCCATGTAGGCGGTCAACTTTTTCCACACTAGCAGGCAGGTTCAGGGCTTCTAAAATGAAACCACTACCTACTCTTTGTAAAAAGAACAGTTGGGACAAGCAGTAGCAGAGGTCGACAATATAAACGGACGTACAAACCGTCAGGGCCTTCAGAATGCGCCAACCACAGGCCAGTATAAAAAATGTGTCGATCAATCAATCAAAATTGATTTCCATAGCCCTTTACAAAAACCCAAAAGGTCCTCAAAGTGCTGATCTTTTCCAGATAAGCCCCAACAAAAAGTTAACCGCCGCCACCTAAAAAAGAGGATATGAAACTTGTACTTTTAGTTTTTATTAAAGAGGGTGAAATTGGGACATATCATTAATACTTTGAATGAAGACGTCTGTATTGGTACCTTTGCCTCCAAACCAAGTCACACAAGTAGCTGACCCTAGAGGTAGCTGTACCTAACCCAGAAATGGGTCAAGCTTGAGTGCATGCATTAATTTGGAGTAGTGCTGCAACGATTAATCGATTAACTCGAGTATTCGAGTAGAAAAAAAAAAAAAGATTCAAATTAAATTTTGTTGCTTTGAGGATTCGTTTAATTAAAGTGGGGTTGTAATGGTTTGCATTTAGTTGATTTGGATGGATACACTGCCCTCTTGTCTGCCTCATTTCACATGGCTGAATCCAGCTGCTCCCTGTTAAGACCAACATAAGCTAAGTTTTTGTTTGAGCTGATGTTTTTTTAGTGCATTCGTAATTTAATTTATGAGTATATTTAACCGTTTTTTGTGGGAATATGTGCCTGAACCATTTGTTAAGAGCATTGTAAAAAAAAAAAAAAAAAAAAACTTTAGCATTTTATAGCATTTAAGCTAGCGGACTTTTTTATGTAAGTTAGCCAATTGTTCTTTTGTTGTACATAGATCCTCATTTATCTATTTTTTGTACTGTTTGAGGCTCAGCTCAGGTCTTTTAATTCTTCATGTTCTTTGTCGGATTACTCGATTATTCGAACTAACTGGTTCATCGATTAATCGACTACTAAAATAATCGATAGCTGCAGCCCTAATTTGGATCAGGCACAGGTGGCGCGGCTTAACTTTTCGCGCATGCACTTTTGCATTAATGGCGTGGCTTATCTGGAAAAGATCCTATTTCACTATTTCCCAGTGGTTCCGTGTTTTGATGACGTTGCGCTTTGCCGATCAAAGACAAGCATATGGTCTATTAGGGATGCAACGATACAGTTAAGTCACAGCTCGGTACGATTTTCAATACGAGGGACAAGATTTTCATTTAGATTATATACATTTAATGCTCTGAAACAAAAAATGCAAGTGTTATTTATTTATTTATTTATTTATTTATTTATTTATTTTTGCTAACAAGCAAAAATAACAATGCCATCATATAAACATGCATTTCATTGCATAATATTTATGTGCTTACTTCTTACTGATCCGAAAAAAGTGCTCAGAACAATCTTTACTGTTTGTAAATTGAGGCGGAGCACATTGCTGATTGCTACAGCTCTCTTAGCAGCTAGGTTTACCACATGAGCAAAACATCCTATTTGTGGTCTGAGTCCATCTGGGTCACTTACTGAATTAACAATATTTGCAGCATTATCTATGGTCACTGGTATGGATTGATTTGGCCTGTTTAACTTACATTCACTCATGGCGGTTAATAATTCATCGATATAGTATATGGACTACCTGTCCCATGATCACTCTGGGCTCACACAGCCAATGGCATGGGATCTAAGGTAACACATCTGGGTTGCTATTTGATGATATCTAGTGTGTGCGCGAGTGTTGTTGGAGCATTAAAAAAGTTGACAAACGCAACAGATGTCACGTCTGCTTATCACTGCACAACACCAGCATATGACAATCGACTTTCATAAACAGGACGCGTTTGAAGTACAGCACTCTTAATTTGCCACTCATTGTACAGTGGATCTGTAGGATGTTGAAGCCGCCTACTTAAGCTTTTGTCTTTCCTTGCTAGCAATGATCCTCGTGTGCTATAAACCAATGCAGTTCCCGCCTAGTTTGGGGGAGGGGGGCTGCTAGCGGGAAGGAGCTCTGTCTTTCATTTTTTTCAAGGCAAAGTGGAACGCTTGGCCTGTGCGCCGGACATTTTAGCGGGAGCACAAAAAAAGTTCAGAAAATACATTTTGAAATAATATCGTCATAACGATGGTCTAGCTTGAAAATCGTTAGCTATAATTGCCTCTCTTTGACTTCTAAATTGTTGCCACGACATCCGAGCCATGGGAGACTTTCAGCGGGCGGTAAGTGGAAGACGGGAAAGCTTCGGCCAGGGCTCTCCTTCTCTCCCCCTGGAGTTCCCAGGAAAAAACATGTTGGCTATACTGGAGTTATTATGAAATGGGAATATGATTATTTGCATAAGATTCATGTTTTTGCACCATTTCCTGCACTTTTCATTAAATCTACCTCCAAAAAAAGAAATGTTCTTCAAGCAAATTCTTCTTTTTGGTGATTATTGGGATAAATAACTGGTGCGTTGACATGGGTCAGTGGTTTTGATAGTGGGGCCAGTGAACTTCAAAATTTCCTTTATTGTCTACTCCTGAGTAGGTTAGTAAGGTATGTCGGCTAAGTAATTGTACTTTTTAGCCCTTATTCATCTTAGTGTAAAGGAATGGTTTTAACTGTCATCGCATCTCTTACGCAACTTCATGTGGTTCCTACCAAACCGCACATGAATCACACCATTCAAATGCAATCATCTCGGGCTTTGCCGTTTGACGGAATGATAGCCTTGAGTAAAAATACTGAGGTATTTTCATTACAGCTCTAAAATGTTATATTTAGAAACATTGGAGTAAGAATTTCAATTTTATTACAGTATCGCAAATATCTGGCACATTAATGGTACATTTGACTTAGTGCTTTCTATTTTGATCTCATTTTCCTCTTTTCTGCCTTGTCATATTTGAATACATGCAGGCCAAGACTTATCGTGTATTGGATCATCCTATCACAATACAGGCAGTTGGGACTGACGGCAGACTTTTCCAGTTCATTGTTTTTCAACTCAACACCACAGATCTGAAAGGAGACGATGGCATCAAAAACCAGGTTTTTGTTAAATAAAACATTATTTGTCTGTACAATTTTTGGATTTCGACAAAGGTTGATGAGCACTAAAATCACAAGTTTCCAAAAACTAAAAGTGAGAAAGCATGGAAATGAAGATTCTTGACCAGAATCAAAAATTGCAAATGAGGCAACCAAGGCGCAAAATAATTTACCAAAATAAATTCCCACAATTGTGTTTGGTGTATGTATGTGTATATTGGACTTAATAGACTCCATATACTTGATTTAGGTGTGGTTGGATGAAGATGCTGAACTCTATGATTCTGCAAACGTCAGACCCCTCTTCTACAGGAAACAACTTAAGGTAAAGCTTATCTTTGTAAATATTCCCAAATAACAGTTTCTCAAATGGAATAGTAGAGAGGTCACAACCTAGAAATGCTATACAATAAAAGACAACGGAGGTTGGGTATTTCCAAATTTCAAACAATCCTAACACTGCACAATTGTGACACTCAGTCTATTGTTGCAATGAGGTAACCAGGCAAGGTAGATTGATTGTTCCATATATCTGCTATGAATATGTATTCCGCACATCAATCTGGGAAATAAGATCCTATTGAGATCTGTTTTTATGGAAGGAACCTTCAAAAAAAACTCACGGCTGCTGAGTGGACGATGGCTCTTCTCATCACCCGGCAGCTATGAGCAGTCCCGTTTGGATCCTTATTTGTGTCTCATGTGAGGCTGCGCGCGCCAGTGATTAGTAGAGGTGGGACTCTTTGGGCACCTAACGATTCGATTATGATTACAATTCAGAGGCTCCGATTCGATTATAAATCGATTATTGATGTGCCACAAACCCTAACTCCCCGCTTTTAATTTTTTGTATACTAGTTCCAAAATTGTTCAAAAATCCTCTCAGGCTAAATAAACTACTATGTCAGTATCAAGTTAACCGTTAAAAACAGTAAATAAAATACTCAAGTCCCCATACTGTATCGGCAGCTTTAAACTACATTCAATTAATTTAATGTTGTGCATCAGCCGTTAAAGTTGTTAAAATTGCTCCCGTTATTCCATAATTTCCCTTCAGTCTACTTTCGACGTGAAAGTTTTAAAAGTGTTTCATCATTTAAAGATAGATTCAAGTCAAGATTTTGCCGATTTGGTTTTGATAAAAAGTAATTAGGTTCGCTACAACAGAGCCTTCTAGAGAAGTCTACTGCTTTAAATGGTGCCTGTTTACTAACGCGAGAAAATGTCTGTCATTTCCCATCTAGTTCTTGGTATATGATCTAACACGGCCGTCGTCTGTCATTTCACATCTAGTTCTAGATATATGTGATATCTAGCATAGCCGTATGTTGCCGTATGTTTGTAGCAAGTTATCAACTAGCAACTGGGCGCTGTTTGTAGCGGCTCACAACCGCAGTCAGGTATTTTTTTTTTTTTTTTTATCTAGCGGCATGAGTTGAACATGATATTTACTCTCGGTCCGTTCCTCATTGCGTCCTGAAGACCGCGCTGACTGTGTTTTATTCCCGCTTTACCTGGTATAATTAAATAATCGGAGATTTTATCATATATCACTGCTACACTCAGGTTAGGTTGCTGAATCAATAATATTATGACATGTCGAGAGTTAAATTGTCTTGCGGTATTCGATCCATTGTGCCTTCCATAGGCGGAGTTTTTTAGCACACAGCTGTGTGTGCGAGGGGGTGTGAGCACGCACGTTTTTTCTGTCTTACCTAGTGGAGAAGCAGATGCCGCATCCCTTTTGACTGAATATTTCAGCTTGGGCCGGGGCAGGGGGTGTTTGCTTCCCATCATTTTTTGAGGGAAATTCTTTTTGGCTAGGACAGCTATCCTTTTGGCCAAGATTGTCGTCCATTCAATATGGTACGCCCGGTGGTGGGTCTGTTGTACAATTAGTGTCTTTAGTAGGGCAAACTGAAACTCCGCTCACCATTTTGGCAGTGCTCTCCGACATTTCATGGTCCACATCTTCAATCCTTGGTTCTCGCTCAGTTGTTTTTGTCGCTTTTGAAAGCTTAGGTTTGAAAGAATTACCTATATTCATCTTGCATCTTCTGTCCTCAGGAGGTTTTGGCTAAGCAAAGCAAATGACCGCCTCTAAGGTGCTAGTCCCATGATCTGTTCGAATATGATTTTGACCCATTGTAAAAAAAAAATTGTTTTTTTTTTTTTTGTTCATTTCATTTAATGTTTGTTGCTTTACAATTTTTATAGACGACATTTTACCGGCAAAGTCTTAATTTTAAATTCATATAAAGGAAAGTCAGTTACATGCAATGACATCTTCACCCCCCTCAATATCCGCGCATGGTAGTAACTCAATCCATTAAAAATATTTTTTTGTGTGTCTACCTCTCTCAGGTACCAGCTGGTCTTTCAGGATTCAAGCCAGAGACATTCACCAAATTTCTTGCCCTAAACCTTCATGGTGCTGTCACTGTGTAGGTCAACTCAACTGTGGTTTATTAATATAATAACTCTTTACAGAGTACAAAACATCAATACAACCATTAGAGAATCCAAATGTCTGTCTTCTTTGAAGCAATTTTTTGTGTTCCTTGAGTGTAGAACGAGGTGGCAATCAGTCGAGAGTAAAAGACAGGAGGAAGAAGTTTTCTATTTTGTGAGTAATTGCTATACATGTAGCCTATGAGCTACTGTGTCCTGTTCATTTTTACTAACTGTCAAGTAGAGTTCCATTTGGTTTCAAACCGGTGCTCATTATTTTTATACCGACACCACACAATTGTAGTTGAAAGTCTCATTTTGACAGTGGCTAAAAGATCTGTGTATGTTATTTATGTCTATAATTCTATCATCCTAGATTGATTTCAATAGTGACAGCTAGGAATCAGTGTTTCTGTGTGTAACTTTGTTGAGAAAGGGATGGGAAAAATTGGGTTCGTGTACATGTAGTATATATTTGGGTTCGCTCAACTTTATTCAGAAGAGCACTTTAAAAACAGCAGCTGAATACAAAGTGCTGTACAGTGAACATAAAACATTAAAAGTGAAAATGGAGTTAAACAAATGAGCACTAAAAGAGCTGAGTTTCATTCCGTGTTAAAGGCTGAGGAATAAAAAATAGGACAGCGAAGGGGCTTGTCTAATGCTAAAAGGCAGACTATTCCAAAGCTTTAGGCCGCAGAGCGAAAAGCTCTATCCCCTCTCAGCTTCCGCGAGGAACTAGCTACGTACCTCGCCGATCAGCCGGCCTGAGGCACAGAGCTGGAGTATGGGGATGGAGATGCTTGGAGAGGTGGGTGGTGGGCTGTTTAAAGATTGAAAAACAAGCAAATGATAAAATGGACTCTAAAATGCACAGGGAGCCAGTGGAGGGAAGCCCCAGAATCATTCATCTTTCGGGCACCATTTGGTGAGCAGCTGATGACTGCCCGACTCCAAAATGCAAGGGTTCATTAAAATAACCCAGTCGACTCGTAATAAAAACATAGTAGGGCTGTCAAACGATTAAAATTTTTGATCGAGTTAATCACGGCCTAAAAATTAATTAATCGTATTTAATCACAATTCAATCCATCTCTAAAATATGCCATATTTTTCTGTAAATTATTGTTGGAATGGAAAGATAAGACACAAGACGGATATAAAACTCAACATACTGTACATAAGTACTGTATTTGTTTATTATAACAATAAATCCACAAGATGGCATTTACATTATTAACATTCTTTCTGGTAAAGGGATCCACGGATAGAAAGACTTTTAGTTCTTAAGAGATAAATGTTAGTACAAGTTATACTAATGTTTTCGTTTTAATCAAATTTGTAAAATTTTCAATCAAAAAATAAACTAGTAGCTCGCCATTGTTGACATCGCCGAGCGGGACGTCACATGGGCTCCCTGCCGTTCTCCCACAGTGTAACTACGTAAGGTAGTGATTGAAATACACCACAAGGTGTTGATGGCGAGTTTTAAATTAACTTAGAAATCAAGCCAAATAGTGTGTTTTGTCCCTCGACTGAAACCGTAGTTCCCCGTTTACTGGTCCATCACGCTCATTTGAGTGCTGGCTTCACAACGTATGCGACCTCTGATAGTTTGTATATTGTGATTAAATAGTGCCATCCAGTGTATTTGTTGAACTAAATGAAATGTTTGAATAGAGTTTGACCAAAGTCTGAGTATTATTTTGATTGGGAATGGTAGTTCTCTTTGCACGGTTGTTCAACTGTGTGAGAATAGGGCCTCATTAATGCAGATTGAAGCGCTTTTCTGTTTGTGAACACAATTTTTTTTTAGAGATTATTTTTGTTGTGCTTTCACTAAATGATACCTATGTTTGTTGTGAAGGAGTTACCGACGCTTATGCCAGTAAACTGCGCGGTCCAATGAACACCTGCGTCCACTCGCCTTTTGTAATGTTAATAGAATGTTAATATGTTAATAGAATTATCCGAGGCCCCTGGAGTGCACGCGGCGCCAATGCTGTCATGATGCAGGAGTGAGTTAAGTTACGGCCTGTAAGTTACGGCCTGCCGAGAGCCGTAAGCTTTGTTAATGTTGAAGCTGAATGTGCTAATAAAGAAACAAAAAGCCAGCACGTCGCGTGTGTCCTTTGTTAAGAAAAAGCACAAAACAGGACATCTTTCTCTGCCTCTTAGCTCTCAAGTGCGTCATTGTAATCTGTTTGAGGCAATGCATGAGCGTGTCATTCCGCGCATGCGTTAAATGTGTCAAATATTTTAACGTGATTAATTAAAATCAATTACCGCTCGTTAACGCGATAAATTTGACAGCACTAGTATTTGTTTGAAAGTTCATTCATTATAAAGGGCTTGACTTTAGATTGACAAAGGTCCTCTGATGTAATACAAAGAGTTAACAATTCATTATTATTAATTGTTAATTCATCCCTGGGAGAGTTAGCAGTTAGCGGAGTCATCTAAATAAGCAGAAAAAAAATCTAAAGGTGTGTATTTGTTTATTAATGGTTGTACACTAAATAGAAGAATTTGGAAATAATATGTTATACGTTACTTTGCAACTTCAACGTACGTCAGCGACTTGAGTTGTTTTAAAGGTGCCGATTTAATTCTGGAGAATCCGACTTGTACTCCAGTGCACGGTGACGTACATTCCAATAACACATTTAAAAGTAGTGCTATAAAAGGTTTATCGATTGTCAATTTGTCGCTCCCTTTGGGGGCGCTCTGTTGTAAAAAATTCCATGGCTACTTTCAATGACCCCAACAACAAAATTTCGTTAAAATCCTACATGGTTTGGGAGTAATCGGAATATATCGATTTGGGGATTTTTTCGATTTTCTGCACTATTGAAAGTTCTGCAACTTCTGAGAAACACTAATGATGTCTTTCTGTCAAATCTGGTTTGCTTCTGCAACCCCATTTTTTCGATGATCTATTTTCGATACTTATTGGGGGCACTTCGATACAAAACTTACCTAAGAACAGTTGCAGACACTTATAGTGCAAATGCTTAAAATTTCAAGAAAATCGGTCGAGCCGTTCAGGGTTTCTCAGGTAACAAATACAGACACGCACACAGAAACACGCAAACTTCCATTTATATATGTTTAGATTATATATATGTATACTTTATATACAAGGCGTTAATCAGAACTTAAGCAGCCTCTGACCGATCAGCAATTACAAAAAATGGATTTGAAATGATCCATTATCTGGTTCACATGGTCCTTCAGCGTACTTGACCATATTTTCTCGACAAAGAAAGCAGGGAAAAGAGAGCCCGGCGCTACTTTTCCGGCTGGGTACACGATGGATTTCTGCGGTGAGTGGAAGATGGTGTGTGCCTGTGGAATCGGTACGTCTTAACATTGAGGATGTGGAAGATGCCTATCTGGTTGGACTCGTGGGATTCACACAGATTGGCGTTGGTGGAACCCTGGCCGACTGCTACACGACGCACTCTAAATTGGATGAGCTGTCCAAATTGGTGGAAAGCTCTGCTAGGACTGCTGGCATTCAGATGGGCGAGCCGTACCGCAAGCTGGATGCAATGTCTGACCAGGGTATTGGGGTCAACCGCTTGACCACCTCCATTGGAAGGAGGCCCACTAAACTTGGATGGGCAACTTGGCGTGACAGAGGCCAAAAAAGGCGAGGAAAATTGGACGGATGGGACATCACTGGACTGGAGTGCAGTGGCTGTCAAAACTTTATCTTGGGGCCTTGGCAACCTTTTCCTCCTGGAAGGGAATGCTTATCTGTGGTTCAGCCCCAACCCACTTTCCTACCCACTACATTGGACTGAACTGCCGTATGTAACACCACGTCACCCAATGTCCAATATTCATTTACATGCAAAATGTGGAATACTACTTACGTGCAAATATTAACGTACAATATTTAGTGCCTGCACTGTCAATTGCTGCTACTTCATTTCTATTCACATATATTTTATGTGCAAAACTTTGTGTGCAATATTAACGTGCAATATTCCGATACCTTCACCGTCAACTGCTGCTACCTTGATTATTTGCACTTTCTGAACATAGGACTACATCATACGCATTTTATATTTATTTGGATTTAACACTTTTATACTTGCAAGTCACTTTTGAGATTTTTACTTGTCCTGCACCGTAAAGGGATATGCTCCACAGTTTCATTGTAGAACCCCTAGCAAAAAGTATGGAATCACCAGTCTCGGACGAGCACTTATTCAGACATTTTATCATGTAGAACAAACTCCGATAAATAGCTGGAAAAAGTGATGAATTAGTTCAAAAGTGCAAGTCTTAAGCATTCAGAAACACTAAAAGAAATGAATAAAAAAACTTTGTGGTGGTCAGTAAATTCACTGGCGGTTTTTGCTATGGGCAATGTGGGCGACCGCCCAGGGCGCAATCTATTTGGGGGCGCACAAGCGCCCTCGAGAAAAAAAATAAATAAATAAAAATCCGCTAGTTTTCTAGACTAATACCGATCATTTCCACGTCAAGTTAGTAGAGTGGGTGCGAGGGCGCCCCTTACTATCATGTCAACTGCTGCTGAGAGTCGTGTGTGTCAGAAGTAGAGGTTAGATCTTGGGCCCAAAATGTTAAGCATTCACGTTCGGGTCGGGCCGCAGTGCCGGACTAATAAATTATTTAAAAAAAAAAAAATAGAGAGCAGGCTCTCTGTATTGCGGCGCCGCCCGCTTTTTCTTCTTGTCCTCCCGCTGTAGCACTTGCGCTCGGCCGAGGCACCACCCTCTTTTTCACTTTCTCCTGTTCTGGCGCCTTGCGCGTGTACACAACTCCACAACTGCTCATCCTCGTGGTACTTCTTTTTCAATATGGAGCAGCGAGAAGTTAAAAACAAACTGAAGACGGGCGAATGGAAGAGGCAAGAATGCACCGGTAGGAGTGAGGTGTGGAAAGAATTTCCATTGATCTTGGAAGATGCATCAAGAAACTGTGTCGGCGTCGTCGAATGCAACAAATATATACCCAAAACTTTCCAAGTTGGCAAGAAAAAGTGTTGTGCATCCCTGCAAGCACCAGCCGCAGCAGCTGCGAGAGAGTTTTCAGCGCTGCAGGCCGCACAATAG
The DNA here is from genome assembly GCF_030265065.1 of Corythoichthys intestinalis. NCBI lineage: Eukaryota > Metazoa > Chordata > Actinopteri > Syngnathiformes > Syngnathidae > Corythoichthys > Corythoichthys intestinalis. The sequence goes on along the minus strand of NC_080416.1, from coordinate 35,075,151 downwards.
ATCAGCGGAGAACGTCACTGAAACCTGCCAGTGGACGCAATCTTATTATATAGTTTGGATGTCGGTGGGTGGTGGGGGTGGGGGGGGGCCTACTGGGGTGGTTCGCCCAGGGCACGAAAGTAGCCAGGACCGCCACTGAGTAAATGTTACTTTTATAGAGCAAGTGCAGGGAAATATACTGTATGTATGGAATCACTCCATTCTGAGGAAAAAAATATGGAATCATGAGAAAGAAATAACAATCATTAAAAACACATCTCTACTATTTAGTAGCACCACTTCTGACTTTTATGACAGCTCACAGTCTCTGAGGCATGGACTTGATGAGTATTCTTCATCAATTTGGTGCCAACTCTCTTTGATGGCAGTTGTCAGATCATCCTTGCAGGTCGGAGCCTTGCTGTTGACCTTTTTTTTTTCTTTTCAATTTCCACCACGTTTTCAATAGGCTTGAGATCTGAGCTATTTGCAGGCCATGACATTGACTGGATGCTTTCTATTCTATTCTATTCTCCAAGATCAAAGCTATCATTAACTAATGTATCATATCATTGTTGCTGCCAAATAAATGCACTATATTGTAAGCACAGTGCTAATTTCCTCCATGCGGAAATTAGGCCGCAGGACAATGTTTCAACGTGATACTGATCCCATCACACCTCCAAGATGTCCACTGCCTTTTGAAAGAGGCCGAGGGTAAATGTGATGGACTGGCCAAGCACGTCCCGAGACATAAAACCGTATTGAATACATCTGGAGGAACATAAGGTCTCCTATATCTGCCAGCTCCGTGAAAGAGGATTCCAGTGGCAGCCTGTGAAGCTCTGATGAAACTCTATGTCCAGGAGAGAGAAGTTGTGGTGGAAAATAATGGTGGCCACACAAAATATTAACACTTCAGGCATTTTCACTTACCTGTGTTTTGATATTGAAAATGAGAAAAAGAAAAGTTAATGACAAAAATTCTCACCGTTTTTCCATTTGTGATTTTCAGTGACAAAAAGTAAATGTCAATCACAAAAATATATATGTATATATACTGTATATATAGATAACAAAATGAATAGATTATTAATAAAAACATTTTCATTTCTGAGTGTTTTATCGAAACATAAAATGACATTTTCCCATTTGAGTATGAAGTACACGCGTAGATTCCTGACAATGAACCTGCAAAAATCTTTCCAAAATTTATTGGAAAAAGAGCAGGCCCAGAAAAGGTGCTGAACTGTCTCTGGATGATTTCCACAGAACGAACAATCTGTATCAATGTCTCGCTTGAATTTCTTCATATAGTGGTTAGCAGGATAGTATCTATGAATAATTTTGAAAGAGACGTCTTTTACCTTATTAGTCAACAGGAACATGTTGGTGATAGTTCATACCTTAGACCAAATGATATCTCCAACAAATTGATTCCAAAATATTTAACATATACGGTGGGGATCTAAGTTGATTCTGAAAAAGCGATTGAACATATCTATTCCAATCTTTGTTATGTAGCAAACACATTTTTAACACACTCGAGTCTAGTATATTTGGAGGAGATAAACTTTATAATGGCAAGTTTACATTTCTGCACAACATAATCATACCTGAAGGAATTGCACCATAAACAATTGCATATTGCTGAGGTCTAACTGAAAATTATCCAAAAACTTTGCATAAGAAATAAGGTGCCCGTTGCTATTAAAAAGTTGGGACACAAAAATGATTTGATTTTGCACCCAATTGTCCAAGAATAATGATTTGTATAAATAATTGTCCTGTTATTCCAGATTATGTGTGTATGTGGTGAGAAGTTATGTTTGTAGATCATGGACCATGCTGATAATACTTGTTTGTGAAACAGAAAGACCTTTCCTGCCAATTTGTCTACAATCTACATCATAGCTGCGACTCAGAATAAAGTTTAGGCCACCATATTTAGGTTCAATCACGCTGTCTGTACTGCCTATCCAGTGACGTGGGTCACGCATGCGCACTGCTGCGCAGGTGTTGTAAATGGTTTGCATTAGCATCGTCAGTGATGAGCAGAAAGTGTCGAGGAAACCCCAGACAACGAAAGCAGCTCTTGTTCAAGCTCCGTTTCAAATGCGCAAATCTGAACATTGATGAATGAAACCAAAGACAATGGAGGAGGTAAGGAATAGCGTTTATTTTCTAATTGTTATTTTCAAAATGCTTGCCAACTTTGGCAAAAGTTGAACTCGTGCTGCAGTGAAAATTCCAATTATGATTCATTTCAATATGCATATGAGCTATGACTTTCTGGACAAGACATAGCGAAACGGGGACATGCCATCAAATTTAGTTGTGAGTTTTCTCAACTCATCTGTTGTTTGTTACTGTTATTTGAACTGCATTTTCCCCAGTAGAGTTGTAATTAAATTTGAGTTTTTGATTAAAATGATTTTAATACATTATGGCATGAAATAGTAAGATATTTTAAAAATAACATTAATAAAGAGCATTCTATATCGGAAGTTGTAATTTGAGTCATCAGTTTAAACTACGGTTGCCAACTCCCTGAAAAAAAAAAAAAATTAAGGACACCTGATTGGTAGAGCCAGCCGGCCCGATAACCTTCACCCTTTAATATTTCTTTCGGATGTGAAAAAAGTTTTTTTTAATTATAATACTTTTACTCAAAACTGAATTAGGTACATATTTGAGTGATATAAGAACACGAAAAATAATTATCAGCAATGCATTTTTAATACAAAAAGTACTAGAATATAATTAACATCTGTCATGCTAAATTTAAAACGGTATAATTGAACCCTTAAGGTCCTGAGCCTTTTTGTGTGGGCTTTTTTTATTTTTTATTTTTTTTTAAACAATTTAGGTGCGTTCAAAGTCCCCTCAGCAAGTTTCTCAAATGATCACTCCAAATATAATGTGGAAATGCAAACCAAATTGATAGAACATAAAAATATAATACTAACAGTGAAAATACAGCACACAGAGAAGAACAAGAAAACAAATGGCCTGGCTCCTTCTTATTTATCTGCGATCTTAACCCTCTGTACCTCTGCTCTTCGTTCTACCGGCCAGCTACTTTTGCAAGTTCCGAGGTCGAAACTTAAACAGTGGGGAGACGGATCTTTTGCGGTTGCTGCCCCCAGGTTGTGGAATAGCCTACCCCCTGAAATCGGCAACATTACAAATCTATGCCTTTTAAAATCCCGGTTATAGACACACTTTTTTAGGCTCACTTTTCCCCCAGACTAGGGTAGCATGGTTTTATTTCTAAAGAGTTTTCGGATTTTATCTGTTTTATTGCTGGTTTGACTGTTATCGCGTTGAGTTTTTTAAATTTTATTTCCTAATGTCATAGTATAGTACATTTTATTTATCATAAACCATGTTTGTAGTTGTTGCAAAGCACTTTGAGGACCTTTCCGTTTTTTGTAAAGGGCTATAGAAATAAATTTGATTTGAAATGAGCATCATTTTGAACAAGATTTTAGTCGAGCTTTACTCACACCTGTTATCTGCCATACACTGTTCGATCAGCTCATTAGTCAGAAAGCAGGAGTGGAGGGGGAATGCGCTCTTCTATGTATTCTTGAAAAGTACCATACCAGTACTGTATTCGTTCGTTCTACAAATAAAATACTATTTTCATGATAATAGGGGACAAAGTGCATCCTTCGTGAGCTTAATAAGGGATGCGTACATTTCTGTCTGAATACTGGACAATTCCGTTTTTCAAAGTACTGTTGGCAACCCTGGGTTAAACGCAGGGGGAGAAAAAAAGCAGCACCTTTTTGGTCTTGGGTTTCAAATTTTCCATGGCTACTTATTAAAAATGTCCCAAGTCGACCCCTCCCATGAATAGAAAAAAAAAACCCACCTTTCTCCCTTAATCATCCATTCAATGATACTGCCCTTCTCTGGCTAAATGTCCCACATGATCACTTGAACAGATTTGTGTATTCTGATCTGAGATTACAAAAATATGCATTCATTTGTTTATTTTCCATGCCGCTTTTTCCTCACTAATATATTCCACATTTGGCTCAGCCATATGTGAATTTAAAAAAAAATGTATTGTGCGACTCTTCTTTGTTTGGCATGTGTTGATTTGGTTACCATATTTGCTCATGTTTGTTGTCATAATCGAGGTTCATGTTTCCATGCTTTTACAGTTCAAAGAGAAAAAAATTCATTGTGCATTTATTTTTATTTTTCATGTGGTCTTTGCCTAATGGGCCTTTCAGCCTTTACAGTTGTCTATGTATAGACCCCACCCACCGACGTCACAAAATCACGTGCTCGCTGTATGGTTCCGCCCCCTTGTCCGTCATTTTGTGTCTGTATTATCAATGGTCTCAATTGATCGAACAATTTATAATGCATTTCATGGAAGACTCGGTGCTTTCGGATGCCGTAAACTCACTTGATGCGTTGCATAAAAGGCGTTATGTGGAAAAGCTTCAGTTTATCCATTCGCCAGATCCATATTTGATGCCTAAATCGATGTTTTTCGACCCGCTGTCTCCGCCGTATTTGCCTGACATCTGCTAGCAACCCTGATATGTACAACTATCTTGTCCACACAAAATCCGCCTATTCTCACGAAAGTTTGAAAAACTTTAAGAGCTTGGAGGCTTATAAATACTTCGTTGCTGGTTGGGTGAAACAGGTCCTCGTCCACGAAAATTCGGCAGGAATCTATCTTGTGCTTGGAAAGGTGAGTTACGAAATTTTCAATTCAAAATCTTTTGTTATTGCTAACATCCACTGTCAAGTCTAATGTATTTCATGTCGTTTGTCAATGGAGTTAGGGCTTTTAATGTTCATATGGTTTAGCGATAGCACTCTCACTACATACATACGTGTATGTTGTCGGCGATTAGCCTAGCAATGATCTCAATTGTGGTTGTCAGCCCAAAACCCTCTAAATATATATTAAATGCATCTTACCAGATATAGAATGACTACTACATAATCTGTGGTAATCGTTTGAAGCCCAGTTTTCTCGTCGAATTGCAGCAGCCCATCTCGCTCTCTTCTCTCCGGGTCTCTCGGAATCCGGTAGAACTTCAAGTCTCTCCGTCTTCTCCGTCTATCTTCTCTGCTATTGCAACCGACCGCCACACACGCCTTCACCATTTTGATTATTAATGTTAACGAGCAGAAAAACACGTCATAAATAGGAGGAATGTACGTAGCCGTAACAGGGAAACATGATGTGTTGACGGACAAGTGGGCGGCACCAGTCAGGAGGAAGGAGTTGTGACGTCACGTGGGTAGGGTCTATAGGATGCTGTTTAGCTGTTTTATTATTCATCTAAAGCTGTGTACAGCTGTGGGCAACCTTTTTAACATCAGGGGGACTATGTAATTTGCCTGGTACACCAGACTCACCGCTGTTGCAGCTATTGAGTCCGGCCACCATTCAGCGGATACAATTTCCAGGGCGGAGCAAGCCACAGCAAACAGACAGGGGAGTGGACCAATTAGCGACGGGCAGACCTGACGTTAGTAAAATGACGAGGGCAGGACGAGGGACTTGCGCGCTGAAGTAAACATACGAGGAGAGCGGAGTTTATTCAACATGGCTAGCGCGAGACAGACTGTTGTCAATGACTCGTGTCGATGTGTTTTTGGTCATTTAAAACCGATTTTACCGTGGATTGGAAGATATTCTCGGCTCTCCTGTTCACCACCTGTGTTGTTGTGGAGACGACTTCCGACGCGCAAGAGTGACGTTGCTCGTTAAGAACACGTCACGCAAATAAACAAATCTGATTTGTCGATTGATTTTGTACCTGCTCGAGAGGCCGTTAATGGGCTGGTTCCCAGACTTTTCTCTCAGTGTTTGAAAAATACAGGGAGAACAGTCTGGCCGTGCCAGGCAACTATGTAATGGGACCTATGTGTTCTTCTTTGTTCCTTACGACATCCACCACACGGTGGCGCCTCTTTATGTTCGTTTTCTTCTTCTTTTGTGAGAGCGTGTGCGTGGCCCGTTGTACTCCTGAGTGACGATTGGTCAAAGCTGGATTTATTTTTTGTGCAATAAAAGTGCATAAGTGGAAGTATGCTTCCTTTTTTACCTTTTATGTACACATCCTGCCCTGCCACGCGTAACAAATTTTGATTTGTGTGGACTTATAGTTTGCCGAATAGTGTAATTGCCCAAGTCATTTTTTAATACTTGTTTGCTAAAACCTCTGCGTGATGTTACTGTCCTACCACTGCTGCGTCATCCTGCCTCACTCTCTCTGTTATAAGCCAATGAGAACTCGAAATATCAAAACATTGTTTTTCCATTTTTCCAAAAATGATCAAATATGCTATTAGGCTAAAGCTACAGTGCATTTGCATTCAATAACTACATTAAATCCATCTGATTTTAAAAAGGTAAAAAGTGGAGGGGGTGAAATGAAAAGCATAATAATAACTAGGCCTGCAAGCAGGACCAAACGGGCCCTCGTAGTTTGGCGCAACTCTGATGGCGCGCAGCTCAGAGTAGTGGCAGATTGCCCCCCTCTTATCATCTCATGAGAAACTAACCTGTTCTGGCCTCTTGTTTCTGTGTGTGGAACCTCTTTTGAGTTGTGGGCATGGTTGACAGAAATGTTTTTGTACATCCTGAGATAAGAAATCCATTCACACACCTAGGTGAAAAAAATCCCTATTGAAGAGGGTCTTACAAAAAGGGAAGCGCTACTGAGCAGTGTAGACTCGCCCTTATTCAAAACCAAAATGAATCTTCTAATTGACCCAATTCAAGCAAATGTGCCAAATTTTGTGGCTCTATGAGCTGCCTAAGTCCATGAAGAAATATACTTCCTTTTAATGGCGAACAAAGCGTTGTCACGGCAACAGTCAGAGACATGTGGACATTGGCCCTAAAATGAAATACAAAGAATACAAACAATACAACTGGCTTCATTTACTCACCTCTGACGGAGGCACACTGGACCTAACAACACTACATAAGTCAACACTTCGTAATATTATTAATTCAGCAGCCGTTGCAGCAGTTAACGCTCGCTTACTCGAATCACTGGCGCTCGCGTGCAGCCACTTTACACACAAATGGGACTGCTAATAGCTGCCGGAAAAAAATCTATGATCAAATTAGTTGTCAACTATTTTATTAGTTGCTGCAGCCCTAATTATGGATGTGATAATGGAATTGGAATATAATTATTTGCACTGGAGTCATATTTTTGCACCGTTAACTTAATTTTCAGTAAATTTACGTTAAAAAAAAATAAATAAATAATATATATATATATATATATATATATAACGGTACATGTATTTGTATTGAACCGTTTCGGTACGTGGTGCTCGGTTCGGAACGGAGGCGTACCGACGTAATGTAACCCTTACTTTTCCAGGCTGTGACTCGATCGGGTTACAGTTTCTTTGTGTAGATTATATTTACTCCATCTTCTCTACTATAATGAGCACCAACACGGTAGGACAGTATAACCCAGAGACGTCAACGGCGCAACAACGTGGCCGCCGCGAGAACGCAGTGAAACGCGGGCGTTAAAGTCAATCAGCCAATGCACATCAGTCGCAGTGCGGCCGCGTGTTAGACGTGTCCCAGAAGCGGCTCAACACGACGCACGCGAAAAGAACGGCAGTTTATTATTTGATGCGAGACACGACCCTCCTGCGTCAATACTACTACCGGTAGCTAGGGTCGGCAAACCGGAAGTCACTCGTGTAAAAATACGGTGGATCCGGTCGATTTTCAAACTAATATGCAATCGTAACCCACTTTTTGAGTCCATCAGATCTCTTGAGTGGTAGATCGGGAAGCAGTTAACTTGTCTTTGATGATTTGCTGCAGTCTTCTCTGCTATAATAATAACCAACACGGCCCCGTGTTCAATACAAAACCCTCCTACCACAACAAAACAAGTAGCAACTAATATTCACATAGGAACTAAAGTTATACAACATAAAATATAGAATATAAATGAATACTACATCACATTTGTAAAATAGAAACACATAATAAAATAATAGCCCATTTAAATAAAATAAATTGAAATGAGCGAAAACACCTGTAAATAAATAATAACAATAATACACAGATCCTGCTTACACAATTAAATTGATTAATTTCTGTGTGGCGCTTTAACTTAAGAAAATCCACCAATAAAGCTTTTGAAAACCGTTCATAAGAAGAAAAAAAAGATTCATTGAGGCATTTCGTTTGTAAAATACATGTTAAAATCAATGTCATTGGGATTGCTTTTCTCTTTAGCACAGGAATTCTTTTTTCTTCTTTCTTTCAGAAAGAAAGCTGACCAATACGCGGGGTCTGAAAGGCAAATTGTTGTTGGATTATCTTTAAATACCCGCTACTTTTTGAGCAGGATTCTAGCTTTGTATAGGCTAATGTTCCTATTGTTGAAAGGTGTGTAATAAACAACTAGCACATTTATATTTTGCATTTTGTTTTCTTACTGTGCCGAAAATGAACCGAACCGTGACCTCAAAACCGAGGTACGTACCGAACCGAGATTTTTGTGTACCGTTACACCCCTAACAAATAGATATATGGTGGAAAACACTCAGGTGACTTGAAGTTCTGCTCTGAGACCCTCAATTTAGCCAACTTTCAAAATTATCTGATATGCATGTGTGATATATATCATTGGAAAGCTTAAAATCTCAATTTTCTGGGGGAAGAAAATTTTTTGAACCAAGAGGGCATTTTTGTTGTTGTTGTTGTTGGAGCATGTATCACTGAGACATAGCTTTGAATGGCCACAGCTGGATTTTTTATTTCATTTTACAGGTGAAACATGGTAATATAACAAGGGTTGCGATGCAGAAATCGCAGACATCAAGGAGTGGTCGAGATTTTGTTTTTCATATATTTACCCTTTTACACTTTTTTTTTTTTTTTTTCTTTGTTTTGATAGATTATTTATCATCTAACATTTTGGAGAAAATGTGATAGTAACAAAAAAAATACAATCAAGCAATAGATAGGTAGATATCCATGACTTTTTTACAGACGCCACTTTTTTCAGTGTGACATAATTTGTTTAAACGTTTAAAATGTGAATGAATAATTTTTTTTTTTTTTTTAAGCGAAATAGTAGACATCAACTAGAAACTGCAATTTCGGGAGAAATTACACACCTTGGTCTTTCCTCTGTGGAGATACAGATCTTAGCCCCACTCAGGTCTATCAATAGAATGGACCATAATGCCAGTCAATGGCACTAAACAAAGTAAAAGCCATTAGAAAAGATTGGGAGAATTGGACGTCCATGGCCGTCAATGGCATCACCCTCCATAAGCGGCAATCCAATCGGGGACATTTGGGGGACACGTCCTATTGATATCTAGTCATTTTCTGTTGATTTGGGGAAAAAAAAAAAATTCCCATTGAAAATGAATGGGAAAAATTTTGGACGTCCATGGACGTCAATGGTATCAACTTACATAAGCGTCAATGGAATCCAAGTACATTGGCATCAATAGAATGAACAAACATGAAGAAATGCCATTGGAAATGAATGGGAAGTTTGGACGTCCGTGGCCGTCAATGGCATCACCCTCCATAAGAGGCAATGCAATCGGGGACATTTGGGGGACACGTCCTATTGATATCTAGTCATTTTCTGTTGATTTGGGGAAAAAAAAAAAATTCCCATTGAAAATGAATGGGAAAAATTTTGGACGTCCATGGACGTCAATGGTATCAACTTACATAAGCGTCAATGGAATCCAAGTACATTGGCATCAATAGAATGAACAAACATGAAGAAATGCCATTGGGATTTAATGGGAAGTTTGGACGTCCATGAACGTCAATGGCATCACCCTCCATAAGCGGCAATGCAATCGGGGACATTTGGGGGACACGTCCTAATGATATCTAGTCATTTTCTGTTGATTTGGGGAAAAAAAAAAATTTCCCATTGAAAATGAATGGGAAAAATTTTGGACGTCTATGGACGTCAATGGTATCAACTTACATAAGCGTCAATGGAATCTAAGTACATTGGCATCAATAGAATGAACAAACATGAAGAAATGCCATTGGAATAAATGGGAAGTTTGGACGTCCCTGGACGTCAATGGCATCACCCTCCATAAGCAGAAATGCAATTGGGGACATTTGGGGGACACGTCCTATTGATATCTAGTCATTTTCTGTTGATTTGGGGAAAAAAAAAAATTCCCATTGAAAATGAATGGGTAAAATTTTGGACGTCCATGGACGTCAATGGCATTACCCTCCATAAGCGGCAATGCAATCGGGGACATTTGGGGGACACGTCCTAATGATATCTAGTCATTTTCTGTTGATTTGGGGAAAAAAAAAAAATTCCCATTGAAAATGAATGGGTAAAATTTTGGACGTCCATGGACGTCATTGGCATCACCCTCCATAAGCGTAAATGGAATTGGGGAAGTTTGGGGGACACGTCCTATTGATATCTGGTCATTTTCTGTTGATTTGGGGAAATGTAGTTTTTTCCCCATTGAAAATGAATGGGAAAAATTTTGGACGTCCATGGCCGTCAATGGCATCGACATCCATATAGCCAATTGAATCCAAGTACATTGGCATCAATAGATTCGACATGCATGGCCGTCAATGGCATCAATGCAATGTAAATTCCATTGAAATCCCATTGAAGTGAAAGGGAACTTTTCCCATTAGAAATGAATGGGAGAGTTTTTGGCAAATTTCCGGGGAACCGTAAATTTTTTCCAAATTCTGTATACAACTTTTATGCCCCTCACCGTCCCGGAATTTTTGATACCCAAATTATGTGATTTGGTCAAAAATTGTAGGACTAGATACATTTTTAAACTTTTTTTTTTTTTCGGAAAATTGCCGTTTACGGGCAAACGGAAAATTTTTCGTGGCGTTTTGAAAAATTCCCATCGTCACGCGATAATTCCGGTCATGCCGATACTTGAACGGTGCCGATCGGGGCTACGGTTTGGGCTGTGCGTTGGCTCAAAAAAACGCGGAGAATAAGATGAATAAATAATAATAATAATAACTAGAAACTGCAATTTCGGGAGAAATTACACACCTTGGTCTTTCCTCTGTGGAGATACAGATCTTAGCCCCACTCAGGTCTATCAATAGAATGGATCATAATACCAGTCATTGGCACAAAACAAAAAGCCATTAGAAATGAACTGGAGAATTGGACGTCCATGGACGTCAATGGCGGCACCCTTCATAATTGTTAATGCAATCGGAGACATTTGGGGGACACGTCCTATTGATATCTAGTCATTTTCTGTTGATTTGTGGAAAATAAAAAAATTCCCATTGAAAATGAATGGGAAAAATTTTGGACGTCCATGGACGTCAATGGTATCAACTTACATAAGCGTCAATGGAATCCAAGTACATTGGCATCAATAGAATGAACAAACATGAAGAAATGCCATTGGAAATTAATGGGAAGTTTGGACGTCCATGGACGTCAATGGCATCACCCTCCATAAGCGGCAATGCAATCGGGGACATTTGGGGGAAACGTCCTATTGATATCTAGTCATTTTCTGTTGATTTGGGGAAAAAAAAAAAATTCCCATTGAAAATGAATGGGAAAAATTTTGGACGTCCATGGACGTCAATGGTATCAACTTACATAAGCGTCAATGGAATCCAAGTACATTGGCATCAATAGAATGAACAAACATGAAGAAATGCCATTGGGAATGAATGGGAAGTTTGGACGTCCCTGGACGTCAATGGCATCACCCTCCATAAGCAGCAATGCAATCGGGCACATTTGGGGGAAACGTCCTATTGATATCTAGTCATTTTCTGTTGATTTGGGGAAAAAAAAAAAATTCCCATTGAAAATGAATGGGAAAAATTTTGGACGTCCATGGACGTCAATGGTATCAACTTACATAAGCGTCAATGGAATCCAAGTACATTGGCATCAATAGAATGAACAAACATGAAGAAATGCCATTGGGATTTAATGGGAAGTTTGGACGTCCCTGGATGTCAATGGCATCACCCTCCATAAGCAGCAATGCAATTGGGGACATTTGGGGGACACGTCCTATTGATATCTAGTCATTTTCTGTTGATTTGGGGAAAAAAAAAAATTTCCCATTGAAAATGAATGGGTAAAATTTTGGACGTCCATGGACGTCAATGGCAGCACCCCCCATAAGCGTCAATGGAGTTGGGGACGTTTGGGGTATACGTCCTATTGATATCTGGTCATTTTCTGTTGATTTGGAGAAATGTAGTTTTTTCCCCATTGAAAATGAATGGGAAAAATTTTGGACGTCCATGTAAGTCAATGGCGGCACTCTTCATAAGCGTCAATGGAATTGGGGAAGTTTGGGGGACACGTCCTATTGATATCTGGTCATTTTCTGTTGATTTGGGGTAATTTTGTTTTTTCCCCATTGAAAATGAATGGGAAAAATTTTGGACGTCCATGGCAGTCAATGGCATCGACATCCATATAATCAATTGAATCCAAGTACATTGGCATCAGTAGATTTGACATGCATGGCCGTCAATGGCATCAATGCAATGTAAATTCCATTGGAAATCCCATTGGAAGTGAATGGGACTTTTCCCATTCGAAATGAATGGGATAGTTTTTGGCAAATTTCCGAGGAAGCGTAATTTTTTTCCAAATTCTGTATACAACTTTTATGCCCTTCACCGTCCCGGAATTTTTGATGCCCAAATTATGTGATTTGGTCAAAAATTGTAGGACTAGATACATTTTGAAACTTTTTTTTTTTTCACGGAAAATTGCCGTTTACGGACGAATGGAAAAATTTTCGGGGCCATTTGTAAAGTTTCCTGTGTCACGCGAAAATTCCGGTCGTGCCGATACTTGAACGGTGCCGATCGGTCTAACGGTTCGGGCTGTGAAGCGCGCGTTTTTTTTCCATTCAAAATGAATAGGAAAGTTTTTGGCAAATTTCCGGGGAACCGTAAATTTTTGCCAAATTCTGTATACAACTTTTATGCCCCTCACCGTCCCGGAATTTTTGATGCCCAAATTATGTGATTTGGTCAAAAATTGTAGGACTAGATACATTTTGAAACTTTTTTTATTTTTCGGAAAATTGCCGTTTACGGGCGAACGGAAAATTTTTCGTGGCGGTTTGAAAAATTCCCATCGTCACGCGAAAAATCCGGTCGTGCCGATACTTCAACGGTGCCGATCGGTGCTACGGTTTGGGCTGTGCGTTGGCTCAAAAAAACGCGGAGAATTATTGAATAATAATAATAATAATAACTAGAAACTGCAATTTCGGGAGAAATTACACACCTTGGTCTTTCCTCTGTGGAGATACAGATCTTAGCCCCACTCAGGTCTATCAATAGAATGGATCATAATACCAGTCATTGGCACAAAACAAAAAGCCATTAGAAATGAACTGGAGAATTGGACGTCCATGGACGTCAATGGCGGCACCCTTCATAATTGTTAATGCAATCGGAGACATTTGGGGGACACGTCCTATTGATATCTAGTCATTTTCTGTTGATTTGTGGAAAATAAAAAAATTCCCATTGAAAATGAATGGGAAAAATTTTGGACGTCCATGGACGTCAATGGTATCAACTTACATAAGCGTCAATGGAATCCAAGTACATTGGCATCAATAGAATGAACAAACATGAAGAAATGCCATTGGAAATTAATGGGAAGTTTGGACGTCCATGGACGTCAATGGCATCACCCTCCATAAGCGGCAATGCAATCGGGGACATTTGGGGGAAACGTCCTATTGATATCTAGTCATTTTCTGTTGATTTGGGGAAAAAAAAAAAATTCCCATTGAAAATGAATGGGAAAAATTTTGGACGTCCATGGACGTCAATGGTATCAACTTACATAAGCGTCAATGGAATCCAAGTACATTGGCATCAATAGAATGAACAAACATGAAGAAATGCCATTGGGAATGAATGGGAAGTTTGGACGTCCCTGGACGTCAATGGCATCACCCTCCATAAGCAGCAATGCAATCGGGCACATTTGGGGGAAACGTCCTATTGATATCTAGTCATTTTCTGTTGATTTGGGGAAAAAAAAAAAATTCCCATTGAAAATGAATGGGAAAAATTTTGGACGTCCATGGACGTCAATGGTATCAACTTACATAAGCGTCAATGGAATCCAAGTACATTGGCATCAATAGAATGAACAAACATGAAGAAATGCCATTGGGATTTAATGGGAAGTTTGGACGTCCCTGGATGTCAATGGCATCACCCTCCATAAGCAGCAATGCAATTGGGGACATTTGGGGGACACGTCCTATTGATATCTAGTCATTTTCTGTTGATTTGGGGAAAAAAAAAAATTTCCCATTGAAAATGAATGGGTAAAATTTTGGACGTCCATGGACGTCAATGGCAGCACCCCCCATAAGCGTCAATGGAGTTGGGGACGTTTGGGGTATACGTCCTATTGATATCTGGTCATTTTCTGTTGATTTGGAGAAATGTAGTTTTTTCCCCATTGAAAATGAATGGGAAAAATTTTGGACGTCCATGTAAGTCAATGGCGGCACTCTTCATAAGCGTCAATGGAATTGGGGAAGTTTGGGGGACACGTCCTATTGATATCTGGTCATTTTCTGTTGATTTGGGGTAATTTTGTTTTTTCCCCATTGAAAATGAATGGGAAAAATTTTGGACGTCCATGGCAGTCAATGGCATCGACATCCATATAATCAATTGAATCCAAGTACATTGGCATCAGTAGATTTGACATGCATGGCCGTCAATGGCATCAATGCAATGTAAATTCCATTGGAAATCCCATTGGAAGTGAATGGGACTTTTCCCATTTGAAATGAATGGGATAGTTTTTGGCAAATTTCCGAGGAAGCGTAATTTTTTTCCAAATTCTGTATACAACTTTTATGCCCTTCACCGTCCCGGAATTTTTGATGCCCAAATTATGTGATTTGGTCAAAAATTGTAGGACTAGATACATTTTGAAACTTTTTTTTTTTTCACGGAAAATTGCCGTTTACGGACGAATGGAAAAATTTTCGGGGCCATTTGTAAAGTTTCCTGTGTCACGCGAAAATTCCGGTCGTGCCGATACTTGAACGGTGCCGATCGGTCTAACGGTTCGGGCTGTGAAGCGCGCGTTTTTTTTCCATTCAAAATGAATAGGAAAGTTTTTGGCAAATTTCCGGGGAACCGTAAATTTTTGCCAAATTCTGTATACAACTTTTATGCCCCTCACCGTCCCGGAATTTTTGATGCCCAAATTATGTGATTTGGTCAAAAATTGTAGGACTAGATACATTTTGAAACTTTTTTTATTTTTCGGAAAATTGCCGTTTACGGGCGAACGGAAAATTTTTCGTGGCGGTTTGAAAAATTCCCATCGTCACGCGAAAAATCCGGTCGTGCCGATACTTCAACGGTGCCGATCGGTGCTACGGTTTGGGCTGTGCGTTGGCTCAAAAAAACGCGGAGAATTATTGAATAATAATAATAATAACTAGAAACTGCAATTTCGGGAGAAATTACAAACCTTGGTCTTTCCTCTGTGGAGATACAGATCTTAGCCCCACTCAGGTCTATCAATAGAATGGATCATAATGCCAGTCATTGGCAAAAAACAAAGTAAAAGCCGTTAGAAATGAATGGGAGAATTGGACGTCCATGGACGTCAATGGCGGCTCCTTTCATAATTGTTAATGGAATCGGGGAAGTTTGGGGGACACGTCCTAATGATATCTAGTCATTTTCTGTTGATTTGGGAAAAAAAAAAAATTCCCATTGAAAATGAATGGGAAAAATTTTGGACGTCCATGGACGTCAATGGTATCAACTTACATAAGCGTCAATGGAATCCAAGTACATTGGCATCAATAAAATGAACAAACATGAAGAAATGCCATTGGAAATGAATGGGAAGTTTGGACGTCCATGAACGTCAATGGCATCACCCTCCATAAGCGGCAATGCAATCGGGGACATTTGGGGGACACGTCCTAATGATATCTAGTCATTTTCTGTTGATTTGGGAAAAAAAAAAAATTCCCATTAAAAATGATTGGGAAAATTTTTGGACGTCCATGGACGTCAATGGTATCAACTTACATAAGCGTCAATGGAATCCAAGTACATTGGCATCAATAGAATGAACAAACATGAAGAAATGCCTTTGGAAATGAATGGGAAGTTTGGACGTCCATGGACGTCAATGGCATCACCCCCCATAAGCGGCAATGCAATCGGGGACATTTGGGGGACACGTCCTAATGATATCTAGTCATTTTCTGTTGATTTGGGGAAAAAAAAAAAATTCCCATTGAAAATGAATGGGAAAAATTTTGGACGTCCATGGACGTCAATGGTATCAACTTACATAACCGTCAATGGAATCCAAGTACATTGGCATCAAAAGAATGAACAAACATGAAGAAATGCCATTGTAAATGAATGGGAAGTTTGGACGTCCCTGGACGTCAATGGCATCACCCTCCATAAGCAGCAATGCAATCGGGGACATTTGGGGGACAGGTCCTATTGATATCTAGTCATTTTCTGTTGATTTGGGAAAAAAAAAAAATTTCCCATTGAAAATGAATGGGTAAAATTTTGGACGTCCATGGACGTCAATGGCAGCACCCCCCATAAGCGTCAATGGAATTGGGGACGTTTGGGATATACGTCCTATTGATATCTGGTCATTTTCTGTTGATTTGGAGAAATTTAGTTTTTTCCCCATTGAAAATGAATGGGAAAAATTTTGGACGTCCATGTAAGTCAATGGCGGCACCCTTCATAAGCGTCAATGGAATTGGGGAAGTTTGGGGGACACGTCCTATTGATATCTGGTCATTTTCTGTTGATTTGGGGTAATTTTGTTTTTTCCCCATTGAAAATGAATGGGAAAAATTTTGGACGTCCATGGCAGTCAATGGCATCGACATCCATATAATCAATTGAATCCAAGTACATTGGCATCAGTAGATTCGACATGCATGGCCGTCAATGGCATCAATGCAATGTAAATTCCATTGGAAATCCCATTGGAAGTGAATGGGACTTTTCCCATTCGAAATGAATGGGATAATTTTTGGCAAATTTCCGAGGAAGCGTAATTTTTTTCCAAATTCTGTATACAACTTTTATGCCCCTCACCGTCCCGGAATTTTTGATGCCCAAATTATGTGATTTGGTCAAAAATTGTAGGACTAGATACATTTTGAAACTTTTTTTTTTTTCACGGAAAATTGCCGTTTACGGACGAACGGAAAAATTTTCGGGGCCATTTGTAAAGTTTCCTGTGTCACGCGAAAATTCCGGTCGTGCCGATACTTGAACGGTGCCGATCGGTCTAACGGTTCGGGCTGTGAAGCGCGCGTTTTTTTTCCATTCAAAATGAATAGGAAAGTTTTTGGCAAATTTCCGGGGAACCGTAAATTTTTGCCAAATTCTGTATACAACTTTTATGCCCCTCACCGTCCCGGAATTTTTGATGCCCAAATTATGTGATTTGGTCAAAAATTGTAGGACTAGATACATTTTGAAACTTTTTTTATTTTTCGGAAAATTGCCGTTTACGGGCGAACGGAAAATTTTTCGTGGCGGTTTGAAAAATTCCCATCGTCACGCGAAAATTCCGGTCGTGCCGATACTTGAACTGTGCCGATCGGTGCTACGGTTTGGGCTGTGCGTTGGCTCAAAAAAACGCGGAGAATAAGATGAATAAATAATAAGTACAATAAAGTTGCACAATAACAATACCTTGTTCTTTCTTTCAGAAAGACCAAGGTAATAATAATAAAGTTGCACAATAACAATACCTTGTTCTTTCTTTCAGAAAGACCAAGGTAATAATAAGTACAATAAAGTTGTAGAATATCATTACCTTGTTCTTTCCTTTGGAAAGACCAAGGTAATGAATGATTCTAAGCTGAAAACGACAGACATTTTGAATATTAAATATAATTAATTACCTTCGTTTTATGGCTAGGTTAAAACAAAAGCGGTTGCGCGACGTCTGTAAACGGGAGTTTTCAGGGTAAAATGGACAAATTCAAAATAGTTTGGGAGCTTAATGCGCCATAATTCTGCTATGGCGGCATATCGACATATTGTTCTATCAAACACAACAGATGATTTGGCTTAAAATACAGCAGTTTCTTTTAAAGAGGAGTACAAGAGCAGAAACTGCTTTTTCAGTCTTGTCTGTGTTTTCCGCCATATATTTATGTTATTCAAGCAAATTGTTCTTTTAGGGGATTATTGGGATCAATAACTGACGCGTTGAGCTGGGCCAGTGGTTTTGATAGTGGGGCCAGTGAACTTCAATAAGAGAAATTATCTACTGGCCCTGGGTAATTTCCTTTATTGTCTAGGCAAGGCAAAGGCAAGGCAAATTTATTTATATAGCACAATTCAACACAAGGCAATTCAAAGTGCTTTACATCACATGAAGACCATAAAAATCACATTTAAATCAACACAACGTAAAAACCATTTAATCACAGAATAAAAATAAATAAATAAAAATAAAACAAAAATAAAAATAAAGCAAAAACTACTACTACTAATAATCATTGAAATCAGCAATGGAGATAAGCACAAGAGGAATAGAAGGCAGGTAGGTTGAAATATATAGACAGTTATGGATATGCAGTGCCAAACAAAAGCGTTTTTAGCCCTGATTTAAAGGAGCTAACAGTTTGAGCATACTTCAGACGTTCGGGTAACTTGTTCCAGAGGTGAGGAGCATAATAACTAAATGCTGCCTCACCCTGCTTGGTTCTTGTTCTTGGAACATGCAGAAGACCCGTTCCAGACGACCTTAGGGGTCTAGATGTCTCATAGGAATCTAACAAGTCAAGCATGTATTTTGGTCCAAGGCCATTAAGTGTTTTGTAGACGAGCAGTAGTATTTTATAGTCTATCCTTTGACTCACTGGAAGCCAGTGTAGCGATTTCAAAACCGGTGTAATGTGGTCCAGCTTCCTTGTATTTGTGAGGACTCTGGCTGCAGCATTCTGTACTAGCTACCCCTGTAATGCCTACATGAAACGGATCTGTGGCACAAAAAAGGTCGGGGACCTCTGCAGTAGGCTTCCAAGGAACAGAACCTTGTATTTATAATGAATGAATAATTTTTATCTCCCACCAGGAAAGTCAAATCAACTTCAAAGCTCTGAGGGCCAAGTTTCAGGAGGATGCTCTTCTGGCCAAGTCACAAAACACTGGTCCAATTTTAGCGGAAAAACCCAAAATGCTTTCGGGTGCCGGAGGCCACTGTGTTTCAGGGGTGAGCCGTATCAATCACTCCTCTAATAGCAAAACCGCAGTGGTTCCCAGAGTTTTTGTCAGAGATGAACTGCCAGGTCCTGGGGCAAAGCGCCCAATTTGTTTTCCACCTCAACCTTTGGCGAGCTCTCCTTCTTCTCAGCCCATTAATGAAGACGGCGCAAAAAGGCAATCACTGAAAGAACGATACACGCCTCCTGTGCCTCCCGTGCCTCCCGTCTTCTATTCTAAACAGTGGAAGACCGACCAGTTCACCAAAAAAGACTTGCAACAAGAAAAAGAGACGGCGAGAGAAATTACTCCTCCAATAAAATTCAGGAAGAGTAATTTGGTGCTTTCTTTTAAGTCATCTAAAGTATCAAAGTATAGCACGGAAAGTGAAGAGGAACCCTCATATGCTGAACTGACCACCAGACCTCGCCGTACTCCTGGCGAGCTGGGAAAAAGGGTTCAAGAAAAGCAGAACTCAAAAGATTGTGTTTCACTCCAAATAACCAGAGAATGTGGCCTCTTCAGTCCAGAAGTCTCTGTCACTCCATCGTCAACAGAGATGAATGTTGACTCTGGTAATTGCCTTGCCAGCACCCTGGAGAGGGCCAAGAAGTTTTCCCAGCACCACATATTGATTTACAATAAACCAAAGGCTCTACATTTATCTGACTTGGCATCAAGCGAGAGGACATTCCTTTCGCCGCCTAAGACTGACTTCACTGCACGTCCAACTCCAGTTGTCGGTCTCCCACACCTGGCTTGCATTTCTGCCCGTCCTTTCTCAAAAGTCAGCAACTCTGCTCGCGGTATGTTACAAACACTGCTCTGTAACTGTATGCATTTACTTTATATTTACTTGTTGATTTATAAATGTTTTCCCTAAAGAGCCTGCATTGACTAAGAAGTATCACCAGGATAAAGCGGAACCACCTTATACCACTGCTGAACTTACTTCCCATCCAAATAGTCAAAAGAATCTTCTGCCTGACTTGAAGTCACTGGGACCAAAGCCATTAAAGCCTCCCAGACCTCCATTAGTAGCACTTAGACGTTACTACCAACTGGCATTTAATGGTATGTTAACATTTTCAAAGTTTTTTTCCTCCTTTGTTACTTTCTTATCTTACTTATCTGGACATCGCAGTACTTTGGAGGTGTAAAGATGAACCAATTTCAATGGGTAATCGGTCCGTGATGTGTGAGATCCGAACACCTCGGTCTGAATAGGTAAAAAAACTACGAATGGTCCGACGACCCAGATTAACAGCTACAAATCTCTTTACTGATCCAGCTGCTTTACCACTGAGTGCGCTTTCACACTAGCCCTGCTTGGTCATTTTTAAACGGGCCAAAGTTGTTTTTCTCAGCTAGTCCGCTTTTTTTTTTGTAAATATGAACGTGCGTCCGAATTGTAGTTCGGACCAGACAAACGAACTCTGGTCCACTCAAAAATCTTGGGTCCGGTCCCTGCTTAAAGCGGGTATTCCGTTCCGGGGTCCAGAATGCCGTACTGGTATAAGATTCGGTGGTTTGATCCCGAAATTATGACGGCAACTGTCAAACCCTATGTTGAGGAAAAAAAACAACAACCTGCCAGGCTGCCACACACGCATGTCATCTCCAAAAAAAAAAAAAAAACCAAGCTTAAGCGATTTAAAAAAAAAAAAAAAAAAAAAAAAAAAAAAAAAGGGCAATGCAACACAAAATTTATCAGATCTTCAAGAGAAAGGAAAGGGTCGAAGAGACTTATTTGCTCTGATGGCGAGGTTCAGAACATCTTCCCTGAAAATGTGCACTTTGGACTTTTTTTTTTTTTTCCCTATTTGTGTTTGGTTACTTATTTATGTCATAATAATATATAAGAGTCAATGTTCGCGTGATCTTAAAAATTCACTGTGACTAATGTATGGTACTTAGCGGTATATCTTCATTATTATTAAAAAAAAATGTTTAGATTCTCTTCCATTTTAATGTACATTCTATGTCCTTAACTATTTAAAATTGAGATTTAGCATTCAGATGTGAGGAAATGAGGGGGAAACAAAAAAGAGATGGAGGTTGGGGTTACTGCTATTTTTGGTCATTTTTATTTTACAAATCATTGAAAAAAATACACTTTTGAATGAAAATCTTTTTTTTGTTTGTTTGTTGGCTGTAAAAGATGGCCCGGGATGTACAAAGGTAGAAGGAAAATATTTCAGAAGAGCATCTACAAAGAGAAGGAATGGAATGTTACATTACATTAGTCAAATAGCTGTTGATTGTCAAACCTTGCCTGGCACGGCCAGACTGTTCTCCATGTATTTTTCAAACACTGTGAGAATAGTCTGGGACCCAGCCCATTAACGGCCTCCAGAGCAAGCACAAAATCACCCGTCCAATCAGATTCGTTTATTTGGGTGACGTGTTCTTAACGAGTAACGTCACTCTTCCGCTTCGGAAGTCGTCTCCACAACAACACAGATGGCGAACAGGAGAGCCGAGAATATGTACCATTCCACATCGGTCGTTCACAAGACGAGTTTCAGGGGAAAATGCGTGCAGCAAATACCTGATAAGACAAAAGTTGGGCAAAACTGGTGATGCGAGAGAGTCCTGTTGGGAACCCCGGTTGGGAGCAAGAGTGCATGCTGTTGGGATTCGGGAACTCCGGTTTTATTAGCAGATATTCAAGGTAAGCATATTGCATTTTCAAACGTTTTCCCAATATAATTATGTAGATTGTTAGCATCCAGAGCTGTCGTGTGCTTTACATACAGTACAGGTCTTGTACATTGTAACGCGTGGTAGCTAGGATACATGTATAAAAGTACCAGAAAGGGGAGAAGCTTCCACTTGTGCACATTTATTCACAAAAAATAATATTTCCACCTTGACCACTCTTCACTTGGGAGCTCAACAGTACGCAAACACGCATTCCCTGACGAACTCCAACATTGTTGTAAGGTCCACGTCAGAGTCACTGTCGTCACTGTAGCGTGCCATAGTGCTTTAATTATTTAGTATGATTTGGGGAAAACTCCCACGAAGAATAGTCAACAAAAAACATAGCAATACTAATCCAAATCCGCGTTTTTTACTCACTCGAAGATCCAGGAATTAGACCGATCTCATGGCAATATCGCAGCCCGGTTAGGCCATTCCACAAAATAGACTGATCCGAAAAGCCGCTGTGGGACCGACGAATAAAAATAAATGGACAGATCCAAAACCATTATTGCAGACGCGATGGGACCCTTACTTGACTGAGGATCCAGGAAAAATGTTCGGACGCCAGTTGTAACGCGTGGTGGGTGGGATACATGCATACAGGGACCAAAAAGGGGGAGAGGCTTCCACTTATGCACATTTATTCACTAAAAATAATAATTCCACCTTGACCACTCACTTCACTCCCCTTTTTTCCATTTGACTAGAAATTGCATCCAAAAGCAGCACATCGTGGCATTTTACTTCGCGAGTTTAGGCAGCAATAAGCAATTGTTGAACACGCTACACATTCGGAAAGATACCAGTTACGTCATTTCTGCGAGCCCGCAAACCATGGCGCCAACTAACGGTCAAAATATGGACTAAATATTATAAAATATTGCCTTTGATTTAACATTTTATGTGTTTCTATCAATCAATCAACTTTATTTGTATAGCACATTTAAAAATCCACCAAGGAGACCAAAGTGCTTTACATAGCATAACACAGCAAAATTAAATCAACTTTGAAAGATAAAACAAACACATAAAATAAAATAAATAAAAGACGAGGTCATAAACTGTAATTGCACATTAAAAGCTGAAGAAAAATAAAATGTTTTAAGGCGTGATTTAAAATCCGTAAGTGAGGGGGCCTGTCTAATAGTAAGTGGTAATTGGTTCCACAGCCTGGGCGCCATCACCGCAAATGCACGGTCACCCCTAAGCTTCAGCCTTGATCTTGGGACTACTAGAAGCAGGTGGTCAGCTGATCTGAGGGTTCTGGTTGAAGCAGTTCTGACAGATATGGCGGCGCAAGATTATTCAAACATTTAAAACAAATAATAATATCTTAAAATGTATTCGGTAATGTACCGGGAGCCAGTGAAGAGATGCTAACAACATACAGGTATTTTAGTACAAGAGAACAATTGTGGTTTATTAGAGCCTGCTCACGCTTTCCATCCTCTTCCTTCTTTCGAAAGGCAGACAAGTCCGGCCACTTTGGAACCAACTTAGCCGAAAATTGGGGTAGGGACGTGCGCAGGTGTCTCCCCATCAAAAGCTGAGCTGGCGAGAGTCCATGTTCAAGCGGCGTGGCCCTGTAAGTCAGCAGCGCTCTTTGAAGATCATTGTCTTTTTTCCACTGGTCCTTGATGGTACGCACCGCACGTTCAGCTTCACCGTTGGCCTGGGGGTACTTTAGGCTGCTCGTGACATGAGAGAATTGGAATTTATTTGCGAACTCTTTGAACTGTTGTGACAAAAACTGTGGCCCATTATCTGATACATCAGTCTCAGGAGTCCCATGCCTAGCAAAGGCCTCTTTGACAGCTTTGATTGTGACCTCCACAGTCAAGTGTTAAAGTCGTGCCACTTCTTTGTACCTTGAGAAAAAGTCAACAATCAAAATGTACTGTTTCTTTGACCACTCGAACAAATCCATTCCCACCTTCTGCCATGGGCGATCCGGAAGTGGGGTAGATAGCAGTGGCTCACGGTTCTGAAGTCTATATTTTTGACATATTTCGCATTCACTCACCATGATGCCTATCTTTGTAGAGATGCCAGGCCACCAGACTGATTCCTTGGCCTTGGCCCTATATTTGGAAATCACTCGATAGCCTTCATGGGCACTGCGCAATATATCAGTTCTCAGAGATGGTGGGATCACAAGTCTATCACCTTTCAGAAGAAGGTCATGACGCACATTTAAATCCATTCTGTATTGGCAATTTAACCTGACCTCTTGGTCTAGGTCGCTTTTCTCTGGCCAACCAGCAAGACAAAAGTCCTTTACCTTTGCACACAGGCCATCTTCGTCTTGCGCTGACTTGATCTCTTCCAACCTTTTATCAGTGGCAGGAAGGCTGGATACCACAGTGTCCACAAAACCTCCACATCTTTCTCCAGCTGTAAATCCCACGCAGAAGGTGAGCCCTCCACCGGAGCGCGTGAAAGTGCGTCAGCAGTCACCAGAGATTTACCAGGAACATGGACAATTGTAAAAGAAAAACGTAGCAATCTAAGTCTAAATCTTAGGATGCGTGGCGGAAGATCATCCAAGCCTCTCGTACTCAGAGGAACGAGAGGTTTGTGGTCTGTCATCAGCGTAAACTGAAATCCAACAAGATGGGAAGAAAGGCCCACGTGACAGCGAGCGCTTCTTTTTCAATCTGCGCATAGCGCCTTTCAGTGTCCGTAAGTCCTCTTGAGATTTAGGTCACTGGATGCCACCGTTCATTTGACTGCTTTTGTTTGCGGATAGCGCCGATGCCAAATGGCAATGCATCTGCAGCAACTCTTGTTTCTGCTGTGTTTGAATATTGAGCGAGCACCTCAGGAGAGCTTAGTATCTCCTTTAATTTCTGGAACGCTGTTTGCTGTGGTTCTGTCCATATCGACTCATTTCTTTCCTTTTGCAGCTCCTTAAGTGGTATGGTGATAGTAGCCAAACGTGGAAGGAACTTGGCGAGATAATTTGCCATGCCCATGAGAGGCCTTACATCTTCCACACATTTTGGCTGCGGGAGCTGCTGGATAGCACGCACCTTGTTTGGGTCTGCTTCAATTCCATTTGCCAAAACTTTATGTCCAACAAACATAATCTCGTTCTTGGCAAACTCTCATTTCTCGTTGAGAGTGAGGCCTTCTTTTTGGAATTTTTGAAGTACTCCATGCAGTCTTTGATCATGCTCCTGTCTGTTCCTGCCATACACAAGTACGTCATCGGCATGACAGATCACCCCATCCAAATCTTCAAGCATCTGCGACATCCTCCTTTGGAAGTGCTCGGGTGCCGAAGCAATGCCAAAAGGTAAACGGTTAAATTGATACCTCCTAAAAGGCGTGATGAAAGTTGTGAGAGGCCGTGACTCTGGAGCAAGCGGGATCTGCCAAAATCTGGAACGAGCATCCAATTTTGCGAAAACTTTGGCGTCTTTCATCATAGCGATGGACTGATCCACTGCTGGAAGAATGTGACATTCTGTTTTTAGTGCTGTGTTCAAGGGCGTAAGGTCAACACATATTCTGGGTGGTTTATTTGCTGGTCTAGGGACAACAACAATGCCTGAGCACCATTCTTTGGGCTCGGTGACCTTTGAAATAACTCCCATGTCCTCCATTCTTCTGATCTCGTCTCTCACTGCATCCCTGAGGGGAAGAGGAATGCGTCAAGGAGCAGACAGGAATAGCCCCCTGTTGTAGCTCGATGCGATAAGGCTCCTTCAGTTTTCCTAAACCCTGAAAAACCTTTGGATAAGCTACTCTGAAGTCTTGCTCGGTGTTGTTGACTGTGTCCACTCTGTAAACCAAACCCAAAGCTTCACAAGCTGGTCTACTTAACAGTGGCTGAACTAGGCCTGACACCAGATAAACATCTTGAGATGTGCTGCGGCCTTTTGCTGCCAATTGTGCTGTGAAGTAACCTTTTGCTTCAAGTGGGTAACTAGCTGGTCCTAAAAGTTTCTTTTTAGGTGGCTGAAGCTCACCATCTCTTTTGGGTTTGTAAAGTCTCTCTGGCATTGAGGTAACATCAGCTCCTGTGTCAGGTTTAAAGAGAACATTTTCTCCATTTAGCATAATGTGTTCAACCCAGGGCTCTGACCTCAATGCGCCAATTTCCCCCAAAACCACACAATCTTCTTCGTCAAATTGGTCTTCTGTGACTTCTCTGAGCGCTACTGCATCCTTATTGCGACACACAGAAGCAACATGACCTTTTTCCTGGCATTTCCGGCACTGCGCTTCTCGGGCTGGGCACTCATTCCATGAGTGATTATCTTTACGACCACATCGGCCACACTCCTTCCCGACTTGCTTGACAGTCTTTTGTCCCTTCTTTGATGATTGCCAGGTCTGAGTAGTGCCTCTTTTCGTGTGTGCTTTTATTGTGTCCACATTCAGTCTATTATCATCTTTAGAGCTGTTATGTAAAATTGTTTGTTGCATCTTCACTGTTTCACACTGTCTCACTTTCTGTATGGCTTTACAAGTGTTAACTCCAGTCCATTTGTAGTTGTTCAGACAGTCTTTTGTCCTTTATTCCCACTACAATTCTGAGTTCCTCTTTAAGCACGCCAAATCCACAATTTTCTGCAAGCTTGTGTACAGCTGTGAAGAATGATTCAGCACATTCACCATCTTGTTGACGTCTAGAGTTGAACTGTCCACGTTAAAAAATGACATTGTGTTTTCCCACATAGTGATGTTCAAATGCTGCCTTAACTGCTTCATATTGCTTTTTCTCTTCAGCCGTTAATGACAAAACAGCTAAAACGTCATCAGCCGCATCCCCCATTGCATACAAAAGAGAGTTGACTTGATATTCCTCAGATTTACTGTCCAACACTGTCGCAATACGAAACCTTTTAAATCGTCTGATCCACTTTGGCCATTCTGACGGACTTGAAAAGTCAAACAGCTCCGGAGGAGAAAACTGTACAGCAGTCGCCATCTCTGTTGTTGAATCCCTGGTTAATCAATGTTCAGAATTCACACTTGACGCCGCTCCTCGCTGGATTTTTTTTTTTCCTCCTCCGAAAACACGCCAGGCGGGGCCGTATTATGGCAACGCTCGTCCCCTTAGCCGCCTAGCAGCTAACTCGTAGCTCTCTGCGTTCGCCTTATTTGTGGTCTTTTTCGGCGAATATAACTACACGAAAACTTCTTCTGGCAGTTAACTATATTGACCCCACGATGCCGTGAGGACTAGCAGTTCGCCACTTCTAACACCATGTATATATACCACTCAGCACACCAGGTGGACATCTTAACAGCATTTATTCTCGCAGTCGGACATCCGGACATTGATGACGTCACCAGCCACAACAAAGCGTTGCCATATTGAAATAGGGGCAAAAGAGGAGTCACAAGCAGTTGCTCTGTCGTGCACTGTAATACAAACGCATTGAACTTTCATCTTATTTGCGGTCTTTTTTCCGTCGGAATGACTAAAAGTTGCTGTGTTGCGGGTTGTCACACAAGGAAGAGTTCGGAGCCGCATTTGAAGTTCTTCACTCTTCCTTGTGAGAAGAAAAGGACAAACAAATGGCTGAAAGCAATTAATCGAGGAACAGTGAAAGAAGACATTTCCGTGGACTATTCTCGTCTGTGGGAACCTAAATCCAATCACATTTGCATTTGCAGCCGACATTTTATTACTGGTGAGTAAACTTTAATTGAATCCCCCCCCCATTAGCTGCTAGGATTCAATAGACTAGCAGTGGTTATCATGACTAGGGATGGGAATTGATAGGATTTTTACGATTCCGATTCCATTATCGATATTGCTTAACGATTCGATTCTTTATCGATTCTCTTATCGATTCTAATTTGGGGAAAAAGGAAGAACAAACGTTTTGATTGGCATCGAGTTTGTTTAATCAGAAGTCACAACCTTACAAACTCACAACGAGATCAAAAGAGGCCCAAAGCCTCAATGTTAACTGTGGCAATAAGTGGCAAATACACAAGAATGTGTAACATTTTACTGAAACATTTATCTAATAGAAATAAAAAAATATTGGTATATATATATAGGCAGATAGGTTTTTGTTCTGCCTTTGGCAATATGTGTTAAAGCAGGGGTCCCCAAACTTTTTCCTGTGAGGGCCACATAACTTTTCCCTTCTCTGATGAGGGGCCGGGGTCAGTTTGTTACAGAAAAAGTGTGACGATTGCAGAAGTGCATAAATGTAAAAAATTATTGTTTTTCAGAAAGCCACAATCAAATAACCCTTTCTGGATTCTTTATAATAATAATAATAATAATTAATAATAAAAACACTATTAATCAAATAGATAATAACCAAATAACCCTCTCTGAATTCTTCAAGGAAAAGGCCAGAAAATAAATAACACGATTGAGGAAAAAAAAAAAAAAAAATCAAAATGGCCGGACCAAATGTGGAGGCGGGCCATATTTGGGCCGCGGGCCGCAGTTTGAGGACCACTGGAGCGCGCATACACCCAAAGAAGAAATGGCGCATCCAAGTGAGTGAGAGAGGGAAACACTTCTACGAGCCTACGTTATTTGTTAATGTTAATATCTACAGAGGCAACGCCTGTATGTATCATCTTTTGTGTTGTTGTTGTTGTGTTTCCACTCGCGATCGGACACTTAAGTCCAGTTGTGTAGTGGTTTGAACGATGTGCTAATGCTAGCGAACGAATGCTAACCATACTGTTATTAGCAGCTAATCATCGCTGATTTACTTTGATGCAAACCTGTTTGTTATTGGGGACGAAATTGATTTGTTTCATTTCTATTCTTAGTTTCACTCTTCAAGTGATGGTTGAATAAAGTCAGCAAATTATACCAACGTCTTCTGCATCGTCATTTGGGAGTTTAGCTAACTGTATAGCCGGGACTTTGTACTGTGAAGACACACTTTCAAGCGTTTGAACCTACTTGCTGTCATTGTTATGTTTATGGCTGCAATGCTCGTGCTTACCCGTCGTAACCTTTCATTTTCACACTCTTTCCTGGTGAAGTGTAGTCAAACTTTGGAGCGAGTGGTTCTTGGCGCCATGCTAGTTTGATGCATTTGGACAACAAGACAGTCACGACGCAATATGCGTCTTCAGGACTCGTTAAAGGGATCGTTAAGGCTTTTTCATTGTGATGTCGAGGCCTCGAAACACTCGGAACCGGTTCCGAATTGGAATCGGATTTCGATTCCCATCCCTAATCATGACCGTAACCGTCAACTCGCAAAGCGTTATTTTTCTTCTGCCGTGAACTGCTCAGATTAATTAATCGGTATATTATTGGCCCGGTGGGAATTGGTTATTTTGCAGTGACGTGTTCACGGCTAAATAACGCTTGGAGGTGAATTACCGGTTACGGCAAAAATAATCACTCCGTATATACTACCAGTTTTCTTAGTCCCACACAGTACATATTCCATGTAACTGATAAAGGTCAACTTACTGAGTGACTTTATGAGGGAATTGTAGATGTTTCCGAACTCCACTGCTGGCCATTCCTTTGGATTGTTCATCCAGCTATCAGCTGCGACTTTGTATGGGCAGATTTGCAAGCCAATACACGGTCATTTTAAATTGTATCGCCTCCTCGCGTCTGTCGGCATTGACTCGTGATAATAGTAAGCCATGTTTAAGATATTTTTATGAAAAAAGACTCAAAACACACCTGAAATATACGAATTTCAGACATTTGTCTAAGGAATGTTTAGCTGTGCGTGCCCCCTTCTCAAAATGGCGACACGTTGCTAAGCGAGGTGACGTCATCGTGACATCATGCCGACGTCCTCTATTTAACTTCCTGACTCCCCCCCCCCCCCCCCCCCCCCCCCCCCCCAAGCTTCATGGGAGATGTACTTCACTCTCACTACTGCTACATCTTTGACGGGCGTACTTAAAAGAAAATAAATTCTTGAAGCACTGCAACTACACAGGACTATCCAATAATAATTAATTAAATAATATAACCAAAAAAATTTGAATTTTTTTTTTTACATGAGCGGGAATGCCATTTTAATGAATTAATGACACATTTAATAACAAATGTTGTCATTTAAATACATGGGACCTTTAGTCCCCCATATTTAATGGTGTATTTATTTAATTAACCTTGGCACTTTTAGTCAAGGCAAATTTATTTGAAAAGCACAATTAATCATAAGGTAAAAGTGGTTCACATCACATTAAATTCAGCAAGACAATTTAGTCCCCCATACACTTTGTCCAACTTCGTCTAAAATAGGCGGGGAAGTAAATTTAACTGAAACTAATCCACAGCTGGCTGAATACTGAAAATACTTCTAAAACAACAGTTTGACTAATGATACAGTATAATTTAGCTTTAGCAGTATTTCATATAAACTGTAAATAACCGGTAGCTTGCAGTTGCGCTAAGTATACTGTTTATCCCTTTGAAATCCTCTCAACAAACCTGCTATGCTCCTCTTCTTCCTTTTCTCCTCTTCTTTCTAAAGTGCGACCCGGAGGGCTTTTGTCTTTTCATGACATCGTCTCGTCACTGTAATGTCGCTCAATTACGGAGGCTAAAAATAGCACCTTCAGGTAGCTCGCTGGTCTGCTGGGTGGTGAGTGGGACTAGGGTCTGTGGTGAAATTACCGCATTACAGGAAACGGTCAAATGGGCAGAGGGCACACTAGAAAAATTATTTCATTATTATTTAAAGACTTATTACGATGTTTTGTTGTTCTTATGTATTATTGTCTTGTATATATTTTTTTAAATACCGCCATCATCAAATATTACTTGAACATTTTTCTTGACGCTCTTTTGGACACTGCAGCGCCCCTAGGCATTTGCCTAGCTGACCTTATGGACGGCACGGGTCTGCTGTAGTCGGCAGCCTACAATCTACACCCACATGATGTTACGCTAGATATCACATGCATATAGAACTAGATGAGAAATGACACTCGGCAGCGTTGGCAAATCTATAGAAAAGTAGATGCGAAATGATACTCGCCTGCATTGGTAAACAGCCGCCACCTTAAAGCAGTAGACTTCTCAGCAAAGCTCTGTTGTAGAGAACCTTCCTAGAGAACCTAAGTAACTTTTTATCTAATATACTCCTAAATCGGCAAAATCTTGACTTGAATCTATCATTAAATGACTAAACAGTTTTCAAACTTTCACATATCAACAGTAGACAGAATGGAACTAATGCAATAACAGGAGCAATTTTAACAACTTTAATGGTTGATTCACAACATTAGATGACTTCCAAAAATTGGAAAGGTTACTCTCTAGTTATCGCAATATCAACAATTTCCCTGTGTCTAGTTAAGTTTAGGTTTAGGGTAAAGAATTGGGATAGGGCCAATTGTCCCAAAAACCCTTTGAACTTCACAGTGTGTGGTGTTTTTTTGTTTGCTTGAATGAAAAAAAAAAACATGAAAAGTAACACTAGTTACTTTGCCAAGTAACTAATTACTCTTACATTCAGGTAACTGAGTAACTCAATTACTTTTGGGGAGAAGTAATTTGTAACTGTAATTAATTACTTTTTTAAAGTAAGATTAACAACACTGTCCAAAGGTGCTAAATAAACAAGTTACATCATAAACATACATGTCAACACAAATGTGGCGTAGATTAATTAACGACATGGCGAAGATGTTAACAGTGAGAGAGCAGTGTGCATTTGTGGTGTGCAGTTAACATGTGTCTGAGAACTTTTCTACATGTGTTTACTTTGCATTCACGGCCACCGGTAAGAAGTTTTAGCCAGTTTCACCCCTGCTAATGCTACTTTAGGTGGAGCGTCACGGCACCACACTAAGACGCTCCACGCTCCCTTCTCTCCCAGTAGGGAGGTATTTCCTCTTCTAAATTTGTCCAATCAATGAGTGTGCTTTTTGTTCACGTGATGCTACTCGGAGAGTTCAGTTGGCGCATTGTGAATACTGAACCTTTTCAACAAGTCATTTGCAAGTGTTGTTGCGAGGTAACAACCCTCCAACCAGACCCTGGTCCTCTTGGTCTAATGTGAAAGCGCCGAATAGAAGAAGAAAGAATAGTGACCCCAATTGGACCATAGACTGTAAATCGAGATATGAATGGAATCATTTTTTAGCGAAAGATTTACACACCCATACTGCACAGTATGTTATTTGGACTGCTATTTCTGCATGATTGTGTTGAGAACGGACAACTGCTCAATTATTGCTATTTCTCTTCATAGAGGTGTTAAAAGATACTATTCAAGAGCCAACTACAGTTCCAATTCAAGTGCCAACTAAAGTTCCAGAGTCAGAAAAGCCAATATGCAGTGCTATCCTGAATGCTCCAATGTTTCCCGACTTCAAGAACACAGAGATGGAGCCTATGGATAGTGAAGCTGTAGATTTTGCCACTCTAGACCTAGAGCCCCTACATTTGGGAGGCTTTAGCACTCCGCCTCCAGCGCCAACTGACTGTATATCCAAGGCTTCCCAATCTGACTTGTGCCTTTCCACGGGACTCAATGAAATCCGTGCTGTTCCACAGTTAAAACGTGGCAGAATACTTCCTCCTTTAAACAGTTTGCCTGAGCCATCATCAAATCTGACGGAGTCCATCAGACAGGACCAAAGGAGCAAAGGTGAGGATGTGATGGTACCTTCTCCCCAGACCTCTCAGACCAACAAGGCTGGACAGTCAGTTGAGTCCCAATCTGCCCGAGATGAAACGGAGCTCGGCCTTCAAGCAATCTTATCTAAAGATGATATTCACACGCATACAAGGTGAAAATGAGAATAGAAATGTTCAAACGTACAAGTCATTTTAATGGATTTGTTTTTTTTCAGCGAACAAAACTATGAGTGTGATAATGTGTATGAAGATGTGGAAAGCATCAGCAAATTCTTCTTTTGCCAGAATTCACACAAGCAGAAAGGCCACCTTAAAAGTTGAGATCATTCCTTAATGTAATTTTTTCAAATTTACCCTGACCGAATTTAAGTGTAACCCTCTGTTACAGATCCATATGCTGACAACAGCCTTCCTGCGGTAAATAATCTTACATCTGAATGATTGCATTTGACAATTCTAATTCGTTTTGTCACTTCCATCATCTTTGCTACTAATTAATGTATATTTTTTACTTCAAGAAAGAAGAGACGTCCCATACTTGGCCACGAAAACCATGGTACGAGCAACTTTTCTTCTCACAGATTTTTCTGACGATGAGGCGTCCCAAAAATCCTTTATTTTTCCCCAAAACTGACAGTGCGCCTTATTATCCAGTGCACTTTTTGTCTGAATTGTGCTTGCGCTGGAACCTACTAGTATTCTGTTGTAGCATAACTGTTTTACACTGCTCCAGACACATGTTCACCATTGTTCAAACACTTAAATTAAACAAAAAATAAATAAGATTACAATGTTAAAAGATAAAAACATATGACAAATGCAGTACATTGATGCACTAATGCCACTTATAATCAGTACACCTAATACAAGGGAGTCCTCGGGTTACAAAGTACTCGATCTGTGACATTTTGACTCTACAACGCCCGTGCCCCATGTGCCATTTAGTGCTTAGCTAGTGCATAGTGCTTGTTTATGTTTGTGCGCAGGGAAAATCTTTGCCTTTTTCACCTTCCTTTTTTCCACATTATGGCCCCAAAGAAGAAAGCTGGGTCTTCTTGATCCAGCCAAAAGAAAAGCAATTACTATGGAATTGACGCTTAATAACATAAAAAGTACACTGAGAAGAGGGACACCGACAAACATCATTAAAGACATGCTGCTGTGCCTTGCTTATCACCCAATGCAATTTTGTGTTCACACAGACCTTAGGTCGCCAACAGTCAGTGTTGGTAATAACGGCAACGCTGTTACCATTAGTGAGGATGCGAAGGGGCGCGTTAATACAATTTGGTTGAATGAAGTGCGAGTTGTCTGATTTTGTCACGTATTAGCTGCCTGCCTGGAGAGAGCAGAGCTGGAGCGGGGAGGAGGGAAGGGGGTGGTGACGCCGTTGCAAACGTGATGATGATTAGCTAGGTGGGCGGATCATGCCCTGCTTCACTGTACGCTCTGGCAAACACAACAATACCACGATAATGGCAACAAGCCAGGTAATTTCAAAGGTAATGTTCTCAAACTTTAATTATTTTCAATAGTTAATGTTGTTACTTTACGTAATATTTAAGGATAGTTTTCTCCTTATTGTGCAGAAGGTCTAACAAAGTCAGTGTTGTTAATAACGGTGTTGGAGTGTATCGGCGTTACAAACGGAGTTATTTTTGTCAGTAGCGAATAATCTAATAACTTTTCATCTTTGCCATCTAGGGCTGTTCGGTCCCTGTACGACCGGTGTTCTGCCAAAATCTCCTACATCGGCGAAACGTCCTACATTAGTCGAATTTGACATCCAAAGTACTACCGTGCGCTCTAAATCTGTTTTGTATAGATGCATACAGGCATAACATACTAAAAAAATGCCTGAAGAAAATACTTAAATGTAGTCATATCAAATAAGGATGGTTTAAATTTGCTACGTGACTAATGTGGTCAACTGCTTCAAAGCTAACACAAAAAAAAACAATGGTTAAAAGTATTAGAGGGTAATACATGCAAAAAGTATCTTTGAGGCAGTAAAAAGGTTCTAAAAACCTAAATAAAAACAAAAATAGTGAGTTCTCGCCGCTTCTAACCGATGTGCGCATGCCTGCGGATGCTTGCGCAAGCGTGCTGAGCATTGTGTATGACGTTTCGCCGCGTAGTAAGGAATGGCCGAACACCGGTGCCAGAATTTGGTCCGCATTGCCGGCAGTAAGTCTAATTCGTTCACAGTGAGGGTAGGACTCCGCCAAGGCTGCCCTTTGTCACTGATTCTGTTCAGAATTTTTATGGACAGAATTTCTAGCCGCAGCCCAAGCGTTGAGGTGGTTCGATATGGTGGCCTCTGCATTGCATTTCTGCTTTTCGCAGATGATGTGGTGCTGTTGGCTTCATCAAGCCGTGACCTCCAACTCTCACTAGAGCGGTTCACAGTCGAGTGTGAAGCGGTTGGGATGAAGATCAGCACCTCCAAATCAGAGACCGTGGTACTCAGTCGGAAAAGGGGATGAGATCTTGCCCCAAGTGGAGGTGTTCAAGTATCTTGGGGTATTGTTCATGAGTGTGAGTAGGAGGGAGCAGGAGATCGACAGGTGGATCAGTGCAGCGTCTGCAGTAATGGGGACTCTGCACCAGTCCATCATGGTGAAGGAGCTGAGCCAACAGGCAAAGCTCTTGATTTACCAGTCGATCTACGTTCCTTACCCTCACCTATTGTCACGACCTGTGGGTCATGACCGAAAGAACAAGATCCCGGATACAAGCGGCCGAAATGAGTTTCCTCCGCAGGGTGTCCGGGCTATCCCTTAGAGATAGGGTGAGAAGCTCGGTCATCCGGGAGGGACTCGACGTCAAGTAACTATTCCTCTGCCTTGAGAGGAGCCAGCTGAGGTGGCTCGGGTATCTGGCACGAATGCCTCCTGGGCGCCTACCTGGAGAGGTGTTCCAGGCATGTCCCACTGGCGGGAGGCCCCGGGGACAACCCAGGACACGCTAGAGAGGCTGTCTCTCGGCTGGCCTAGGAACGCCTTGGGATCCCGCCGGAGGAGCTGGTTGAAGTGGCTGGGGAGAGGGAAGTCTGGGCTTCCCTGCTGAAGCTGCTGCCCCTGCGACCTGATTAAGCGGCAGATGATGGTACGATATAGTACTTTTCCCATCTTTGCAACGCCGTTATTGAAGATGTAAAGGTGTGCGTTAGTACAATTTGGTTGAATAACGCGAGATATATCTGAGATACACGGAGAGAGCAGAGCGGGAGGAGGGAAGGGGATTGTAACGCCATTGCGAACGCAAAGCTAGGTGGTCAGGAGCAATAGCATGGCATCCGCGTTCTCGTTAGCATGAGCGAGGCGAGCGTCATCTTAAAATCTCGTAAACTTTTTTTTTTTTTTTTTTTTTTTTTTAACATACAGTTCGTTGCGTTCAGGTGGGTACAATTAATTGAAAATAATTGAATGTTTTTCTCTTGAGTATGCATTATCTAAGTGGGTGTTGTCCTTGTAGATGCTACAAAATAATAATAATTTGTCTTTGTTTTTTATTATCAAATAGTCACTTGCCCTAAACTGTTCTTGAGTGACGTATCTACAAACCATGTCTGATTTTTTTTTTTAAATCAACACAAGAATGATGAGATTCAGAGCCTCACCTGCGTATTGAAAAATACTAATATATTTATATATATATATATAATTGGGGTGTGACAGTACACACAACTCACGATTCAGTATGTACCTTGGTACGGGGGTCACGATTTGGTACTGGTTCAGTACAGCAGAATTATTATTATTTTTTTTTTTTATTTCTTACTGCATTTGAAAGTTCGTTTGTATACCTTAACGCTCTTATATAGGTGAAAATTTTAAAAATGCAAAAAGGGTTACCTACAGTATGTTTTTGTTTTTTGAATGAAAAAGACCTTTCAATTCAATCAGTTTAAGGGTATGTAACGGCAAAGGGGGTGTGAGACATCAATAGAACCGTTATGTGCCAAGATAACAAATATTGATAAAGTTTACAAAAAAATCAATCACATTAATGAGCAATTATCGAAAATAGATCGAAAATGACGAACATTTCCGAAAGTGGAAACAACCGAATGGGGCGGGGACGTCACAACAAGTGATTGACAGTCGAGGCGGAGCCAGGTGCCATTGTTTTATATCGACGAGAGAGTAGTGTTCGGGTTTGTTTGACCAAAACATCACTAAAATGGTTCAAAACTGCTGCGCTATGTGGTGTACAAATAGCTATTTATCGGAATATAGTATCCATGAGTTCCCGAATGCGAAAAAAAAAAAGCTGGACTACGCAGACAATGGGTAAAGTTCGTCCGTGCAAAGAGGGCTAATTTTCTAGACCCAGCCTCCGGCACGGTTTTCTGTTATTTTCCACCTGAAAGCTTCTCGAACTATGGGCAAGTGAAATCGGGTTGTACTGCAAGATTGCTGCTCAAAGCAGATACGGTGCCCACCATACACCAGCCACCTAAATGTTCCGAGATATCAAGAAAGAGGACGATGACTGGCAAAGGAGGCTAAGGCTAAGCAAAGGAGGGGAGCAGCCAAGCTCGAAATGGCCAGAGTGAGTACTCTTTTATAATTAAAAAAAAAATATCACGCATTGGATACAGGACTGGACACATATAAATTATCGCTCGAAAAATATATAGAACAAATCCTCTGATCCCATTCATATTTGTGTCTGTTGGCAGAGCGAAAAACTATGATAGCGCAATAAATGATAATTATTCTATACATTACTTTATTTTGCGGTCACGGTGTATCAGCTTCACAAAAAGAAATGCAAAAAATATCATTAGTTGTTTCCCACACGATCTGCTGCCGATGTTTCATCAGTGTCATTGCTCACCTCAGTGACCGTTTCATTACGCTGCATTGGCGTACGTTTGGGCTCAAATTGGTAACCTAAAACACCAATTAAAGCTTCGTAACTCTCCTCGTCACCATTCGATGAACATTCGTTACCTCCTTCTACGTCAGATTCGTCGCTGAAACTAGAAACGAAATTGTCTGCCATCATCGCCGCCATTCAGTATTAAAGCACTGAGCCTTTTTTCTTGAAGAAGAAACACCCCTCACTGTCAATTCTGAATTCTCTTTTATTGACAACGAGGGGTATTTCTTCATGAGGGAACCTGGAATATGTGCAGGACGAACACAATGCAACAGCATAAACAGCTCAAAACACCGCTAATTCTCCCCTCACTAGAAGGAATTATATTGATGCAGATAGGCGCTGCCCCCCTAGTGGCCGGTGGCACTCTCTTCACTTGAAATGACGTCACACACACAATCTGCCAGATCTCGGGCGCCGGTCGTTTTAGCTTGACATTCGAGCCAAATTTCTCTCATTTTCTTGTGTGTAATTACACGAAGTGGCATGATATGAATACAAAAGGCATGCGTTTATGGATAAATGATGGAATATCAAAATTTTCCCAGGGCATGACATACTCTTTAATATAAACATATTTGATGGGAAAGACGTTATAGGATGGCTCGTGTAATAATTAGGGTTGGGCATGAAGCAGATTCGATATGTATCTAGATACTCAGGTTACGATTCGATTAAAAAAACGATACATTTTTAAGGCCGAGCGATTCGATACAGTGTAAGAACGATATGGTTCGATAGAGTGAAAACGATTCAATAGTAAACATTTGTTGTGTGTGTTTGTACAGTATTTTAAACATATAAAAAAGACCACATTTCTAATATAGTAAAATTAGACATCATTTCATACCAATGTTATGATTTATTTTTTAATGATGACCGTCATTTTGTTGGATGGGATTGATAATAAAATAAAACTCCAGTGACAGACAACAAAGTACAGTAATTCAATTACTGTATTTCCCTTAACACAAAGAGGTAAGTAATTTAAGTGCAAACTTTCAACGTAAACATCTTACAAACAAAAAATATTATCTGCAGCAGCTCTAGAAAAAAAAGAATTAAACCTGCTAGTGTTATCATAAATAAATAATAAATTATGCTTTACGACTGGTATAATAGAGGAATAAAAACATGGCATTTTAGACAGACAGGTCAATAATCATTACTTTAACCTTATACACAGCAAAGTCATTCACTTATGCCTGTGCTTCCTCATTTTTTATTCCTCATCACTGTCCATATCTTTTTTGAAGGACAGATTTTTCTTGAAGATGACCAACTAATCCACATGTTCATGTTTAAGTAGACTGCGTTTCGTGGAAACAATATGCCGCCCTTTCCACCATTGTAGTGGGTTAATTTTTAGGGTAAAAAACTCACGATCTCTGTACCGGTTCACACTTCACACTAGCTCTGTCCCATGCGAACAGATCTGGCTTCCTTCGTCACTTCAAAGTCCGACTTTTGTTTTCCTGGGTGCGTTGAAAATCAATCGCTGCACGTCGCTGGTGTGGTGTGCAAACTGTCCACTGCTTTAGCATGTTGCTTCGTTGCCACTACTGGTTTCGTTTTGGGCTCTGAAGAAAACGCTACGGACCGTGCGTTACAGTGGTTTTGTTAGCTCTTGCGTTGTTACGATCGGGTAATGACGGCGACTAGTAGCGGTTCTGCCGAAATGCATGGGAAGTTGAGGCAACCACGACTGTGAGTGGTGCTTGTCCATTATACATGCGTGCGGTCTCAATCTAAGTTCGCTGTGTGGTGAATGACACAAGTGCAGCATGTGAAGTAAAAGCTATATTATTATCATATTAAGTAATGCATTAGAAGCCGATTCTTGTGCTCGTGATAGCCGAATTCTATCTCTACTATCGGTTCATTGCGGCTGTGTGAAGGATGAATAATAATGAAGTGATGAATTCATTCATTCATTAAATGAATGAATGAATGAATAAATGCTTTTATACCGTATTCCCCCACCAATCCCCCACGCCCCCTAGTGAGTGAGAACTGGGCCAATGTTTATTCTTCAGTGTCCCTTTGTCTTGGTAGCCTCTCTTTTTCTTTTTTTTCCTCCTCGGACAAAACTTTTTGTCTCTTTTCTTGCTCTGCCATTTTTGCAGAATTCACGTCAAAGCGTTCGTACAGACTTCCGTCCAGAGAACGAATGGGGAGAGAGGGATGTGACATATGCTGAAAAACATTCAGCACATTTGTAGTAGTTATTTTTGTGTGGTAGGCTTCCTGCCAACTTCTTCATAGTTAATTAGTGCCGGTGAAAACGATACAGAGCCCCTCAGGCAATAAGAGATGTCATTCCAACTAGTTGACAGTTGACATATCATCACAAATATTAAGAAAATATTTTATAGAGGTTGAAAAGTTCCCTCGTGTTGCTTTAACAGACGAATATATTTGATCCAAATAAATACCAATTTTAAAG
Organism: Corythoichthys intestinalis; assembly: GCF_030265065.1. Taxonomy (NCBI): domain Eukaryota; kingdom Metazoa; phylum Chordata; class Actinopteri; order Syngnathiformes; family Syngnathidae; genus Corythoichthys; species Corythoichthys intestinalis. The sequence goes on along the minus strand of NC_080416.1, from coordinate 35,035,287 downwards.
TTTATAGTATTTTTATTGTTCAGTCAGTTAATGTAAACATCTTTGATGTGAAAGATGGTATACAATATAATATAATATATATAATGTAACGTGTAGAACATGAAAAGTAACGTCAGTTACTCTGCTGAGTAACTAATTACTCTTCCAATGAGGTAACTGAGCTAACTCACTTTTTGGGAGATGTCATTTGTAACTGTAACTACGTTTTTAAAGTAAGATTGCCAACACTCGTTTTTTTTTTATTTTTTATTATGTATTTTGATATAAATCTCAGTAAAATCCGACTTGCGCTGAAATTAGGCTTATGTCGCCAGTGTATGAATGGAACTCATTCAAAACTCGAGGACACTCTGTATATGACAAACTCGTTCATTGACGGTGCACTATATAATCTGATGCGTTATATGGAGTAATAAAATGGAGGACTTCCTCTGATTTTTCTTTTGTTTTTTTCCCCCCACTCACGGCACTGATTGATCAACCAGGGGCAGCATCTCTGGAGAACACTCATCCGATAATCATACTAACCGGTATGTTGCAAATCACTCACTCATTTATGCTCTCATTTAAATCGGACTTTCTGCTACTATTTCTGTCTGCTTTCACATTAGTCTTTCTGGCATATGGTTCTGTTAATGTGCAACCAACCGTATTTGTAACCTTTCATGGAAAACAAGCTTTACCGTCGCTGAAGTTTTTTTTTTTTTTTTTTCCTCTTTCAGTAAGGAATGTCAAAGTCCGAACACTGCTGAGTCCAAGGAAATGAAGAAAAAGGAGAAGCAGCGATTGGAGAAGGAGAAAAAGGAGCAAAAAGAGAGAGAGAAGAAAGTACATGACATGAAAAAGAAGTTCAAAGTAGGTCTGTCCGATGATTTTCCCATGCATTTAAAAGATGTTCGAAACAATGCAGTTCGTAATTTACTCGTATCCAGTAAATTTTTCAGGGTCATTTACCAAATGTCCTTTGAGAATGTTTTGTCAGACATTCATTAGAGAGCACAGTCCTTTGATGAATCTGCCTTAATTAAAAAAACACTCAAAAAACGTGCAGTGCCATTACATTATCTTCAAAAATATAATATATACAAAAATATAATAATAGTTCATACGTATGACCTCATGCTGATAAAAAAAAAAATTGCTATCATTTTACAAATAAGGTATAAGGAATGACTCAGTACTTAAGTAGTTTTTTCATTGAATACTTTTTTACGTCAATAAATTTTTTGGATGACTATTTTTTTACTTGGACTTGGGTAATATTATTTTAAAGTAACGCTACTGTTATTTGAGTACAATTTTTGGCTACTCTACTCACCTCTGTTTCTGACTGACATGTAAAAGTACCCATTCACCCGCAATAAAGCCGGTCTCCAGGTATGGTCACATGACTTTCACACCTTTGTGTGAAGGCTGTTGTGATCATTGCGGTCGATAGCAGAGGATGGCCTTGTACAAAAAAAAGCGACCTCTTGAAATCGATGAAAATTGACAAATGTGTGTGTTTATTATTCCGAGAACACAATATTAATCAATGTTACAGGTAGAGGCTCAACTCTTAGCAGATTGTGGTGTTTCCCTAGGTTACTGGTGATGAAGAGCCCATGTACCATGCTAAGGTGGTGCTGGCAAATAAAGTCAGAAAGAATGACCTACCTGTTCAAAGCGGGGACACAGTGAGCATAATTCGTACTACCAACTGTCCCAGAGGCAAATGGTTGGCGCGGAACGCGTGCCACAAATGTGAGTTTGATTGCACACAACCTATCGGTGAAAACACGTTTTCCTCTGTTTACTGGGTTCTCTATTTATTACATTTTTTTTTAGAGTGAGACTGTATGTGCGTGCACCTTTTTACAGTGTTTCCTCCAGGATTTTTTTTTTAACAGCAGCAGGGGCAGAAATAAATTTAAGTCAAACGTTTTCTAAAAAAAAAAAAAAAAACATCTACTGTAGAATGTCAATATGTGCTATACATGTTGATACGGTTTGTTATAAACCAATCCTTCTGACGAAGTTGACATGCAAGTCTCACCTCTTTGTGTAGTTAAATAAATATGTTCCTTATAATTCGACAAGAACTTATTAATTTTTAACCTATTATCTATCGCAGTGTTTTTCAAGGCACACTGGGAGAGATCGTCAGGTGTGCCGCGAGATATTATGCAACGAACGTGGCATTTATATATATATATATATTTTTTTTCTTTTTAACGTCGTCGGGCGGAGTTGCAGTAGCAATGAAGGAAGGAGTAGGTAGAACGTTCTCAGTCGTATGCAGATGAGTGAGGTGTCGCGTTCAAGAACTGCTTGGATTTCTAGCTATCAGCGACCTTGCTGTCTGCGACAATGTGGACCCTAGCACATCTACTGCACATCATTTGGTTAGACTCGTTATGTGTCGATATATTTGAAAGTGTCCTTTCTATTTTATTCATATGTGACGACCGTTAATCGTCCAACGTGTGTTTAATTCCAACACATTGTTAAGGACAGCAAAGTGGCTAATGGCTAGAAATCCGAGCAGTTCTTGAACGCGACACGAGCAGCTATCCAACAGCGCCATAGTGCCAACCAAGTTTAAACGTCATCTTCAAACGAAACACTCGTCGCTTCAAAACAAGTCGATGGACTATTTTGTTCGCCTTCATGAAAACACATAGAAACAGGCAACTTTTTTTTAGAAAAACTACAAAGGTAAATGAGAAAGCCCTCAAAGCCTTCTTGTTGGTGAACTTGTTGCTAAATCCAAAAAGTCCCACACTGTGACAGAGACATTAATACTACTTGCCTGCAAAGCCATTGTCTGCGAGATGCTCGGCCCTGATGCAGTTAAAGACATTGCTCAAGCCCCCCGTCTGATAATTCTGAGCTTTTTCAAGCCTAACTGCTATAAAAAAATAAATAAATAAAAACAAAGACTGATAGCTGTTGAAGAACAAGGATATCGATCTATATCATCTAAACAGGGTCATGTTTCATACTGAGTAAGTATGCATACTGAGAAATTATTTTATAATTAAATATACTGTACAGAAAATAATTTTGGAATTTTTTAGGTTTGTGGTGTGCCGTGAGATTTTTTCCAATGTAAAAACGTGCTGTGACTCAAAAAAGGTTGAAAAACAATGATCTATCGCCTCCTTATAAATGGTTGTGTTCATTCATCAAAACTAAATATACAATTTGGCCACCTGTCAGTTTCTTGTCAACTCCGTCAAATATTTGTGAATATTATGTGAATTAGAATGATATTTTGAGACGATTCGACTATATACAACAATTTGGCAAAGAGCAGATGACGAGAAATTAGTCTTTTAATCTGACGTTTAGACAAGCCTGTCATTATAGTGCTCTAGCTGGATGATGACGTCGGCAGGGTCACGATTTCATCTGATTTAGAATTCAGTCCATTGAGGGGGAAGATTCAGAACGAGAAAAATACGACGGAGAGCAGCATAATGTCACGATTGTTTTAATCTCTCTACTCAAATATTTTTACTGGATATTCCTTTTTTATATATATAAGTCTTTTCCCCCAATTGTTAAATAAATGGTATGGTAATGACAAATAACAGCCTTGTGCTAAATGGAATATGAATTAAAAATGCATTTATTCAGTACGACAGGTCAAAATTACTGCATATAGATCAAAACTGACGACTTCTTTCTCTCCTGAATGGTATATCATGATGCCGGAGTTAGTCCGACTTTTGTCATTTCCCTGCTCCAGCTTCGGAGACGGAGGAAAGAGCGACAAAAGAGGAGGTGTGACAGCTAGCCGACATGCTAACGCGAAACCGAGCTTTTCCAAGCCTTATTCTCGCCTTTTAGAAAACGAAAATCACTGCGACTCGTGTTGCACACGGCGGCGGGGTATTCACCAATCGGCCAGCCGCCGGTGGCGAGCGAGTTACAGCTCGTCGTTCTGCTGCGACCACGGCGGGCTGGCAGTTCTCTTTGCCGGGAACAAACGCCGAAAATAGCCCATTCTCGGTGCACAAACCGGCTGACGTCGGAGCGGGGGGCTGCTGGTGGCCAAGCCGAGGAAAGCGGGCACGCGAATAGGACCGAAGGGGTGGAAGTTACCATGGTGTGTGACAAACCGCCGGTCGTCGGCCGAGTGGCCTTCTCGGCAGACCAGGAGCATTGTTACCCACAAAATGCAAGCCACCTCCTTATTAAAATGTGTGCCATGATACCATTATTTGAAATAATATAAAACACGTAGCTTACTCACTTCCTAGTTGCCGGACTTGTTTTGGCCATTATCTGCAGTGAACGGGAACTTTTTGAAACCCAAAAAGGCTCACATGCCTTTCCCTGGTGCAGCAACAAAAGCCTGCAGCACATTGGGCTGGCGTGATGCGAAAAATAAACGAAATAATCCGCAAAATCCACTGAATCTGTAGTCGTTTTATTGGCTGTATACTGAAGATGATTAGCCCACTGACGTCACATTCGCATTCTTCGTCAATCGAGGAAGTCACTCATTTTCATGACGCGGGAATCCAAAAATTGAATGTATCGATCGCTTCCACACACATCCAAGCAGTCCGTTTCATTCAGGAGCATAAAATCCAGCATGAAATAAACATGGTTCTTGCTGTCCAAGGCACTTTAAAGCAATAGTCATCAGATATACATCTTTGTGTGTCTTATTTACTTAAGGATTTTTTTCTATAGCCGCAAGATAAAAGATATAGTTTAAAAATGCAAATATTTACTGAAACATACATCAGAAATCAAGATTGTTGTTTGACTGAAATAATTATAAATGTATACTTTTTAGTGTATCTGACGAAGTTGACACAGATAATGCTTTGAAAATAAACATCTAAATTTGTTTAAAATGTTTTTAATGTGCAGCCAAGGTTAAATAGCTTATACATTTAACTACTCTATTTTCTGCACTATAAGGCGCACCTAAAAGCCTTCCATTTTCTCAGAAGCCAGCAGCGCGCCATATAGACCCTACTCACCTACGTCACAAAATGACGTGTCGCTGTATCCGGCCGCCATATTGTCCGTCATTTTTTAGCCCTATTCCCAATGGTTTCAATTAGTCGTGCAATTTATAGAGCAATTCATGGAAGCCCCGGTGTTATCTGACGCTGTAAACCCATTGGATGTGTTGCATAAAAGGCATTATGTGGAAAAGCTTCAGTTTATCCATTCGCCAGATCCATATTTGATGCCTAAATCGATGTTTTTCGACGCGCTGTCTCCGCCGTCTCTGCCTGACATCTGCTACCCTGATATTTACAACTATCTTGTCCACACAAAATCAGCCTATTCTCACGAAAGTTTGAAAAACTTGGAGGCTTATAAATACTTTGTTGCTGGTTGGATGAAACAGGTCCTTGTCCACAAAAATTCGGCAGGAATCTATCTTGTGCTCGGGAAGTTGAGTTACGAAATTTTCAATTCAAAATCTTTTGTTCATGCTAACATCCACTGTCAAGTCTAATGTATTTCATGTCATTTGTCAATGGAGCTAGGGCTTTTAATGTTTATATGGTTTAGCGATAGCACTCTCACTACATACATATATATTATGTAATAAATATGAAGTGCGATAGCACTACTCCAGATTGTTCCTAGTTGAATTTATTTTTTGGCTTTTGACCTCAATAGTGAAATTGTAAATTAATTGTATGACAACTGTCTTATTATCCCCTTATAATTCTATATTTTCAGGTAGTTCATTCACAATGTCTGAGTGTATGTTGTCGGCGATTAGCCTAGCAATGATCTTAATTGTGGTTGTCAGCCCAAAACCCTCTAAATATATATTAAATGCATCTTACCAGATATAAAATGACTACTACATAATCTGTGGTAATCGTTTGGAGCCCAGTTTTCTCATTGAATTGCAGCAGCCCATCTCGCTCTCTTCTCTCCGGGTCTCTCTGAATCCGGTAGAACTTCAAGTCTCTCGTCTATCTTCTCTGTTATTGCAACCGACCGCCACACACACCTTCACCATTTTGATTATTAATGTTATCGAGCAGAAAAACACGCCATAATAGGAGGAATTTTCGTAGCGGTAATGCATCAACAGTGACGAGTTGACGGAAAATATGGCGCGGGGGCGTGGTTGTGACGTCATGTGAGTAGGGTCTATACTGTAAATGGATAATTATTGGTTAATTATGACACGACTTTAGCATAGCTCCATTTAATGGATGCATGAAGCTACTACAACAACAGGGTGACAGGTGAAGATTTAACAATCCAAAAGTTTCCGAAGTACTTCCGCTTTACTGTTATATTATTTACTATTTATGCCCATCTGCATTCGGCAACCGTAATATTATTTGTAATTTTTCCTCATTTTGGTCACTTTAGTGGCCGGCGTATCAATCTACACCTCATGTTAACACAGGCTGTATAGATTGTTAGAGTTTTGTCTGCGAACAATCAACAAAGTGGTAAGATTAAACACACAACACAGAAAGTCCTGGAACTTCATCTATGTACGTCGTGCTGAATCCATTTTTGGAGATTCCGTGGGTTCCTCTAGTTTGATTTTTGCAGTTTAGTTTTGCACACCGCTTACTTCAACCACACTTCATGTTGTTCTGTCTAAACCGGAAGTCTGGAGCAGAATATGTCAAAAATGGCACCGCCCATGTTTTGCTCAGGAAACTTGTCTATAAAACCAAGAGTGATGGAAGAAAATATTTTATTTATGGTAATTGGAACCATTAAACATGCCATTTAAGAAATAATTATGAAATTTTCATTTCAAAATTATGTCCTTTAAATGGCATCCTCTTGCACGAATGCATTCTTGAAATCTGCTTTTGACCACTTAAAAAAATTATTTTAAAAAACAAACAGGAATTTTTGCGTATTGGCAAACATGAGCAAGTGTCAGCACTTGAGCAAGTAAACAATGTGACCATGGTGAAATCAGGATGAAATTTACAGTATTCCAGCTCAGACGAGAAATCAATGAGTATATGGAGGAAACAATCTGTATATGGATCAATATTGGTTACTCGTGGTTAATCATTCCCTTTAGCGCAGCTCTGTCAAGTGGATGCATAACCCAACCCAAACCACTACTACCACTGCCCCTTATAATAAGGTCCGCCCTGTATATATGAAAACGGTTTTAAAATGGGCCATTCGTTGAAGGTGCAAATTATTTTGTTGAATTGGGCCTCCACATAAGAAATGGCAGTTGGCAGTTCACAGCTCCACGCACTTAAACGCCAGATATACAGTAATTCGAGCAAAGATGCTGCTGCTTTAAGAAACCAAAGTAGCTGAACTTCAAGGAGTAGACAATACGAGTTGAACTGTTAAAACTAGCGTTTCCTCCAAAACCGCCAAATTTTTTCAACCCGCCCAACGAGTCTTTCTCCCGGCCTGAGTCTGTATAACCAGGGAAGTCCTCCGATGCCAGATAGACATCGACTCCTGCTTTAGACAACTAGACTTGTATACAAGGGCGTAGGTTTGCTTATGGATGGTAAGGATTTAACGGTACCAAATTTTCAGAATGCTCAAACTGTCCCCACCAACTTTTAAGCCAGCCTTTTTTAGGTCAGCAGCAGCAACCACTGTAAGTAATGTAAGAAGACATCATAGTTGTGGAAGAGGGGAGACACGCCAAAAGTTTTGCTACTGAAATTCTTACCTGCATCAGAGGTAATGAACTCTGCTGGAAACAGGAGAACCAGCAAAACGTGAGCAAATGCTGCTTCGAGTGAGACCATTCACTGTGTGTTAACTCCCATTCTGTGTTTGAAAGGAAAGTGTTGACAGTAGAAAAAACACATGCTGTTGCTTTTCTTCTTGTAAACGGCCTGGTTTAGAAGGAAAGATCCCTGAGGGCTGGTTGATGGGAGCGTGCTGGATCCCGGGGAGGGGGTGATGATGGCTCCTTTGATGGGCTACAGGAGGAGGGATGGGCTATGCCCGCCTTCCCCCGCCCTCCCTCCCTCCCTCCCTCCCCGGGCTGGCTGGGGGCCGTGGTCCTGGGTTGACGCCTGTGTGGCGTCTCCGCTCGTCTGCGTGGCTGTCGCGTGTTTGGTGGGGCTCGCGTACGGCTGGATGTGATTGGGCGCGCTCGGGTCGGGGGTCCCGGTGCTGGGGCTGGCGGTGGGGCGGCGTAGGGTTGGTTGCCAACGGGCTTACACTCACAAGAGATTCACACGATTACTGAGTTCTAGATCACAGAGCTGATTTGTGTACATTCTACCTCTCCCAATCACTTAGCTTATAGACTTCCCCACCCCCCTCCCCTTCTTTCCCTGGTCAACAGGCCCCCCACATGGTGTCAATTGGAAATACATCTAACAGACGATAGCACTAACATATTAGTAGTTAGTGTAGACGTTCAATGTATTTCTTGTTGTTGTTTGTGTTTTCTTCTCTTGTGTTTCTTTTCTTCTGTTCCCCCACAACCCCTTCCTGTTAGCTGCTTTGTCAGAATAAAGATAGAATGATCACAATGGGAGTAAGTCATACACTCAATGTGAAACATTAAAACTGTTCAGACCAACCGGACACTTAGACTTCCATTCTCCGTGTCAAACGGCTGAACAGAACAGGTTTTTATTAGAAAAAAACAAAAAAAAAAGAAGAAGGGTAGAGCATGTTGTGACTGAGCACTTTTGAAATACTTATTAGTGCATTTATACCTATATCCATGTATAGGCAAAGTAGTACAATAGAATAGAATAGTATAGCCCTTTATTGTCATGATACGGTTGTACAATGAAATTGTGGAGCATCTCCCTTTACAGTACAGGACAAGTAAAAGTAAAAATATCTCGAAAGTGGGTTGCAAGAATAAAGCATAAAATCTAAACAAATATAAAATATGTATGAGGTAGTCCTATGTTCAGGCAGTGCAAATAATTGAAGTGAAGTAGCAGCAGTTGACAGTGAAGGCATTGAATATTGCACAAGTAAAAATCTCGAAAGTGGCTTGCAAGAATAAAAATATAAAATCTAAATAATATAAAATACTGTATGTATGAGGTAATCTTATGTTCAGTAAGTGCAAATAATTGAAGTACCAGAAGTTGACTCTGAGGCATTGAATATTGCACTTAGTAAGTATTGCACATAGTGTATTGCATGTAAATGAATATTGGACATTGGGTGATGTGGTGTTACATACTGTATAGCGTCTCCCAGAGGGGAGCAGTTCAAACAGCTGGGAACCAGGATGTGAGCTGTCCTTGAGGATTTTTCCAGCTCTGCTGAGACATCGAGAGGACTAGATGTCAATCAGGGAAGGTAGAGGAGGGTGGTCCCCCCCAAAAAAACAAACAAACAACAAAAAAACAACCACAGCAAATTTCCTTTATATGAAGCATGGGGAATCCCCCCATTTTGAAAAATGCCTTTCTCCCATGAAAACAACAATTTTAACTTTTTAGAGTGAGAAATGAAACCCTGACCACCTATCAGTTTGGTCTTATAAATGTCCTGTCCCCAGCAAAAAGTGTACATGCAGGTTATGCTGTTATAGTGTCCCTACCAATGTTGATACCAAACCTACGCCCTTACTTATACTGTATATGTGATATTTCCAATATTAAGTAGAAGTATAAGTATTAAGTATAAGTTGGAGCGTATTTTATTGACAGAGTACGGTTGTAATGGTTAAGCATCAAATGCAAAAAAGGAATGGTTTTAAGTTGGGGTGACATAAATTTATTTTTACATAATGAGAATGGTCAGGTTATATTTTGGGGGGGGGGGGGGGGGGTGAGAAATGCAAGGTGTGGCTAGAGCGTGAGAACGGCCTGAAATGTGTGAGAAACGTGCTCCCTTTTCTTAGCTTTTCAATGGCACAGTAATGTCTCCTGACTTCCACAGATGGCTACATTTCGGTGATGAACATCGAGCTAAATATCAAGGAGATGCTGGAACTTGGTAAAAAGGCCCAAGCAACTGGACGTGGTAGTAACCTGGAGGAAGACACCATAAGCGTTGGCAGCAAGTACATGATGCTGAAGTATCAGGTACGAGCTGACAATTACTATAACATTTGTGTTTCCTTTTTAGATCCTCAAGCCACCTTGTTGTCACAAGCAGCTGTGAGTATAACAACATGCTGGATACTGCAAATTATTGTTCATTAACCCTTAGATGCACAAGGTACTGGACCCTACACTCTTCCATCAGTGGGTCAAAAATGACCCATATTAGAACCAATGTGTTTTTACGCCATTTTGGTGAAGAATAATCACTTGTATATTGATTAGTATTGTATTTAGGGTCACACAAGAATGATTTCATGCTTGAAATGTCTTTATGATTCAATTAACATTTTTTGAGGGAAAAAAAAAACAGAACAGCAATAGACTTTATCCTTCCTTGTATTTTATCATCAATGATGAAGAGCTCCCATGCATCTTTTTGGTGAGACGGCAGTGCTAAGCCCTTATGGAGGCACTGACCGATTTCTGAGGATATTGTGGTTCTGTGTTCTGCCCTGGGTGGGAGGTAATTCTCTCTAGTAAGAGCTCTACCAACTCATTCTGTTGGCCATGATTTGGACAGGTTCTTCTTCAGAGGACACATAAGTGGAATCTTATGAGTCAGATTGATCATGTTCAGTTGGATTTCCAGGTGGACAACTGCCACTGCCACCTGAACAATAGTCTGGGTCCTCATCATTAGAAATTTTGGACACTTGAGTCCAACCCCAACACTGCCTCTCCATCATCCAACATCTGTAGGACCATTTCAGCTGTAAATCTAGCAGCTATGAAATTTTGGATAAGGAAACATAAGAGTAGTGTTTTCAATTGATCAATATGTAGCTGTATAAATAAATACACACACACACTATATATATATACAGTAATGTTAGCTAACCTGGGCTAGGTTCAAATCAGATTTTTTTTGTGTTTTCTGACTCGACTGAACGGGAAAAGTTGCATAAAAGTGGACCATTTCAAATTCGATCAAGGTCACTTTCGTATGTGGTTAAAATCCCATCCGGGCCACATTGTTCCAGAATGTTGCTGTGGTCCGAACTGTGAAGTCTCCCAAATTGGAATTCATGCAGCAATTAACATCAGCAAAGAGCGAGAGAGACCGGGTGCTACGGTAGCGGTGCAGCTGTGCATTAGCGTTAGCGCCTAGCTTGAAGGTGGCTTTTGAGGAAGGAGCGGGCTTGACAACAGTCATAAAAAAATTAAATGGGTTGAGAATAAGCCAATGCTCGGTTTTCTCTCTGCTCCAATGCTCCTGCGCATGCGGGCCAGTTTGCTCAGCGCATCTCGGACTGCGAATTACAGCGCATGTGTGATACTTGAACAGGCTCAATGGACAAAGGCAGTCTGAACGGGTACGACAAAAAAATTGGAATTGTGCATTAGGACCTGCGGTTTGAACCTAGCCTTAATTAGCTAGCTAGCTAGTTATGAAGTACATTAATTTGTTGATAAATAATAATAAAAAGAGTCATGAAAGACACACACACACAAAATACTATATGGACATAATACTTACAGTACACGTATCAGCTCGTGCTGTGTAAAATAATCTTCCTAAGGGATGTCGCTTTTTACATACGGTACCTAGTTTGTGTGGTCCACGGTAAATTTATTCCTGACAGCCAAAGTTGATAAGAATGAAAGATTCCCATTGGATTCCATAGAAAATGCATGTGGGTCATTTTTGACCCACTTGTGGAAGCTTAGGGTAATAATACAAAAATGACAATTTCTTCAAATGTATAAAAAGTTCATCGAAAATTTGAATGACATTATACCAAAAACATGTTTTTTGAGGAATACCTGGAATATGAATTGATAACAATTTTTCATTCCGAAGATATTTCATGAAAAACAACCTCACCGGGTCATTTTTCATTTAATCTAAGGGTTAAAAAGCATTAAAACATTAAATGGATTTTTTCCAAATTCAGGCCTTTAAAAGCATTAAACTAAATATTCGAGGAATTCAAAATTATGTAAACTTGACAAACTTTTTTAACATCATTTATTAGTTGTCCGATATTATCCAGTGGCGCCTCCAGAAATTATTCATAGGGGTGGCCAGATGGGGCCACTTAAAATCTTGGGGTGGCACACCAAAACTCAAAGCCATAATTTCAGGTTTTCATTATTTTATTGTAGTAAAAACATAACTGATGCTACAACAATCTAACGATATACTGGCAAGCGGGGTGGCCAACAAATTTATAAGGGGGGGGGGGCATGGTCACCCCTGGCCACCCCCTGGTGAAGCCACTGATATTATCGGGTAGCCGATAATATTATTTTAACATGCTATCAAATATTATCGACATTGGGTTTTCATGATCGGTTTTGGGCCAATATGCACGTTGCCTTCAAAGTGAATGTAGAAGCCTTCTGCCTTGTTCAAGGGCTGGTCACGAGCTAACACAGCAGTTATGCTTGTTGACCATTAGATGTCTGCAAGATTTCTGTGAGCTTATCATTTGCATTCATGGTGCAAAAATTAAACGAACAATAAATGATTGAAAGATAATGAATTATAAACTCGTTACATTCAAAAGAGCATTAAATGCGAATTGAAAATAAAATTCTTTTTGTTTTTTTTTCAAACTATGCAGAACTGCACTTTCATTTCACAAAAGCAATAAATGCATTTAAAAATACATGAGCTTAGCCTCCAACGGTATTAAAATAATTAATAAATGAGGATCAAAGTACAACAAAAGAACAATTCACTAACTTGCATAGCAAAAGTCCGCTAGCTTAAATGAGCTTACATTTTTCCATTTTTCCAATGCTCTCAACAAATCATTTAAACACATATTCCCTCAAAAAACTGCTAGATATACCTCAAATGCATAAACAATCATATTTGCTCAAACAAAAATTTAGAACCGTATGTTGGTCTTAACATGGAGCAACTGCATCCAGCCATGTTAAATGAGTGAGGTCATATTGAGTGTTGCCACTAGAGGGAAGTGTATCCACCCAAATGAATAAAATTAAATGGAAAACTTTCAAAACAAGCTTTTTTCTAATCGAACTCAAGTTAATCGATTAGTTGTTGCAGCACTAAAATAAATACATAAAATATGATAAATACAATAAAAATATTTTGTTGACTATCTTCAACTTTTGTTCATGGATAACAGGTTGGTCATGATTTCTGACTGCATGTTCAATGATAAATATTATCTTCAAATATGCAAATATTTCTACATTAATAAAACCTTGTTTTATGAATAATTCCTTTGCTTTTGTGAAATATTGTCAAGAAATATTTCTGACTTTATTTTTTTTTAAAAAAATTTTTTAAAAAGTGCTCTGTAAATGGTGCTTACTTTTGTTTTCGGAAACATTTACCGTATTTGACTCTCAATGAGGCTGTTCCGCTAAAGGTATCAAATAAAAATATATCAACTTCGGATCAATCCACTTTAATGCCACTATACCTGTATATAATGTGCCTATGTAAGCCCCATTTATATATATGGCGGAAAACACTCAGGTGACTTGAAGTTCCGCTTCCCCCCAGTTGCCCAAATTTCAAGATTGTCCTATATCAGGGGTGGGCAAACTATTCCACAGAGGGCCGCAGTGGGTGCGGGTTTTTGTTGCAACCCATTAAGAGGACACCTTTTCACCAATCTGCTGTTTTACACGTGTAATCAGTCGATTGCAGTCAGGTGCTTCTCATTTCTGCTGAAACCTCATTGGTTAAACTAGCTTTGCTGGGTCAGTTGGAACAAAGACCAGGACCCACTGCGGCCCTCGAGGACCGGTTTGCCCACCCCTGCCCTATATGCATGTGTGTCCACAGTATCAAACTGGCTACTATCAGTAGCACACAATTCGCCGCCAGGGACTCGAATCCTGCACTGCCAGACGTGTCCCCCTGCTGAAGCCAGTACACGTCCAGGCCCGTCTGCGGTTCGCTAGAGAGCATTTGGATGATCCAGAAGAGAACTGGGAGAATGTGTTATGGTCAGATGAAACCAAAATAGAGATTTTTGGTAGAAACACAGGTTCTCGTGTTTGGAGGAGAAAGAATACGGAATTGCATCCGAAGAACACCATACCCACTGTGAAGCATGGGGGTGGAAACATCATGCTTTGGGGCTGTTTTTCTGCAAAGGGACCAGGACAACTGATCTGTGTAAAGGAAAGAATGAATGGGCCATGTATCGAGAGATTTTGAGTGAAAATCTCCTTCCATCAGCAAGGGAATTGAAGATGAGACGTGGCTGGGTCTTTCAGCATGACAATTATCCCAAACACAGCCAAGGCAACAAAGTAATGCTTCGTAAGAAGCATTTCAAGGTTCTGGAGTGGCCTAGCCAGACTCCAGATCTCAACCCCATAGAAAATCTGCGGAGGGAGTTGAAAGTCCGTGTTGCCCAACGACAGCCCCAAAACATCACTGCTCTAGAGGAGATCTGCATGGAGGAATGGGCCAAAATACCAACAACAGTGTGTGAAAAGCTTGTGAAAAGTTACAGAAAGCGTTTGGCCTCCGTTATTGCCAACAAAGGGTAAATGGTAAATGATTTCATCATGACAAAGTATTGAGTTGAACTTTTGGTATTAATCAAATACTTATGTTCCACCATGATTTGCAAATTCTTTAAAAATCAAACAATGTGATTTTGTTTTTTTCCACATTCTTTGTCGTGGTTGAGGTTTACCCATGTCGACAATTACATGTTAATGTCCAATAAAACGCACGTAGCAGTTTTACACCTTTATTAATTGCTCTCAACAGCCAGAAGTACTTTTTCGGCAGCAACCGCCAAAACACACTAACGGGCGCATTTTCTTACGTCGCAATTATGCGCTGCAAAACCAAATGCCAACACTGAATACAAACAATAACCATAAACCACTAACAAATTAAACTTAAAAATCTCCATCATTTTTTTGTTTTTTATTTTTTAACGGAACGATGCAAGTCAGCATTCAGTATAAATGATTATTAAAGGCATAACATTAAATGACTTTTTTTTTTTTTAATTTAACAGTCAAAAGCATTCTTCAATAAACAGTTAATCCTCAAGTTTCCACTGTCCATCCTTCAACACCTTGAGAAGCAGTAAAGAGGAAGCTCCTTTTTTTTGTGAGACAATCGGCCAACTGTTCCTTTGTTGAAGACCAGTGAACATGTTGAATCCTTCCGCTTTGGAGTAGTTTTTTAATGCCACTTACTTCTAGTCTCAGTCGTTTCTCCGTTACTGACTTTGTTGATTTGATGGCATCCACAAGCAAGTAATTGTCTGTGACACATGTCACTGGCAGAATGCCATGCTTGACTTGTCCTGTTGTGAGTTCAGCGTAAAGGGATGACAAAAATATGGCATTATCGATCCCATCAGCAAGAGCAAGTGTTTCTTCGGCCAGTGTGCTCCGAACAACTCTCCTGATCCTCTTGGATTGCCAGCAGATAGGAGAGAATTTTCCTTCCTTGCCCATCAACACAATGAGATGTCCACCTTGTGTTCCACCATCAGGAAGATTTCCCATTGAGGCATCACTGAAAACGACAAGCTTCAAAGAATCATCATCTCCTAAGTATTGGTATTTAAGTGAGACATTTTCTGACTTGAGTTTTCTTATCACTTTATTTGCTTTGTGCAAGGTGTGCACAGTTCCAGTTTTTAAGGTAGATGCAAGAACATGTGTCAAACATGACATCTGGCCTGCTTTGTCTGGCTACCCATAGCAGCTGACCAATCTTTGACCTCAGCTGGTCGATCTCATTTCCTGTGAGAGGTGAATGACGGTTCAAAGCTCTTGATGAGTCCATGACAATAGGTTGAAGATTTTTTATGTACGCATCCTGTTGCATCTCCACACCATTTTTTACAGTAGCCAGGTCCATTCCAACATAGCGAAAGCACTTGTGCTCCTCAACGCCCACTTGAAAAGCTGTTTTGAGCTGAAGAATGATGGTCTTGGTGAAAAGTTGTGAGCCACACCATATAAAGTCATCTACATGGGATGCGAGGATGCCAGTTACATTGCCATTTTCATCCAACCAGTAGAAAACAGCAGGGTCTACTTGTGACATTCTGGCTCCTGCTTTTTCCAGTGTGGCTTTGACTTTATTGTACCAGTAGAGTGAGGCATCGGCTAGTCCATAGACACATTTATTAAGTTTCCACACTTTTCTTTCACATCTAAATTCAGGAGGAGGACGAAGATGAATGTCCCGAGACAGCTCTGCACCTTGAAGAAACGCTGACTTTATGTCCATGGAGTGCAGCATCCACTGTCTTTGGCAAATCACTGCCACGATCAATTTTAGTGATTCTGATGAGCATGTAAGGGAGTCTTTAGGAAGATCTGTATTGTTATACTCTTCGAATCCCCTAGCTACTAGACGTGCTTTGGGTACAATAACTTCAGTTGTTTCCTTCACTGTGCACACCCACCTGGTGGTAACCAGTTTTTGACCAACATCTTCCACCTCCTCAAACACTTCATTGTTTTTCCAGTTACTAATTTCATCCTGTTTTACCTTCTGAAATGAAACATCTTCTGTGACCAACACGTCATTGTCATGCATGTCGGAACATACCTTATCACTGTTCAGAGGCTCAAGCTGAAGATCATCTACTTGACTTAGATCAGCTGACTTTGTAACACCAGCCACAGTGTCCGGTTCTGAGTACTGTAGGTTGTACCAGTTCTTGTACTGTCCAGTGGCTTTTCCCGCTCGTCCAATCACTTTAGCTGTGTGAGAAACACCAGTGTCTTTGTCCAGATATTTGATCACTTGTCCCTTTTTTAACTTCACGGAGTCTGCAGTTGTTTCATCCGTTAGCTGTGGATCATGATGATGGGTATTCCTTTCAAACTCAACATCTTTGTCCATTTGTATGTCAGTATTTTCAACTGTTTTTTTCAGTTTGCTGTGGCTCAACAGGACTTGGTCCTTCCCTGAGATCAGCATCAGCCTTCCTTAATCTCGATTGGTGAACTCTGACGTACGTCCCACCATGACGTACGAATACAACTACTCCGTTTTATCAGATTACAATGCCAGGGCCTTTCCATTCAACACAGTCTGCCCATTTGTAGAACACTTTGTCCCCAGTTTCATATTTCTCATCATTTGGACGGATTTGCTTTCTGGGAGGTCTCCTTATTCTTTCTGAACACTCTGCCTCGCAAAATGCTTTCCTTGCTGTGTGTAAGGTTGTTAAATGTTGTCCAACCCGTCCGCTGATGGTCGTGCCTTCCAGGGCAGGTGGTTTATCAATCAAAACAGAAGGAAGATTAGGATTGTGTCCAAAAACTAGTTGATATGGACTGAAGCCGTGAACATTGTGCATTGTATTTTTTGCCATAAGTGCCCAGTACAGGGCTGTTTCCCAGTCACACTTGTTGTCCACTTTAACTTTCAACAGTATTTCTGTGAGTGTTTGATCATGGCGTTCAAGCAAACTATTACTCCATGGGCTGTATCCAGCAGTAGTCTTTATTTCAATATTAAAGTTCTCTGCTATGTCTCTTATTTCATCATTATTGAATTCTCCTCCGTTGTCACTGAAAAGTTGTTGTGGTGGACCGTGAATACTAATCCAGGAATGAATGAATTTTTTTACAATTAGATTTGGCTTCTTGGAGGTGACGATGCATCCAGCACTGAAACGAGTAAAATGATCAATAATGTGCATATACCACACATTGTGTTCTAGCTGAAAAGTAACTAGGGGGTGGTCAGAGTATAGTAATGGGTGGGGCCTGCAGTCAGAAGGGGTGGAGCCAGAGCAGCAAACCAAGTCCAAAATATGTCCTTTGTTGTGAGTGGGAAAGTTGATGCATTGTGTTAAACCGAGGCTGTCAAGGCAGGAGATTAAATCTTTTGTGAAGGGATTATTTTGATTGTCAAGATGAATGTTGAAGTCGCCAAGGATGATAATAGCTTGACAGAGGGAAGAAAGATTGATGACCAGTTGTGAAAAATCAATTAGAAAATCCTTGTTAGGTTTAGGCGGCCGATATATAGTGGTAATTGTTGTGGGAGAACGACCAGGCAAGAGTGAGGCGGAGTATTCAAAAGAAGTGAGAATGGGGCTATCAGGTACAGGTAGCAACCTCCAGTTATCACGGTAGATGGATGCAATACCGCCACCACGACCAGAGTTACGTGGTTGACACGTGTAGGTGAATCCAGGTGGAGTAGACTGATTCAGTGGGGTGAAATCCTTGGGCTGCTGCTATGTTTCGGTTAGACAGAGAATATGCAGTTTATGGTCACTTATGAGGTCATGAATAAGATGGTCTTTATTTGAGAGAGAGCGAATGTTGAGCAAGCCGAATTTAATACTGGTGTCAGTGTGCTTATGAGGAAGGATCGGAGGCATTAATTTAATATGGGATAGGTTGTTGATGTTTGCTCTTGTGCGGGTAGGATGGGCACGCGTGGGTCTTACACCAACAATGGTTGGAATTGGAAAAACAATAGTGTGGGAGTGTATTGGCGAAAAGTTCCAGGTGGGGGAGCTAGGGCCAGTGGTATGCTGTGACGGTGCAGCGAAAGAGAGAGAGGGAGAATGCGAAGGCAATGGGGTCGGAAAGGGAGGGGCAGGGGCAGCAGCGCGTTGAGAGGAGGAGAGCGAGGGGGAGAAAAGCCGCAAAAATGGGTGGGGCAGTGGAGCGCACAGTTGGCCAATTGTCATGCATGGTCGGGATTGGATTTCTGATTAGCGGTCTGAACGAAGTAGTGAAAATTAGCTGCGAGCACGCTGGTGCCCAGCGTACTCAAATGTAGGCCATCGGAATGATAAAAAGAAGGACGGTTTTGAAATGTATTAAAATTGTCAATAAAAATAAAGTCATAAAAAGTGCAAGCGTCTAGCAGCCATGAGTGCAGCTGTAAAAGTCTGCTGAAACGCTGAACGCCGAGTCCAAGAGTGGGGATAGGTCCGCTAATATAGACCCTACCCACCGACGTCACAAAATCACGTGCTCGCTGTATGGTTCCGCCCCCTTGTCCGTCATTTTGTGTCTGTATTATCAATGGTCTCAATTGATCGAGCAATTAATAATGCATTTCATGGAAGACCCGGTGCTTTCGGATGCCGTAAACTTACTTGATGCGTTGCATAAAAGGCGTTTATGGAAAAGCTTCAGTTTATCCATTCGCCAGATCCATATTTGATGCCTAAATCGATGTTTTTCGACCCGCTGTCTCCGCCGTATTTGCCTGACATCTGCTAGCTACCCTGATATGTACAACTATCTTGTCCACACAAAATCAGCCTATTCTCACGAAAGTTTGAAAAACTTAAAGAGCTTGGAGGCTTATAAATACTTCGTTGCTGGTTGGGTGAAACAGGTCCTTGTCCACGAAAATTCGGCAGGAATCTATCTTGTGCTTGAAAAGGTGAGTTACGAAATTTTCAATTCAAAATCTTTTGTTATTGCTAACATCCACTGTCAAGTCTAATGCATTTCATGTCGTTTGTCAATGGAGTTAGGGCTTTTAATGTTTATATGGTTTAGCGAGAGCACTCTCACTACATACATACGTGTATGTTGTTGGCGATTAGCCTAGCAATGATCTTAATTGTGGTTGTCAGCCCAAAACCCTCTAAATATATATTAAATGCATCTTACCAGATATAAAATGACTACTACATAATCTGTGGTAATCGTTTGGAGCCCAGTTTTCTCGTCGAATTGCAGCAGCCCATCTCGCTCTCTTCTCTCCGGGTCTCTCGGAATCCGGTAGAACTTCAAGTCTCTCCGTCTATCTTCTCTGTTATTGCAACCGACCGCCACACACGCCTTCACCATTTTGATTATTAATGTTAACGAGCAGAAAAACACGTCGTAAATAGGAGGAATGTACGTAGCCGTAACAGGTAAACATGATGTGTTGACGGACAATTGGGCGGCACCAGTCAGGAGGAAGGAGTTGTGACGTCACGTGGGTAGGGTCTATAGATAGATTTACCGCAGTTTTTAAGGTTATTGAACAGCTCGATAAAGTCACGCCGGAGCGAATTGAACGCGCCCCGAGCTGTGTCGTTGCTTCCGACGTGTAGGATGAGGCGACTAATGGATTGGGGGATCCACTGCTACATCCACTGCTACAGTCTCGTTGTAGCAAGAAGCCATTGGCAGACCAACAGCAGGTTTAGGCTTCTATTTGCCGTGTTTCAGACATATTTCACATTTGCCTACAATCTTTCCTAGATTAGAAATGTTCTCAACATCAGCATTTCCAGCATTTATGAGCAATGTTTTGAGTTTATCAACTGAAGCATGTCCGAACTGCTTGTGCAATTTCAGGAAAACTTTGTGCTTTTGTTCTTCGTTCATATTTTCTGTGATCGCAAGTACTGTGTTCTCATAAGCATTACTTGGAGATTCTTTACTTGATATATTTATACAGTAGTGTCCTGACGATGTCACTTGAAGAGCTAGCTGTTGGTTCAACATGGTGGCTTTATCCTCCTGTAAATTTAGCACAGTCCCTGCTTTTTTCAGTGAAGCTTTACTAAGTAGTAAGGGGATGTCTGCTGGAACTACTTCCGTTTCAATAAAGCATTTTGTTGACCCCACTTTAGCAGGAAACTTAACCTTCTTTGTAGCATTTACAATTTTTCCATCTCCAAACTTGAAAGGCTTGTTGCTCTCGATGCTTGTCACTTTCTGCTTTTCACTTGCACTTAATCCATCCAAATAGTTGTCCAGCCATTTTTCTCCACAAACTGTCCTTGTGCAAGCAGGGTCAATTACTGCTGATCCTAGAGCTTCTACCATGAAAATTCCATCATCACATTGCTTGGAATACAATGTAATGTTGCACTCTTCTGGTTGTTCAAAGTATTGATGTTCATTTGTTATCTGATGTTCACTTGTCATCTTTACATTTTCCTTCTTGTGCGGACAATCCTTCACCCAATGATATGTGCTATGACAAATTCCACACAGAGTTCGTCTTCCATATTTATCAAGTGGACTGGTGCCTGCAATTGGTCCTCGAGCACGGCTGTTTTGGACACGTGAATGATCTCTTTTCCGGGTATCCGCGTAGTAAACGGCGTCTTTACTCACATTGATCGGTCCTTCTTTGGACTCGCTGTTGTTGCCAAATACTCGTTTGAGTGCTGATTTCATGTCGGCAAACGTGTGCGTCCTGCACGCAGTTAAAGCCAGCTGCTTGTCTTTCACGTCAAGTCCGGCAGTATCCAAAAGTTTAAACTCCAAAACTGCGTCGGGAAGAATCATATTAAACTTACGAATCTTGTTGTATTTCTGTTCAAAGTCCGCAATATAGTCCGCCATAGCGACGTCATCCTTCCGCGTTATCTTGTCGAACTCGGAGTACGCCTAGTAAGCTCGGTCTTTTTCCTCTCTCAAAAAGACTTTGTCGAGTTCGGAGATCAGCGTGTTCAAACCATCTTCTTCATCCAAATCATCGGCTGGTATTTCCAGAGCCACGTCTCTTGCTCTGCCTTTTAGCGATAAAGTCACCGCTAGCCCTTGTTTCTTTTTTTCCAAGTTCGTCACTCGCGTCCATATTTCCAACTCATTTTTCCATTTCTCGTAGGACTTTCCTTCTTCAAATCCCGGGGGTAATCTGTAGTTGTTAGTGGCAGCCATCCTCTGCTACCATGTTAATGTCCAATAAAACGCATGTTGCAGTTTTACACCTTTATTAATTGTTCTCAACAGCCAGAAGTACTTTTTCGGCAGCAACCGCCAAAACACACTAACGGGCATTTTCTTACGTCACAATTATGCGCTGCAAAACCAAATGCCAACACTGAATACAAACAATAACCATAAACCACTAACAAATTAAACTTAACAACAGGCCTCTCTGATATTTTCAAGTGGGAGAACTTGCACAATTAATGGTTGACTAAATACTTATTTGCCCCACTTTGAGGTAGATATCCGTGCCTTATTTACAGACACTATTTTGTTCATTGTGACATAATTTGTTTAAAAGTTTAAAATATGCGGGTGAAGTTATTTATTTATTTTTTAAATATTAGACATCAATTAATGTTTCTGAGCTAAAAAATGACAGACATTTCGACTAATAAATATAATTGCTTTTTATGGCTGGGTTGAAACACAAGTGGTTGCGCAGTGTCAGTAAACGGGGTGTCCAGGGTAAAACGGACAAATTTAAAATAGTTCTGGGGTTTAATGCGCCATGAATCTGCTATGGCAGCATATAGACATATTGTTCTGTCAAACGCAACAGTTGTTTTGGCTTAAAATACATCAGTTTATTTTAAAGAGGGGTGCAAGACCGGAAACTGCTTTTTCAGCCTTGTCTGTGTTTTCTGCCATAAATATTTCTACCTTTTTTCCCTACCCCTCAAATAATTGAACTAAAGAATTGTTTGAACTGGAATTAAAATCTGAATCGTTCAATTGGAATAAAGACCCAACTAAAGCTAAATTCCAAAATTTTTGCAAAAAAAAGACACCAGGAAAATATGTTAATTGCGTTGTCTTAAAGTTATAGGTTAAGGGAAAGTCATGGAAAAATATTCCTAAAAAGCCCTTGGACCCTGATCATAGCCGTTTTTTCTTCTCCTTCAGTCACAGACGACAGTGAGGAGTGGGCATGTGAAGATGAGACGCTCTTGCCCTGCTATGATAGCAAGTAAGAGATCACTTTTAATGTATTTTGATATTAGTTTATCATATTTATATATAATGTAATGAGTTAATATACAGGGTTATTATAAAAGAAAAAAAAATGTGCCAAAATCATCATGCGGAATGTCAGAAAGGAAAAACGTGACAAAGCTGGAGTTTGGATACGTCCCCAAAGCCCGGTTCTGGTCCGTCGAGACCCCTCCCTGCGCTGCCACCCACCAGACCCCATCGGTCTGCCCTGTGGGTGGTGGGCCCACAGTGGTGCGGAAAAGCCACGTTGCTTCTTCCGGCTTAGCTAGGCTGCTACAAGTGGTTGTTGGGCCTGTTGGCCTTTGCCAGGGTTGCACTTTGTCACCAATTCTGTTCATGATTTCCATGAAGAGGATATCGAGGCATAGTCATAGCAGAGAGGGTTTAGAGTTTAGTGGGCTGAGGATTGCATCGCTGCTTTTTGCAAATGATGTGGTCCTGTTTGCATCATCAGCCTGTGACCTGCAGAACTCAGTGGACCGGTTTGCAGCTGAGTGTGAAGCTGCAGGGATGAGGATCAGCACATCCATATCTGAGGCCATGGTAGGAAACTGGTGAAAATGGAATGAGGTCCTGCCGCAAGTAAAGGCGTTCAAGTATCTCGGAGTCTTGTTCACGAGTGAGGGATCAATGGAGCATAGATTGGACGGAGAGTCGGGGCTGCAGGAACGGTATTGCATTCATTTAATCGCACTGCTGCAACAAAGAGGGAGCTGAGCCAAGAGCCAAAGCTCTCCATCTACCGTTCGATATTCGTACCTACCCTCACCAATGGTCAGGAGCGATGGGTCATGACCGAAAGAACAAGATCACGGGTAAAAAGTTTTCTCAGGTGGATCGCTGGCGTCTCCCCTAGAGACAGAGTGAGTAACGCTGCTATTTGTGAGATGATTAGAGTCGAGTTGCTGCTCCTTCGTATGGAAAGGAGTAAATTGAGGTGGTTCGAGTTGGCTTGATGAAGCCAACAGAACTAAATCATCTCCAATAAAGCAGAGATGCAATACTGAGGCCACCAAACCTGACCCCTCACCTCCTCGGCTGAATATTGTGTCCATCAAAGTTGAACAGAATCGGTAACATAGGGCAGCCTTGGCAGAGTCCAACCCTCACTGGAAAAAGATCCGACTTACTTCCGGCTACGTGAACCAAACTATGACACCAGTCATACAAGGACTGGACTCTCCGTACCATAGTCCTGGACCACTCTCCCCAGAGTGTCAACAATGTTCTCAAAGTCTTCAAAACACATATAGACTGGTTGGGTGAACTCCCACTCAGCTTTATTTAAAACTGTGCAGAATGGGGAAAAAAAAAAAAAAAAAAAAAAGCAATAACATGCACTGACTGCACTGTAAACAGAAGCTTAACAAGCACAAACATTCCAAAACTCAGTTTAATGGTGGATTGCAAGCAACTATCAGGTGCATACCGCCACCTACTCTACAAGAGTGTGCAGCGCCCATCTAAAGGTGCGCTGCACTGACTGTTCTTTTTTAATTGGTCAATATCTTTTTCACCTGCCTAATCTTGTTTGTACTCGTGTTGCTGCCTCTAGTGTTAAATTATGGTATATTTGCACATGGCTTATAGATTGCGGCCAAAACGGAAAAGATCACGATGAGAGAGAGGAAAAAAAAAAGTAAAGTGTAACGCAGTACAGATACGTGCTGTGAAATGTATTGAAGTAAAAGTACCCACTTCATATTTGTACTGAAGTAAAGTACAGATACACAAAAAATGTAATTAAGTACAGTAACAAAGTACTTTCACTTCGTTGCATTCCACCACTGGTTTTCAATCTTTCATTTGCTCATGTTTGGAAAGTGGAAGTGTCAATTTGGCTTCGGCGAGTGTCGCACTGTTGCTAAAGATGCAAAACAGAAAGGATGGGGCGATTGCTGCTCTCCACTGATACGGCAACACACTAGCAAAGCTTTCTGTGACTCATAGTATTAGTGGTCAATGCAATACATAGTGGTGAGTCATTTCTATTGATCTCTGATAAATATAGCCCTCCCTATTTTTAGTACAAGACATGAAGCCTTGCAGAAGCTTACCACCTTCTTTGAACTCGGAAAAGATGAATCTGGTGATATTCCTGATGTTGGAGTTCCAACCCTGACTAAGTATAATATTCTAACTACTACATAAATAAACAGTTTCTGCATTTTCTTGTAAACATTTTTTTTCCCTGTTCTTTCTGGTTCCAAGTGCTGGCCCACCAAGTAAGTGATTCCATTACTCCACTGTTGCCGCCACGAATGTGTAGCTTACTGGCAGTAAAGATGCTTAGATGAGGCCAAAAAGCCATTATTATGAAGGAGAATTCTTGCCAGCATCTGAAACCACGGGTGTTGGACTGAATTTGTGAAATTTTTGTCAGTTCTTTATCCAGGTTTCTTGTGTGCTGTCGAAGAGCTTCCTTATCCGTAAGTATTTATTTTCCTACAACAATTGAAGTTAACTTTTTTTTTCTACAAGTTTATTTTTTTTAGTATATATATATATATACATATATATGTATATGTACTAGGGCTGTCAAAATTATCACGATAAGGGGCGTTAATTAATTTTTTAAATTAATCAGGTTAAAATATTTGACGCATTTAACGCACATGCCCCGCTTAAACAGATTAAAATGACAGCAGTGTCATGTCCATTTGTTACTTGTGTTTATTGTCGCCCTCTGCTGGCGCTTGGGTGCGACTGATTTTATGGGTTTTTCAGCACCCTGAGCATTGTGTAATTATTGACATCAACAATGGCGAGCTACTAGTTTATTTTTTGTTTGAAAATTTTACAAATTTTATGAAAACGAAAACATTGCGGGGTTTTAATATAAAATTTCTATAACTTGTACTAACATTTTTTTTTTAAGGACTACAAGTCTTTCTATCCATGGATCGCTTTTACAGAATGTTAATGCCATCTTGTTGATTTATTGTTATAGTAAACAAATTCAGTATTTATGGACAGTATGTTGAATGTATATATCCGTCTTGTGTCTTTCCATTCCAACAATAATTTACAGAAAAATATGGATTATTTTATAGATGGTTTGAATTGCGATTAATTAGGATGAATTAATTTTTAAGCTGTGATTAACTCGATTAAAATTTTTAATTGTTTGACAGCCCTAATATGTATAATATACACCAGGGGTGGGCAAACTATTCCACAAAGGGCCGCAGTGGGTGCGGGTTTTTGTTCATACCCATCATGAGGACAGCCTTTCACCAATCCGGTTTCTTACAAGTGCAATCAGTAGATTTCAGTCAGGTGCTTCTTGTTTCCACTGATACCTCATTGGCTAAAGTGTCTGTGCTGAATAAGTTTGAACAAAGACCAGGACCCACTGCGGCCCTTGAGGACCGGTTTGCCCACCCCTGATATACACAGTGGTACGCAGTGCAGTATGCTTATGCATTTTGCTCTTGAATCTAGTTTATTGAATAAAACTCACCTATTAAGTTTTGTTGTTGTCGTTATGGATAACAGTGAACACCAAGTGGACTTCTCTGACCTGGAACTCATCCCCCCGCCACCTCTATATGCTGACGTCTCAGTAAAACATCCAGTATAATTTGGAGCGGTTCACTAACCTGAGGTTTATGTGGTTTAGGTTTGAGGTTTATGTAAAATTGAAACAAGACATTCCTTGCCAGTTAAAAATTATGTTCTCCCTTGTTTGTTTACCACGTGGGTGTTTGTACTTGGTTTAATACATTGCACTTGGATCACACTGATTTGTGTGTTGTTGCACTTACAAATATTCTGTGACTTCTCACATGAAGAGTAAGGTGTTGAAGAGTTTTTTTTTTTTTTTTTTTTTTTTTTAAATTCACTTTTCATTTGTTCCTGGGTTAAATTGAATAAATTATTTTCCTAGATGTTGGTTAGCATTCTATTATCAGTTACTGGATACTAAAACCAGGTAAAACATTACTGCCAATATATGTTCCAATCTGACTTCTTAATAGGACGAGCTGTTAAAGATCCCTAGTATTCAGTACATCAATCGAACGTTGGAAATGTACTTTCGGGTCGGTTGGAATTTGGCAATCATCATGTGGGTGCCACCAGCACACCACATAATCAGTTGCTTGCCTCAGAGATCATTATTACTATTATTGTATTTTTAGTTTTACATTTTAACTGGGTCCAAACTGAGCCTAACACCACAAATGCCATGATTTTCACCAGAGCATTTAAAAAAGCAAACCCCAAATTAAAAATTGTTCATTGATGTTCCTGATAAAGTCATTGAGTCTGAAAGTGACACCAAAAATATGTAGTGCTTATAATTATTTAAAACCGCAAATTGGTCAGTACCCAACACAAGACTAAGGATATGTCCTCGGGTTACGAATGAGTTCCGCTCTTACGCTGGCAACGTAACTCGAATTTCCACTAAGTCGGAATTAACCCTAATGTATGGCCTGGATATAGCACACGTTACCTAGTCTGGGCCAGATGTAGTACAGATTCAAAGATGATCAAAATGTAACTGGAGCGGACATGTGCCAGATGCACTGCAAATTTTGGCCCAATTTCGTAAAATGGATCCGCCCCGGTAACTTTTTGAACAATGACCCAAAATCAGCAGGGAGTCACTTGCCAGATGAGCAACCAGTTTTGGGCCAGAACTGGTCCAAAGTAGCAGACACTACATTAATGTATGGCATGGATGTGCCATTCATTTCCCAATCTGGGCCAGATTTGTATCAAAACAATTTTCAGTATTAAATTTGGAGTCCATTTTTTTCCAATGTATCATACTGTAATGTGTTCACATTGCAAATTAAATTTGTCTACTAAAAGCAAAAACACTTCCTTTTTCATGCCATTTGTTAATGCAAACATATTAACAATACTTTTTCACAAAATATTTTAATTGGAACATGCAACTCCACATTAAAGATGACCCATTTTTAGACTGTAAATAAAATATTGTATTTGCTCAGGTTCTGGGGTTTAAGCTCAGAGATAGAGGCAAACTGGCAGTGGTAACAAGAGTTCATTAACGATGAGAGGGTGTATCCGAAGAATCCGGTGGGCAGTTTGGTGATTGAACAGGTGACCGGGCAGGTAAGCAGTACTGAATCTAGGAGAAAAAAACGACAAATGAGCTCAGTATGAGGATTACAAGATTCTTTGTGAGTTGTTGATGATGTGAGCAGTGTTGTTAATAACGGCGTTACAATATAACGGCGTTACTAACGGCGTTATTTTTTTCAGTAGTGGGTAATGTAATTAATTACTTTTCTCATCTTGGCAACGCCGTTACAGTTACTGAGGACGGAAAGGCATGCGTTACTCTGCGTTACTATATTGGTCGAAAAGTCTGAGGGAGACGGACTCACCGAGATGACAGAGCAGAGCAGGAGTGAGGAGGAGGCAAAAAAGTTGTGACGAGGAGCAAACGCGATGCTAGGTAGCTCCAATAATACATGTTGTAGCCGATAGCCTACAAACTACACCCGCTGCTATGGTAGATATGGTAGACAAGGTAGATATCACATGTACTGTATATAGATATAACTAGATGCAAATGACAGATAGATATGGTAGAGATGGTAGATAACACATATACTGTATATAGATATAACTAGATGCAAATGACAGACATGGCACTAAATGAATTAGTAGACAGCCGCCATCTTAAAGCAGTACACTGTTTAGGACGGCTCTGTTGTAGAGAACCTTCCTAGCGAACCTAAGTAACTTTTTATCTAAAATACTTGTAAATCGGCAAAATATTGACTTGAATCTATCTTTAAATGATGAAACAGTTTTAAAACGTTCATATGTCGAAAGTAGAGAGAAGGGAACTAATGCAATAATGGGAGCAATTTTAACAACTTTTAACAGTTGATTAAGGGTAAAGGGTAAATTAGGGTAAAGAATTGGGCTCGGGCCAATTGTACCAAAAACCTTCACAAAAAACTTCACATAGTGTGGCCATTTTTTTTTTTCTTTTTTTTTTTTCTTTACTTTTTTTTTTTTTGAGGGGGAGAAAAAAAAAAAGTAATTATCACCAATTACTTTGCCAAGTAACTAATTACTCTTACATTCAGGTAATTGAGTTACTAACGCAATTACTTTTTGGGAGAAGTAATTTGTAACTATAATTAATTACTTTTTTTCAGTAAGATTAACAACACTGGATGTGAGGCGAAGGACCGGTTTAAGAAAGCTGATGATGATGATCAGCGGCACCTGGTCCCAGGCTCACCCATCTGTGCAATCGAGGCTGTGACACAAATACACAAACAAGGAGAAGGGAGTCAGTTTGGATAATAGTATTCAAACATTGAAACATTAACAACAACACAGAGAATGTGTTCTCCCTCCATGTTATGCAACAATTTTTTAATTACTTGAGACAATTGAATACACCGGCCATTTTATTAATGCTCAATTGAATCACTTGTTTAGCAGTCAAGTGACTTCAAAACACTGTTATGACTTTGAATAATGCACTTACCATAAAAATTTCCATACGCTGAGATCACCGTAAAAAAAAATTTTGCACGCCCGGTTTGCACTATCCACCCCGGACCAGTGCAAAACCAATCATTTGGAGTGTCAAATTGATGATCCTGGCCGAATTTGGCACACTGAGGCGTTTAGCAGACGTGATTGATCAATGTACCTAACGAGCTGATGCCGGATCGGGCGCACAATCACTCTCCATCAGGTTGGGTGTCTCAGATTGGCGATCCCCGCCGCGTCTGGCGCTATGACATTCAGCAGGCGTGATTGCTATGCGGATATGGCAAGCTGACGCTGGATACGGCACACAGCCACCTTCTATCCGGGAAGTCATAAATGATCCAACTTTTTTCCACAGCACACACCAAAAAAAATGAAAAATCAAAACATCTTTTGTAACCAATAGAGTATAATAGTGAATTATATGTATATATATATATATGTATATATATATATGTATATATATTTATATAGTACGCTTCTGGTGTCGGAAGGAGGGACGGCAGGATGGGATTCAGATAGGTTGGGCGCTTGCGGCCCGTTTTTTATTCAATCAATAACAAAAAAAAAAAAACATGAACTTCCGTTTCGGGGGATCATGGCCTCGCCGTGGAATACCACTTCCGGGGTTGCAAGTTAATTCCTTGAGAGGAAAAAAATTAAGTTAGAGCGGGTTCCAAATCAGGGCTTCAAAATAGTGAGGAGAAAGTAGTGATGGGCCTGTGAGGCCTCATGAAGCTTGTTGACACAGTCATTGAATACTGACACCTGCTGGTCATCAAAAATCCCTACAGGCAACCCACTTGACAGACTGACACTGAATTGATGACCTAGCATGTAAAATAAAATCATTTAAGTCCTTGCATTCATATTGCATTATTCCATATCTTTAAATTATGTGAACAAATAATGTGAAAATCTAAGTAATAATGAATGAATGAATGAGGATGCTTGGTGACTTTGTTCTGATAAAATGTTATTTAAAAATATAGTTTTTTCAATGTTTAAAATTTAGTTGTTTCCTTTTACTTTATTATTATTTATTTTTTTTACAAGCAATTTCACCTGCTGGGGACAATACAGACACACATGGAACCAACGATGGCAGCAAGCACAATAAATTCCTTAGCCAGTTGAGGTTTGGATAAGATGTCCATTGGCTCTGCATTGGATCTGCATAGCGTGCCATGTTCTCTCAGCCATGTATCGTAGCACTTTTGCAATTTGATGTACAGTTGCATTACCTCCTTGACTCCCCACTTCGTCATCTAAGTGCTACCATAGGCCATCGGAAAAAAATTGAAGTGGACAATCAATAAGTTATAGCTTAATTTTCAGAAACTTCATTCTCATGCTTGGCCCAATAATGCCTCAGCATTGAGGAGGTGGCTACTGTTTGTGTATGACGGGCATAAGCGGATTTTAGGGGGGGGGGGGGCCCTGGTGGCCAGGCCCCCCCTGGTGGCCGAAAAGTTTTATTGCATGAAATTTACTTTCCTATATATACATACATATATATATATATATATATATATTAGGGCTGTCAAAATTATCGCGTTAATGGGCGTTAATTAATTTTTTTAATTAATCACGTTAAAATATTTGACGCAATTAACGCAGATGTCCCGCTCAGATAGATTTAAATGACAGTACACTGAAACGCTCACTTGTTGTTATGGAGTTTTGCCGCCCTCTGCTGGCGCTTGGGTGAATGACCATCTCGCATATTGCCTCAAACAGATTACATCATATGAGGCCGTTTATGGACATTAAGAGTGAAGAGAATGCGACCGGCCGCTTGGGGGCAGCGCCGCTCCATACTCATGTTATTTCTTCTAAACGTGGGAGAATTAGTAGTTGTGAGACGTTTATGCTGTATTCACAATGCAATGCAAATTGCTATTTGTACTCCACACATATTTCGGTAAGTTTTCTTTCTTTCAGTGGCAATTATGTGTCTCTTGTTGTATTTTGGGTAAGATATGTACAAATATATGTTATACAGTAGAGGCGAGTGGACACAGGCATTCTATGGACCGCACCGTTTATTGGCAACTCCTTCTCAACAAACATACAGTGGGGAGAACAAGTATTTGATACACTGCCAATGGGAAAACCCACTGGCAGTGTATCAAATACTTGTTCTCCCCACTGTAAGTATCGTTTAGTGAAAGCACAACAAAAATAATATTCCTATCTCTCCCCAAAAAAATAATGTTCACAAAAAGAAAAGCACTTCAGTCTATAGTAATGAGGCCCTATTCTGACACACAGTTAAACAACAATGAAAAATGAACTGGCATTCCATATCAAAATAGCTATGCAAAATACACGTAAAACTTAAGACTTTGGTCACTCTATTTTTATTATTGTTATTTTTATTCCTCTTATTATTATATTAACTCTACTTTTGATTGAAAATTTTACAAATTTTATTAAAACGAAAACATGAAGAGGGGTTTTAATATAAAATTACTATAACTTGTAACTATAACATTTATCGTTTAAGAACTACAAGTCTTTCTATCCTTGGATCACTTTAACAGAAAGAATGTTGATGCCATTTGTGGATTTATTTTTACAATAAACCAGGCATGAAAATCTCTCACCTTTCGGCGAAATTCGCCGTTTTGAAGTAAAAAAGGATGACCTACGTGAATCGTGTAGATCCGAGGAGAAATTTTTTAAGGGGGGGGGGGGGTCGGGTGTAGGCATGTGCCGGTTACCTTCACGGTTTACCATGCTATTAAAACGTCGCGGTTACAAAACCACTAAAATTTTCCGTCATACAGTAGTATGTAATCGTTATTTTTCATGTGTCAAAAATGCAGCCAGAAGTGGCTTGGCGCGGCAGCGCTTACCCTTTCCCCTGTTTGATGCTGCGTGTGCCAGTGACGCTATTCCAGCAAACCCAAAAACAAGCAGTCCAAACGCAAGGCGTACTTTTCTGCAATTTATTGATCTCTCACATCGTGGCAACTGAAATATACCAAATGAATACATTTAAAACGTTGTACAATCGTATTTTTCCAAGCGTGAGTAGCTTCAACAGTTTAGCTTCATGAAAAAGTTCGCCAAAAAAAAAAACCACACATTTTCCTTTCAAATTCAATACACAAAGTTACTAAAAACTTACAAAGCAGAATGATAGGCAAGGCTTAGCAAGGAGAGCAACTTCATTGAGGTTAATCACAGCCGCTGAGAGAGAAACAAGTTTGAATGCAGGGGGGAGAAAAGAGCGTCAAAGATCGTTAATTGCGACAGATGATCTTGTTCTAAGCACAAATTCACGTTCGCTGGAAGAGGAGAGGTCTCACTCCCAATTTTTTTTTTTTTAGATGAATGCATTTGCCAGCATATTGAATTTGGTGAGTAATGGTTTCAATCGTTTTCATATTTTGCATTATGACAAGTTACTGCCGTTCGTTCCAGCTAGCATTGAACACTGCCAGAGCTAGCCAAATCTCTGGTGAAAAAAATAGCTCCCGTTAAGTTAGCGTCAAGCTTGTGTATTTAATGGTAATATAAAAGCAGTGTTGTCAGTAACGCGTTATGTGAGTAATCTGATTACTTTCTTTCAGTAAAGAGCAATCTAACGCGTTCATTTTTCTAAATCCGTAATCTGTAGTTACTCTCCTTGATGCCTATGCGTTACTATTTTGTTATTGCCCCATAATGTATGTATAATGAAAAATACTGTAGTCATGGGAGTGACATCACGTGTCACATTTTCTAATCGGGGATGGGAAAAAAACAGGTGACGTGTTTTACCATGATGCGTGAGCGCTGGGAATCTGCGGTCAAAACAACATAGCCTTGCTATCTCGCCAGGATGCAATTAAATAGGCAGGAGATATACTACAAACGGCTGCATTTGCACACTGGAAACACAGCCATTACTTCACATTTTTGTCCAGTAAAGATGACAAAAATATCTCCTTGCGCTGGCTCTAAAAGACTGTTGACCGCTAAAGCATCCAATTCAAGCACCACCTGGAATTACAGCACAACGGGTAACAAGACAGCCAGGACTTTTTGATACTGCTCGTGCTCAATCCTCTGTTCAAGCTCAGTTGTTGTTGAGGGTTTTGAAAGCTTAGGTTTAAAGAAATTCTAAATATCCATCTTGCCTCCTCAGCTGTAGTTTTGGCTAAGCAAAGCAAACGGCTGTCTCTCAGGTGCTATTGTCACAGGATCTGTTCGAAAAATAATTTGGACCCATTATGAAATACTTTGAAGGATTCTTATTCATTTCATTCATTTTTGTTGTTTTATTGCTCTAAAACTTTTATAGACAACATTTTAATGGTCATATTCAATGGTCTATACTTTAAAGGGGAAGTTCAGAATTTTTTACATTAGGCTTAATCTTTGAGTTAGCCTGGGTTCAATTAGTCGCTGGAGTTGATTTGAACAAATTCTGTGCAGTTTGCCAGTTATTTGATAGTTTCAGGGCTTCGGAGTGAGAGCGCGAGTCAATGGTGGTTGAAATCAACTCCTTCAACTAATTAAACCCCTGCTAATTTGAATATTAAGCCTTATGTGAAAAATTAAAATTGTCAAATTCGCCTCATGTATCGCCGACGGAGGACATTTTGGCAGAACACCGGAACATATTTCCTCCACACCCTTCTCACCTTTTTAACCCCTGACCCATTTTCATGCCTGTAAACAAATGCAGTACTTATGTACAGTATGTTGTATGTATATATCCGTCGTGTGTCTTATCTTTCCATTCCAACAATAATTTATAGAAAAATATGGCATATTTTAGAGATGGTTTGAATTGCGATTCATCGCGATTAATTACGAATAATTAATTTTTAAGCTGTAATTAACTCGATTAAAATTTTTAATCGTTTGACAGCCCTGATATATATATATATATATATATATACAGTGCCTTGCAAAAGTATTCGGCCTCCTTGAACCTTGCAACCTTTCGCCACATTTCAGGCTTCAAACATAAAGATATAAAATTTTAATTTTTTGTCAAGAATCAACAACAAGTGGGACACAATTGTGAAGTGGAACAAAATTTATTGGATAATTTAAACTTTTTTAACAAATAAAAAACTGAAAAGTGGGGCGTGCAATATTATTCGGCCCCCTTTTGCTCCAATTACAGCTGCAAGTCGCTTGGGGTATGTTTCTATCAGTTTTGCACATCGAGAGACTGACATTCTTGCCCATTCTTCCTTGCAAAACAGCTCGAGCTCAGTGAGGTTGGATGGAGAGTGTTTGTGAACAGCAGTCTTCAGCTCTTTCCACAGATTCTCGATTGGATTCAGGTCTGGACTTTGACTTGGCTATTCTAATACCTGGATACATTTATTTTTGAACCATTCCATTGTAGATTTAGCTTTATGTTTTGGATCATTGTCCTGTTGGAAGATAAATCTCCGTCCCAGTCTCAGGTCTTGTGCAGATACCAACAGGTTTTCTTCCAGAATGTTCCTGTATTTGGCTGCATCCATCTTCCCGTCAATTTTAACCATCTTCCCTGTCCCTGCTGAAGAAAAGCAGGCCCAATCCATGATGCTGCCACCACCATGTTTGACAGGGGGGATGGTGTGTTCAGGGTGATGAGCTGTGTTGCTTTTACGCCAAACATATCTTTTTGCATTGTGGCCAAAAAGTTCCATTTTGGTTTCATCTGACCAGAGCACCTTCTTCCACATGTTTGGTGTGTCTCCCAGGTGGCTTGTGGCAAACTTTAAACGAGATTTTTTATGGATATCTTTGAGAAATGGCTTTCTTCTTGCCACTCTTCCATAAAGGCCAGATTTGTGCAGTGTACGACTGATTGTTGTCCTATGGACAGACTCTCCCACCTCAGCTGTAGATCTCTGCAGTTCATCCAGAGTGATCATGGGCCTCTTGGCTGCATCTCTGATCAGTTTTCTCCTTGTTTGAGAAAAAAGTTTGGAAGGACGGCCGGGTCTTGATAGATTTGCAGTGGTCTGATGCTCCTTCCATTTCAATATGATGGCTTGCACAGTGCTCCTTGAGATGTTTAAAGCTTGGGAAATCTTTTTGTATCCAAATCCGGCTTTAAACTTCTCCACAACAGTATCTCGGACCTGCCTGGTGTGTTCCTTGGTTTTCATAATGCTCTCTGCACTTTAAACAGAACCCTGAGACTATCACAGAGCAGGTGCATTTATACGGAGACTTGATTACACACAGGTGGATTCTATTTATCATCATCGGTCATTTAGGACAAAATTGGATCATTTAGAGATCCTCACTGAACTTCTGGAGTGAGTTTGCTGCACTGAAAGTAAAGGGGCCGAACAATATTGCACGCCCCACTTTTCAGTTTTTTATTTGTTAAAAAAGTTTAAATTATCCAATAAATGTTGTTCCACTTCACGATTGTGTCCCACTTGTTGTTGATTCTTGACAAAAAAATTAAATTTCATATCTTTATGTTTGAAGCCTGAAATGTGGCGAAAGGTTGCAAGATTCAAGGGGACCGAATACTTTTGCAAGGCACTGTATATATATATACACATATATATAGGAAAGTTGTAAGGCAATAAAACCAGGGGCGAAAGTGGCTAGAATTTCTTGCCGGAACTCCCCAACGTGAAGTTCCCAACTGAGCCAGAAATTTTGTTTATTTATTCAATTTGGGGGGGGCTCGAACCTCCTAAAACTACTGAAATGCAAAGAAAACTGTTTTGTCACAGTTATTTCTATAACAATACAAAAACTGATTTTCATTTGAAATTGCATTTTTTCAATGATTTACAAAATAAAAGTTAACAAAAACAGCAATAACCCCACCTCCATCTTTTAATTTTTATTTTCCCTCATTTCCTCACATACTAAATGCCAAATCTCAATTTTAACTACTTAAGAACATAGGATGTATATTGAAATTGAAGTTAATGTAAACATTTACTTTTGCTTTTTTTTATTTTTATTTTTATTATTGTTTTTTTTAATAAAGATAAGTAGCATACATTTAGAAAAATAAGTACAAATGACATATTGTGTAGAGTGAAATGGAATATATTTTGAAGATCGCGCAAACATTGACTTTTTTTTTAATTCATAAGGAAACTAATGGGTAGCTTAACATATGAACAAATATAAGTCCAAAGTGCACATTGACAACTAAGATCAGGGGTCTCCAAACTTTTCCCTTCTCTGATGAGGGGCCAGGGTCAGTTTGTAACAGGAAAAGTTTGACGATTGCAGGAGTGCCTAAATGTAAGAATTTATTGTTTTTCAGAAAGCCACAATCAAATAACCCTGTCTGGATTCTTCACGGAACAAAAGTAAATATAATAAAAAGAATAATAAATAATAAGAACACTATTAATTAAATAGATAATAACCAAACCACCCTCTCTGAGTTCTTCACAGAAAAAGGCCAGGAAATAAATAACACTATTGAGAAAAAAAAAATGCTCTTTGGTATTGTTCAGGGGGCTGGACCAAATGAGGAGGCGGGCCGTATCCGGCCCGCGGGCCGTAGTTTGGGGACCCCGGCTAAGATGTTCTGAACCTCCCAATCAGAGCAAATAAAACTAAATATGATAAATAAGCCTCCTCAACTCTGTCCTTGCTCTTAAAGATTTGATCCATTTTCTGTTGCATTGCCCTTTTTTGTTGCATCAATTAAACTTTTTTTTTTTTTTTGCTGTTCCAGGAAACATGCACATTTGAACCAATCAGAGCTAACTATCTCTGCTGATCACTTGTCAGTATGTCAGCCAATTGAACGGATAAATGAGTCCAGGTGTTTTGCTTTGCTGCGTGCATTCGCACATTGATTTGACTCAGCATTGTCAGACTCCGATAACTGCAGTAGCTGGGGCAACCTCCTTGCTGTCCGTGGAATAAAATAAATGACAAATATCGGTGGACACGGATGAGGTTACACAAGCACTTTATTATGATTGTTGTTTTGTGCACACTTGTGTATTTAAATCTGATGTTGGTAGATTGTTATCTTCTTGGAGATAAAATGCATGTGTGGCAGCTTAGCATTGTTTTTTGTTTTTTTACATAGCGTTTTGACAGTTGCCGTCATATTTTTGGAATCAAAGCACTGATTACCGGAACAGCATTCCAGCCCTGAATCTTATACCGGAACTGCGTTCCTGACCGTTCTGGCCCACTTTCACCCCTGAATAAAACCAACAAAAATGAATGAAATGAAGAAAAAAAGATATTTTTATAATGGGTCAAAATTATTTTTCGAACAGATCATGTGTCTAGCACCTTAGACAGTCATTGGCGTTGCATACAATTTTCAACACAACAACAACAAATTAGAGGAGGGCAATTTTATTAAATGATTCTTTTCTTTGGTTGAAAATATTTTTTTGACTGAAGCAACTTTTTTTGGGATTGAATGATTTAGACACAAAAGTCCTACCGATAATATGGCCCAAACACACACAAAAAAAACGATTGCTTCAATCAAAACTTTTTCAATGAAAAATTAAGTGTTCAAATGCAAATTTTTCAATCTGAAATATTTTTTTGCATTCAAAAAAGTTTTTTATTTTTATGATTGAAATTTTCCCTTTTTGATTGAAGTGATTTTTCTTTTGGAAAATATAAAAAATATATATATATCAACATTACTTCAATCAAAAAATTTGCTTCAATCAAAAAAAAAAAAAAAAAAAAAAAAAAAGAAATTGACTCCAATCAAAAAAAAAAATCTAAGAAAAATAGCTTTCACGTGCATTTTTTTGAGTTTCCAGATTTAGAATTTCCCTCAAAAATGATGGGAAACAAAAAACGCACATTTTCAACTTATTATTATAAATATTCTTGTAAGTTCATTTTATTGCTGACACTGTATTTCGGGGTCATCAACATGTTGTGTTCTCCCTCCTGTTATACGCGGGTTAGAGCCCCTTGATTGGCAACTACTAGTAGAGACTGTGTGGGGCCAAATCGGGCAATTGGTTGCAGGTATGGTGGTCATATCGCTGCAGAGTCGCTTCCCAGGGTGCTGCTGATTCTTTTCGTGGTGTTAAAGGTGATGTAGCTGTCCAAGGTACTGAACCTCTGTGGCGAGTCCTGTGGAACTAACCATTTGGGCACACATATATAGGCCTACTAGTATAGATAGATAGCTGTTTAGGCCCGATAATATTTGGACAGTGACTTGTTTTTTGTTTTAGCTGTCCACAAAAACACATTACGAAATACAATAATATAATCAATATGGGTTTAAAGTGCACAATCTTAGCTGCAATTTAAGACTTTCCATATCCAGATCGGAATAAGGGTTTAGGAATTACACTCTTTATACCCCTTTTTCAAGGAACCAAAAGTAATTGGACAATTGATTCTGAGGGCTGTAATTGGCTCAGAAGGCTTCTCCCTCGTTAACATGTCATCAGTTAAGTATTGAAAAGGTCTGGAATTGATTCCAGGTTTTGCATTTGGAAGCTGTTGTTGTGACCACACATCATGCGTTCAAAGGAGCTCTCTGTGGAGGTGAAGCAGAAGATCCTGAGACTGAAAAAACAGAAGAAATCCATGAGAGAGATAGCTGAAATGCTTGAAGAAGCTAAATCAACCGTTTGGTACATTCTGAGAAAAAAGGAATGCACTGGTGAAGTGGACAATTCAAAAAGGCCTGGACGTCCACAGAAGACAAAAGTGACAGATGATCGCCGAATACTCTCCATGGTAAAGAAAAATCCATTTACAACATCTACAGAAGTGAGAACACTCTCCAGGAAGTGGGTGTATCTGTCTCCAAGTCTACAATAAAGGGAAGACTGAATAAAAGAAAATACAGAGGGTTCACAACAAGGTGCAAGCCATTCATCATTCCCAAGAATAGACAGGCCAGACTTGACTTTGCCAAAAAACATGTCAACAAGCCAGCCCACTTCTGGCAAAGTGTTCTATGGACAGATGAAACAAAGATAAACCTGTACCAGAATGATAGGAAGAAGATTTGAAGAAAAAAGGAAATGGCACATGATCCAAAGCACACAACATCATCTGTGAAACACTGGGGAGGGAATGTAATGGCATGGGCATGCATGGCTTCCAAGGGCACTGGGTCACTTGTGTTCATTGATGACATTACAACAGATAAAAGTAGCCTGATGAATTCTGAAGTATACAGG
Organism: Corythoichthys intestinalis; assembly: GCF_030265065.1. NCBI lineage: Eukaryota > Metazoa > Chordata > Actinopteri > Syngnathiformes > Syngnathidae > Corythoichthys > Corythoichthys intestinalis. The sequence goes on along the minus strand of NC_080416.1, from coordinate 34,996,049 downwards.
GATATACTTTTTGATCAGATTCAGCCAAATGCTGCTGAGTTAATTGGATGGCGCTTCACAGTGCAGATGGACAATGACCCAAAGTATAGAGCAAAAGCAACCCAGGAGTTTATTAGTGCAAAGAAGTGGAAAATTCTGCAATGACGAAGTTAATGTCCAGACCTCAATCCAATGGAGCATGCATTTCACCTGTTCAAGACCAATCTGGTTTTACAAGTGTAATCAGTTGATTGCTGTCAGGTGCTGCTTGTTTTAGCAGAAACTTCACTGGTTAAACTATCGGTGCTCGATCGGTTGGAACAAAAACCAGGACCCAAAGCGGCCCTTGAGGACCGGTTTGGAGACCCCTGGTTTAGCTTATGCTTAATTGTCCGATCACTTTTGAGCCCCTGAAATGTGATGTGTTTCTAAGAAAATGTATACAATTCCTTATTTCAGTAAGATGTTGTTGACCACTTGAATTAAACATTACAGTCTGCACTTCAATTCTGGTCTAGATATTTTATTTCTAGTCCAATGTGTTTGAATGTAGAGCCCAACTTATGAAAATTGTGCGTCTGTCCAAATATTATTGGGCCTAACTGTATATCACTTTTTGTCATTGAGTCAACACTCAACATTACTCGTAAGCGTGAATTTGATGAAACTTTCTCCAAGTTTTTATTTGTCAGTGATTTATTTGACACCGATGGATTATTTTTTTCAATTCATGGTAGAAAATAGTTTTTTCCTCCACTGATCGCACGCTTGTTCTTTGTTCCTTCCGGACCTAACAGGGTGAAACACTTCTTCTGCTCTTCTCACATGTGCCTGTTTTTGAGTGCAACCTCCATTGGGTAGGAAAAATAAATGTTCCTAGTTGTTGACCCAAGTACACTGCCTCAGACTTCTTTTTCTGGTGCAACACCTTGCTGAATTAGTGGAAGCGGGACCTGCTGACCAAGAACATGTACTCAAAGAAGAGGTGTTTATTGAAGTTGTTGGCGTCATTTCGGCTCTTCTTTGCAGTACTTCATGAATTTATGAGCAAAACTTGCTGTCACTTGTCCTTTACTTGTTTGACCTGAGTAAAGGAACATCACATTGTGTGTCAGAATATGTTTACTGGGTCTGCAAGGATGATCTAAAATCGACCTGTCTTGGCTTGATGTGCTGGGGAACCAATCAGGTGTTACTCCCGCCCACTGACTTTTATGGGTGAGTTTGTCAGATAAAATTAATTCATAAAGTGCTGCAACACATGTCCATGAAATAATAAAAAAAAAAAACAGTGAATTCATTGTTTTTGTTTTTTTAACATTAGTTGGAGTAGTATTAGACACTTTTTTCAATCATTCAAATAAGCTATTGGAGGATGAAGACGTGAAGAAAAAGAATTAATTACTGAGACATTTAAGTATTTATTTAAAGATGTATTTATATTAGGGCTGTCAAACGATTAAAATTTTTAATAGAGTTAATCACAGCTTAAAAATTAATCGTAATTCATCGCCATTCAAACCATCTATAAAGTATGCCATATTTTTCTTTAAATTATTGTTGGAATGGAAAGATAAGACACAAGACGGATATAGACCCTACCCACGTGACGTCACAACTCCGCTCTCCTGAATGGTACCGCCCAATTGTCCGTCAAAACATAGTGTTAACCTGTTACGGCTACGTACATTCCTCCTATTTACGGCGTGTTTTTCTGCTCCTTAACATTAATAATCAAAATGGTGAAGGCGTGTGTGGCTGTTGGTTGCACTAACAGAGAAGATGGAAGGAGAGACTTGAAGTTTTACCGTATTCCGAGGGATCCAAAGAGGAGAGCGAAATGGACGGCTGCAATTCGACGTGAAAACTGGGCACCAAAAAATCACCACAGACTATGTAGTAGTCATTTTATATCCGGTAAGATGCATTTAAGATATACTTAGAGGGTTTTGGGTTGACAACCACAATTAAGATCATTGCTAGGCTAATCGCCGACAACATACACGTATGTATGTAGTGAGAGTGCTATCGCTAAACCATATAAACATTAAAAGCCTTAACTCCATTGACAAACGACATGAAATACATTAGACTTGACAGTGGATGTTAGCAATAACAAAAGATTTTGAATTGAAAATTTCGTAACTCACCTTTCCAAGCACAAGATAGATTCCTGCCGAATTTTCGTGGAAGAGGACCTGTTTCACCCAACCAGCAACGAAGTATTTATAAGCCTCCAAGCTCTTGAAGTTTTTCAAATTTTCGTGAGAATAGGCTGATTTTGTGTGGACAAGATAGTTGTAAATATCAGCGTAGCAGATGTCAGGCAGACAGGGCGAAGACAGTGGGTCGAAAAACATCGATTTGGGCATCAAATATGGATCTGGCGACTGTATAGAACGAAGCTTTTCCACATAACGCCTTTTATGCAACACATCCAGTGAGTTTACGGCATCCGAAAGCACCGGGTCTTCCATGAAATGCATTTTAAATTCCTCGATCAATTGAAACCAATGCTAATACAGAGACAAAATGATGGACAAGGGGGCGGAACCATACAGCGAGCACGTGGTTTTGTGACGTCGGTGGGTAGGGTCTATATACAGTGGGGCAAATAAGTATTTAGTCAACCACTAATTGTGCAAGTTCTCCCACTTGAAAATATTAGAGAGGCCTGTAATTGTCAACATGGGTAAACCTCAACTATGAGAGAATATATGGGGGGGGGGGGGGGGGGGACAGTAAATCACATTGATTTTTAAATAATTAATTTGCAAATCATGATGGAAAATAAGTATTTGGTCAATACCAAAAGTTCATCTCATTACTTTGTTATGTACCCTTTGTTGGCAATAATGGAGGCCAAACATTTTCTGTAACTCTTCACAAGCTTTTCACACACTGTTGCTGGTATTTTGGCCCATTCCTCCATGCAGATCTCCTCTAGAGCAGTGATGTTTTGGGGCTGTTGTTGGGCAACACGGACTTTCAACTCCCTCCTCACCCCGTGGCGTCAAAATGATAACAAGAACGGGGAGCAAAAATCCCAGACGCACACAGGGGGACCTACAGAATGACCTACAGAGCGCTAGGACCACAGTAACAAAGGCTACTATCAGTAACAGAATGCGCCGCCAAGGACTCAAATCCTGCAATGCCAGACGTGTCCCCTGCTGAAGAAAGTACACGTCCAGGCCCGTCTGCGGTTCGCTAGAGAGCATTTGGATGATCCAGAAGAGGACTGGGAGAATAGGTTATGGTCAGATGAAACCAAAATATAACTTTTTGATAGAACCACATGTTCTCTTGTTTGGAGGAAAAAGAATACTGAAATGCACCATACCCACTGTGAAACATGGGGGTGGAAACATCATGCTTTGGGGCTGTTTTTCTGCAAAGGGACAAGGCAAGGCAAGGCAAATTTATTTATATAGCACAATTCAACACAAGGCAATTCAAAGTGCTTTACATCACATGAAAACCATAAAAATCACATTTAAATCAACACAATGTAAAAACCAAGACAAAAGATCGCACAGAATAAAAATAAATAAATAAAAATAAAACAAAAATAGAAATAAAGCAAAAACTACTACTAATAATAATCATTGAAATCAGCAATGGAGATAAGCACAAGAGGAATAGAAGGCAGGTAGATTGAAATATATAGACAGTTATGGATATGCAGTGCTAAACAAAAGCGTTTTTAGCCCTGATTTAAATGAGCTAACTGTTTGAGCATACTTCAGACCTTCGGGTAACTTGTTCCAGAGGTGAGGAGCATAATAACTAAATGCTGCCTCACCCTGCTTGGTTCTTGTTCTTGGAACATGCAGAAGACCCGTTCCAGACGACCTTAAGGGTCTAGATGTCTCATAGGAATCTAACAAGTCAAGCATGTATTTTGGTCCAAGGCCATTAAGTGTTTTGTAGACGAGCAGTAGTATTTTATAGTCTATCCTTTGACTCACTGGAAGCCAGTGTAGCGATTTCAAAACCGGTGTAATGTGGTCCAGCTTCCTTGTATTTGTGAGGACTCTGGCTGCAGCATTCTGTACTAGCTGCAGCTTCCTGACTGATTTTTTATCAAGACCTGTAAATATACCGTTGCAGTAGTCCAATCTGCTGAAAACGAATGCATGCATAAGTTTTTCCATGTCTTGTTGAGTCAGAAGCCCCTTAATTCTGGTTATATTTTTTAGGTGGTAATAAGCGGATTTAGTGACGGACTTTAGATGGCTATCAAATTTTAGGTCTGAGTCAATAATTACGCCAAGGTTTCTGACTTGATTTGTAGCTGTAAGTGACATTGTGCTAAGTTGGCTGCTTATCTTTGACCTTTCCTTTTTTGGCCCAAAAATGATCACCTCTGTTTTCTCCACATTTAACTGGAGAAAATTCTGGCACATCCATTCATTGATTTGATGAATGCATTTACTCAGGGAGACTAAGGGACTATAATCATGTGGGGACACAGAAATGTACAGTTGTGTGTCATCTGCATAGGCGTGATAGGAGATGTCATACTGTTCCATTATCTGAGCTAACGGAAGCATATAGATGTTAAATAAGAGTGGTCCAAGAATTGACCCTTGAGGGACTCCACACGTGAATTTGGTTCGTTCTGACTGATAATTTCCGATTGACACAAAGAAATCCCTATCATGTAAATAGGATGTGAACCACTGAAGAATAGTGTCAGTAAGCCCTACCCACTGTTCCAATCTGCTGAGTAGTATGTTGTGATCAACCGTGTCAAATGCGGCGCTGAGATCCAATAGTAGCAGAACAGATGATTTGCCTGCATCGGTATTCCGACGAATATCATTTAGGACTTTGATAAGCACGGTCTCGGTGCTGTGTTGTGGCCGAAATCCAGACTGAAATGAGTCAAAAAGATTGTTTTGGATCATAAAAGTCTGGATCTGTTCAAACACAACCCTTTCGATAATTTTCCCCAGGAATGTCAGATTTGATATTGGCCTGTAATTACTAATGGTTGAGGCATCCAGATTAGGTTTTTTTAGGAGAGGTTTTATTACTGCAGTTTTTAAAGTCTGAGGAAACTCTCCTGTTTGGAGGGAAGTATTTATAATCTGAAGTATGTCTGGGGCTATGCAATGAAAAACAGTTTTGAAAAAGTTTGAAGGAAGGATGTCAAGGCAGCATGTTGTGGGCTTTAGTTTCGACACAATTTCTGTTAAAGTGGCATAGTCCAAGAGGCTAAACTGTCTAAGATTGACGTGGGGGACATGTTGGGAGGCATTTAGTGTAACATTTGTTAATCCGGAGTTGCACACAGTCTGTCTAATCATTAGTACTTTGTGTGTAAAAAATGCTGCGAAATTATTACAGGACACCTCAGATGCCAATTCCTGAGGTATTGATGCTTGTGGGTTTGTCAGTTTGTCAACAACAGAAAATAGTGTGCGAGTATTGTGGGTGTTTCTACTAATGATCTCTGAAAAATGGACAAGGACGACTGATCTGTGTAAAGGAAAGAATGAATGGGGCCATGTATCGAGAGATTTTGAGTGAAAATCTTCCATCAGCAAGGGCATTGAAGATGAGACGTGGCTGGGTCTTTCAGCATGACAATGATCCCAAACACACACCCAGGGCAACAAAGGAGTGGCTTTGTAAGAAGCATTTCAAGGTCCTGGAGTGACCTAGCCAGTCTCCAGGTCTCAACCCCGTAGAAAATCTGCGGAGGGAGTTGAAAATCCGTGTTGTCCAACGACAGCCCCAAAACATTACTGCTCTAGAGGAGATCTGCATAGAGGAATGGGCCAAAATAACAGCAACAGTGTGTGAAAAGCTTGTGAAGAGTTACAGAAAACGTTTGGCCTCCGTTATTGCCAACAAAGGGTACATAACAAAGTATTGAGATGAACTTTTGGTATTGACCAAATACTTATTTTCCACCATGATTTGCAAATAAATTATTTAAAAATCAAACAATGTGATTTTCTGTTTTTTTTTTTCACATTCTGTTTCTCCTGTTTGAGGTTTAACCATGTTGACAATTACAGGCCTCTCTAATATTTTCAAGTGGGAGAACTTGCACAATTAGTGGTTGACTAAATACTTATTTGCCCCACTGTTCATCAAACATACTATACATAGGTACTGTATTTGTTTATTATAACAAATCAACAAGATGGCATTAACATTATTAACATTCTGTTAAAGCAATCCATGGATAGAAAGACTTGTCGTTCTTAAAAGATAAATGTTAGTTAGTTATAGAAAGTTATAGAAATTTTATATTAAAACCCCTCTTAATCTTTTCGTTTTAATAAAATTTGTAAAATTTTCAATCAAAAAATAAACTAGTAGCTCACTAGTTTTGATGTCAATAATTACACCATGCTCATGGTGACGAAACCCATTAAATCAGTCGCACCCAAGCGCCAGCAGAGGGCGACAAAACACCAAAAAAACACAAGTAACAAGTGCACATGACACTGTGCTGTCATTTTAATCTGTTTGAGCGGGGCATGCGTCAAATATTTTAAAGTGATTAATTTAAAAAATTAATTACCGCCCGTTAACGCGATAATTTTGACTAGGGATGGGAATTGATACGATTTTTACGATTCCAATTCCATTATTGCTTCACGATTCGATTCTTTTTCGATTCTCTTATCGATTCTAATTTTGGGAAAAAGAAGAACAAACATTTTGATTGGCATCGAGTTTGTTTAATCAGAAGTCACAACCTTACAAACTCACAAAGAGGTCAAAAAGGGCCCAAAGCCTCAATGGTAACTGTGGCAATAAGTGGCAAATGCACAAGAATGTGTAACATTTTACTGAAACATTTTCTAATAGAAATAAAAAATATTGGTATATATTGGCATGTAGGTCGTTGTTCTGCCTTTGGCAATATGTGTTAAAGCAGGGGTCCCCAGACGTTTTCCTGTGAGGGCCACATAACTTTTCCCTTCTCTGATGAGAGTCCGGGGTCAGTTTGTAACAGAAATAGTGTGACGATTGCAGGAGTGCGTAAATGTAAAAAAAAATATTGTTTTTCAGAAAGCCACAATCAAATAACCCTCTGTGGATTCTTCACGGAACAAAAGTAAATAAAATAAAAATAATAATATAATATGATAATAATAAATAAGAATAGCACTATTAATTAAATAGATAATAACCAAAAAAAAACCTCTCTGAGTTATTCACTGAAAAAGGCCAGGAAATAAATAACACTACTGAGGGAGCAAAAAAAAAAAAAATTCAAAATGCTCTCTGGAATTGTTCAGGGAGCCGGACCAAATATGGAGCCCTGTTTTTATTTACCAGTAGGGCCTATATTGAAATGCATGCCTTTTAGTTTTTATGGTGCTTTCACGCTCAAGTGGTGGGGCCTTGCGCTTTTTCACACGAAGAAGAAAGCGCTCACGTGAAGAGCGCGCTTACACGCAAAGAAGAACAAATGCCACATCCAAGCGAGTGAGCGAGTTAGTGAGAAAGGGAAACACTGCCACGAGCCTACGTTCTTTTTTAATGTTTGTAAAATATCTACAGAGGCAACGCCTGTATGTATCATCTTCTGTGTTGTTGTTGTTGTTTCCACTCGCGATCGGACACAAATCCAGGTGTGTAGTGGTTTAACCGATGTGCTAATGCTAGCGAACGCATGCTAACTGTTATTACTGTGTTAGCAGCTAATCATCGCTGATTTACGTTGATGCAAACCTGTTGGTTATTGGGGACGAAATTGATTTGTTTCATTTCTATTTTTAGTTTCAAGTGGTGGTTGAATAAAGTCAGCAAATTATACCAACGTCTTCTGCATCGTCATTTGGGAGTTTAGCTAGCTGTATAGCCAGGACTGAGCCTTAGCGTCTTGGTGAGGAGTGGACAGTGCAGTCTATTCCCTCCAGATGCAGTTATCTCCACCTTGCAATGACTGCAAGTCGCTTTGTTGTAATTTTTCCTCGTGAAGTGAAGACACACTTTCGAGCGTTCGAACCTACGTGCTGTCATTGTTATGTTTATGGCGCCAATGCTCGTGGTAAATTATAGTAACCTTTCATTTTCACCCTTTTTCCTGGTGAAGTGTAGCCAAACTTTAGAGCGAGTGGTTCTTGGCGCCATGCTAGTTTGATGCGTCTGGACAACAAGACACGTCACGACGCAATATGCGTCTTTAGGGATCGTTAAAGGGATCGTTAAGGCTTTTTCATTGTGATGTCGAGGCCTCGAAACACTCACACAATTGGCTTCCTCATTTTTTCCATTAGACAGCCAGGCAGATTTTACATAGGCAATTGGGCATTGTAAGCAGATGAAGGTCCTGGAGGAGCCTTCCTTTCCCTCCCTTACTGCATTTCACCAGCTGAACCCAAAGACATTCCCCTTTTCTGTAGAGCATGCTTAAATTGCCCCCAGCTGAGAGCTTTCCCCAGCATTGAACCTGTGTGTACACATGGAGAGAAAAGACTTGACTTTACTAAATCAAGATAAATCTTGACAGAATTGTCCTGGTGAAAATCGAGTTTCATTTTAAAAGTCATTTTAGGTAAACTTGGCCTGACTGGTCGGCTGGATGTCAAAGATACCACCTTGATGGAGCATTATGAGGAGGAGTATGTGTTGTATGTTCATGTCTATTAAACCCAGCTGAATCTTTTTTTGCAAAAAGCCTAAAACGCACTGATATCCACTGGTTTGAGCCAAAGGCAAAAGGATTGTTTACTCAACCACGCTTCGTTGAATTTACATTTCCCCATCTCTCAAATATGAAATGTATGGTTAGGTTTAAAAAAGAAATCTGTGCAGTGTAGAGCATGACATTTTGTCCGGAATCCTGTGGTGACACGGGATTCATGTGGGAATCCCGTGGGACGCGATTTTGATCTGGGCCTGTGTTGCGTTCTTAATGATTGGCTCCTCTGCCCCATTTATTTATTTTGGCTACGTTATTTAATCAAAGTGACACTTGTGAGGAGAAAAGAGACACGGAGAAGTTACATAAATAATACATTTTAAGACCAAGATATGGATCAATCATGGATTTTTATTCAAAAACAAGTTTTTCTACACAGAGGAAGACCTATACTACTACTGTACTACTACTCTCCTCACTCACTCACATTTCTCTTTCCCCAACTCTCCAAACTATCTAAACTCTTACCGGATTGTAACTCTCCTTTAAACACCAACATTTTCCATTTTGAATGTAGCTTTGAGGTGTTTGTATACTGTTGCTAGCTGTCAAACCGCTCGCTAAAATCTAAAGCACTTGCTGAAGCAATCATGTGGCAAGGCTGGGCATCGGACATCATCATTTTTGGCATCTCTCAAATGAAGTGAGCCTCGGTTCGCACATCGTGGAAACGTCCCTTCATTACTCGACACACACTTGGGAGACTCGGCGCACCTTGTTCCATCACTACTGCCATTACATCTCACCAGTGCCCAAAAGAGCCAGTGTACCTGCTACCCTCCTGACGCTCCACTCAATAAACTTTGTGTTACCAACATTTCCATTTTCTCTTGTCTGCTTTGGGGTCCACCACCCTCCCACCCGTGGGCCCCAGCCAACACTCGGCATACTTCGTGTGGCCCAGACATGGGCCTACAGAATCAGTGAGAGCCATTTTTCAGTAAGTGGGCCATTTTTGGGCCGAGGGCTTAGCCAACACCGACACACAGAATTGGCCCAGCACTGAGCAGAACAAATGTTGCTACCTGGGTGCCACACTGTCATTAAATCACAAACACTGAGCCACCCCTTGAAGCAGCAAACAAAGACTACTTCCCAGATCTCTGCCTGGCAACAACAAAAAAGTTTGCTGTTAAAGCTCAGCAACAGTGTGCCGTCTGTTCTGCCCATGGTGAGTATTTTCTTTATTTTATTAGTATGAAGTAAGGTTTGATTCATATTTTTTTTCAGGAAAGATACTACGTTTTGGTGCCAGAAGTGTAAGAAAACTGTTCAGTTACCCTGGAATCCCACTGGGTCCGCTGCGCTACGCTCAGCTACGGTCCGAACAATGCAACAAATACGTTTGTATTGTAGTCAATACGAGGTGGTCCACATGATCAGCTCAGCTCTGATCCGGATCCGCCTGAGTTCGGCCTCTCCGGCCCATCAAAACTAAAATACTGACGAGCTCTATTTTCTGGTCCGTCAACCTGCGGCCGGATCAAGCTCTGCCATTTAGCACGCACCAAACAGGAAATATAATGGCAGCAATATCTGGTCTTTTAAAGTAAATAATGTTTATAAAAGTATTATGCATCTAATTTTACCTTTATTTCATTGACATTTACACAAAACAAAATGTAGATATCTTTATCTCCAATTTATTTTGAAATGACTAAAGGAAATGACATTCTTCCGAAAACTATTTTAGCATCACTAAGAAGCACTGCAAATATGAGTCAGCACGACCCTCCTATTGATGCTTTTGACGCGGCAACGCAACACTCCCGTTGGTGGGTTACTGACATCATGATTGAGTGCGGAGAAAAATGAACAGTATAAAGTGAGCTAGACTTCTGTGCTGATTTACTGAAGCTAATTTCCACTGCCAATTCTTGCAAGTGCTAATGTATGATTGTGTGTGTGCGCGTGCGTGCGTGGATTTGTAGGGCGGGGTACGTCCGCTGGTTGTTGTGTGCTTTTGGGTGTGTTGAACAGAATTTACCTGTAGCTGAATTGTACTATTGGCCTTTGGGCATTTTTGGCCCATATACAGTGGTACCTCGGCATACAATTTCTTCGACACACGATCTGTTCGACATCTGACGTAAAATTTGACTCGCCATTTTTTTCTACATCCGACGACATGCTCGAAATACGACGATTTTTGATCACTTTGTGACATTCCACCTCCATGATCAAACATTCTTTGTCCATGTTCACTGGTGTTTAAACTGTGACTAAGATACTGGGCTGTTGACTCCAGGCCTGGATCTGGCCATTTTGACGGATGCGTCTCCGACAAAAATTAGGAAAATAAGCTAAACCATTGATTTCACCTGTTGTACCGGCTCCTTGTGTGTCAACCAATCCGCTGCCTCTTGTGTCACCCACCTGTGCCACGTAGTCTCGTTAGCCCATTTCTGTATTTAAGATCCCCATGTTCAGTCAACTCTTGTTGCATCGTCGTCTACGGCTACAGGGTTTACAGTATACGGGTCATTAAAAAGCATGAAAAGTCATTAAATGGATTTTTGTCATAATTTAGGCCTTAAGAAGCATTAAACTAAATGAGGCATTGAAAAATATGTTAACTTGAAGGTTATAAAACTATATTTATTAAACTAAAGCTGTCAAATTTATCACGTTAACGGGCGTTAATTAATTTTTTCAATCAATATTCAACGCAATTAGCGCATATACGGAATGACCCGTTCATGCGTTGCCTCAAACAGTTTACAATGACGCTGTTTTAGCACACCGAGAGGGAAAAGGCAGAGAAATGCAAGTGGACACAGGCGTTCACTGGACCGTGCCTTTTATTGGCTTAAGCTTTGGCAACTCTTTCACAGCAATTATAAATGTTGTGGCGAATGAAGTGTGGAAGAATGACAGGAGACTGTTAAAGCCCCACAGCAGGCCTGTATGCCTTTTCCTTTTTTTTCCCTCTCCCAGTCATCAGCACTCATTCCACACACCTGTCCTGCACACCTGGTCATTACCACAGCCTCCCTACATAAGCACACACAGCCCTCTGCTCCATTGCGAGTTTGTTAGCCCTCACTGCAACTTACGAGCGTTCCTAGTTACCTTGTCTTGCCGGTTTTTTGATACATTTTTTGACCTTGTGGATTTTTGCCTCTAGCCTGCTCCTCGTCTGTGCCTCTGCCTTTTCTCTGTGACCTGAACCCTGCTACAGGACCGGCTCTAGACGCATCCTGCCTGGGCCTTCGCCTTGCTTGTTCCCCCCCTGCTCGAACAGCCTTCCGTGCCTCTCCAAGAGCCAAGACTTCTTCCTCTCATAACCATTGTTAATAAATCTGCTCTGAGCACTGCATTATTGGGTCCGTTTGTTCTCTGAGCCCTGTCAGAGACGATCTTTTTCTTAACACGCTTAATTGAACACAACGCAGATCATACTGTATACCATTCGCAGCCACCACCGACAGTCATGGTTGCCCATCTTCTCATCATGCACTTAGGCGGAACAGTTAAGTTGCTACAGTATCATTTCGTGAAAGCACAACAAAAATAATATTCCTATCTCTCAAAAAATATTGTTCACAAAAAGAAAAGCGCTCATTGCAAAGAGAACTGGCATTCCCAATCAAAATAGCTATGCAAAATACACATAAAACTTACTCAGACTTTGCCTTGGCTAGACCCCTAATTAATTTAAAACTCGCCATTGACACCTTGTGCTGTATTTCAATCAACCCTTATGTAGTTAAAGACACTGTGGAAGAACGTCAGGGAGCACATGTGTAATATTAAAGTACTATAACTTGTACTAACATTTATCTTTTAAGAACTACAAGTCTTTCTATCGGTGGATTCCTTTAACACAAAGAACGTTTATAATGTTAATGCCATCTTGTGGATTTATTGTTATAATAAACAAATACAGTACTTATGTACAGTATGTTGAATGTTTATGTCCGTCTTGTGTCTTATCTTTCCATTCCAACAATAATTTACAGAAAAATATGACATATTTTAGAGATGGTTTGAATTGCAACTAATTACGATTAATTAATTTTAAAGCTGTGATTAACTCGATTAAAAATTTTAATCGTTACACAGCTCTAATATATATATATATATATATATATATATATATATATATATATATATATATATATATATATATAGTATTATCATTTGAACGAAAAAGTAATTAATGTTGGGTTTACATTAACAGAGAGATAATATTTTGTCTGTGTGTATGCGTGCAGCTTTTGTTTTAATAAACAAGGAGTGATTAAACCAACTGTGGTAGGAGCCTTTGTTTACTCTATGTTAATGATTCACCTTTGGTGAAGCTTAGATTTGTTAGGAAAACCCCTGGAATGACCACAGCTGTTTCGTTTTAATCTTAAATATCTGCCATATGCTGTCAGTATGGGGAATATAATCCATTTACTCATATATTTGTGCACACTTTATCTTTCCTTTATTTTTAGCACTAATGTGAATCTGCACAGGCGGCAATGGATACCAGCACATAACAGGTAAAACTACATTCATGGATTTTCAAGATATTTAACTTTGTATTGGTAATGAAAATGGAATGATTTATGTTTCTAGGACCATTGGCACTGTTGCTAATAATAATAGAAGGGTCAGAGCTGTCAACAGACCAATGCCTATCGACTGCAAACTGGGGAGCTGGTCAACATGGACACCATGTAACCCTTGCACTGACCAAAAGGTTATTTCACATCTATTCAAAATAACCGGCACATACACAGCTTTTTATAAATGTCAACAAGGATGTGATTGCGCTGTATATTAAATCCCCAAAAGCAGTAATGGGAAAGTTCGTTTTCTTTATGAACTAGCTCAAAATTTAGTCCACAATTTATAAAATGAACTACTTAAACGCAGTTTATATTTTGGGGAAATTCTTATGAATTAGCACATTTTCATAGCCCACCAAAGAAACATTTAGAACTTGTGTCATAATGGTGCAAATTTACCATTATTATTACAAGTATTAAGGAATAACAAAAACAAGAACTTAATAAGAGTCAGTCAGAGCCAAGGCCATTGACCTAACCCTAACCCTAACCCTAACCGCGGTTTTAAGTGTAGGGCCACAGGGGCACTAACCACATCCAGACGCCCCCCCCCCCCCCCCCCCAGCCTCTAGCCCAGACAGTACAGACATAGAGAGCCCCACCAGAAGTATGGGACCTACCTACCGCCTGACCGACAGGCAGTCACTAATAAGCCTGAACAATATATCGTTTGAACATCGCCATCGCGATGTGCGCGTGCGCGATAGTCCCATCACAAGCACGTGCGATAGTTTTTATTTTTTCTAATCCACATACGCCTTGCTTTCTGATCTGCGCACAGCCTCACACCCTCCCTCACCCAGGCCTTTGTTCCTCTCAGTCACTGCGGCACTTGCTTATTAAAGCTAACATGGCTTTGATCCGACCAAAGAAGCAGTAAACATTTTCTGCAAGAAAGCCGCGCTGGAATGAATGTGTGTGTGTGTGTGCGTGTGTGCGTGTGTGCGTGTGTGTGTGTGTGTGTGTGCGTGCGTGTGTGTGTGTGTGTGTGTGTGTGTGTGTGTGTGGAGACATAAATGCCAGAAGTGATCATGAGGCGTTTGAAATTTCTACTTCACTCTAACGGTCACAGCAAAGGTAGATAAACAGAAGCATTTAATAAAGCCAGGCATTTATCTACTACAGGTCTTTATTCTTGTTCAAAAATGATTTGGTTGGACAGTTATGTTTAAAACTGATCATAATTATGACATTTGAAGTGCTTAAAAACCATTTATTTATATACATTTTTTAAAGCACTTTGGGGGGGAAAGTGAGAAATAAACATGTCTTATATGCAGTGTTGTTAATAACGGCGTTACAATATAACGGCGTTACTAACGGCGTTATTTTTTTCAGTAGTGGGTAATCTAATTAATTACTTTTCTCATCTTGGCAACGCCGTTACCGTTACTGAGGACGGAAAGGCGTGCGTTACTATGCGTTACTATATGGGTCGAAAAGTCTGAGGGAGACGGACCCACCGAGACGACAGAGCAGAGCAGGCAAGAAAGTTGTGACGCCGAGCAAACGCGATGCTAGGTAGCTCCAATAATACATGTTGTAGCCGATAGCCTCCAAACTACGCCCGCATGTTATGGTAGATATGGTAGACATGGTAGATATCACATGTACTGTATATAGATATAACTAGATGCAAAATGACAGACATGGCACTAAATGCGTTAGTAGACAGCCGCCATCTTGAAGCAGTAGACTTTTTAGGACGGCTCTGTTGTAGAGAACCTTCCTAGCGAACCTAAGTAACTTTTTGTATAAAATACTTCTAAATCGGCAAAATCTTGACTTGAATCTATTTTTAAATGATGAAACTGTTTAAAAACTTTCATATGTCGAAAGTAGAGAAGCGGTAGATTGTATGATGGATAGGGAAGAGTGTGTGAGTTGAGAGGCAGGCTTCTGCGGGAGGGCCCCTCTTGCCAGAACGGGCAGCTACAGGGCGACAAAAGCACCAGGGCCTTGACTACCCCTCGCTTAATTTTTTTTTTTTTTTAGATATTCACAGCATTCAGATCGTCAAGCAGACAGATTTGGAGACAATGGAATCCTGCAGTTCAAAAGGGATGAGAGTTTTTAGGTTTGCATCTTTTTGTTTGTTTGCGACAATTTTCTGTAAACTTCTTGCCAGAAGATTCACCTTTGATGCAGTAACATATTTGAGACGAAGAAAAACAAGATTTGGTCTTGATAAGCGCAACAATGATTATTATTAACATAGAAGTACAATGAAGATGAATCCTTAAAAATCACTGGATTAATCAGCACTGATGATATAAAAATGATATAAATACCTCTCACCACTAATCTCTCTGGTGACTTCCTTAAAGGGCGTCAAAATGTCACAGGCCTGTTTTATTTCATCCCACTTTTCTGGTGTTAGTGTGGACAGTCTTGAATTGGTGAGTGCTAAAGTTGTTATTACCGCAAATTTGTTCAGAAGGACACTCTGGAGCATGAAGGACGTTGACTTCACCCTTGTTGCAGTCTTGCTTCAGCTTAGAATCTGGCAAGCCCAACTGCAAATATTCCACAATTGTCTTCCCTTTTCCCATTTTTTTTTTTACTGCTGTTATATGCCATTATTTTTTTAATCAAATTGAGGGTGTGGGCAAAACAGAAAATGTGTGGCCACCCTTTGTTCCATATTTGAAGCATTGTCAGAAACACAGGACATACCTTGCCGTTGATGTTGACCTCCATTGCAACTCTAATAAGCTGCTTTACGAGGTTCTTTTGTGTGTTTCTCGCTCATTTCAAAACAGTCCAGCAGGACAGAGGCCTTTGCCAGTAAAATGGCATGTTATTGACATGAATGATGTTGTAGTTCTTGATGTCCATCAGTCCGTGGTCAGACCGAGTGCTTACGCTCTATTCTCCCTTGCTTTCATCTTGTCAAGTGTTCTCCGGTATAAATCAGGTACAATTGAGTTTTCCGACTTGGCAAAACATGGTGTGGGTTAAGTTCCTTGGTGTGGGGGGTGGCGTGGCTCAGTGGTAGAGTAGTTGTCCCCCAAACCAGAGGTTTTGGGTTCAATTCTCCACCCTGATGAACTCGTCTAAGTGTCCTTGAGCAAGATACTGAACCCCACGTTGCTCCTGGTGCTGCGTCACCAGTAGGTAGATGTTGAGATAGTGTAAAGCGCTTTGAGCGCCTTGAAAGGTGGAAAAGCGCTATATAAGTATAACACCATTTACCATTCCTTTGTAAACTGCAGGAATCCAGGGTCTTCCACAATCGAGGAAGGTTATCATCCAATCCAAGGTTATCATACAATCCAGTGCTATCATTTTAGCAAGTATCTCATCCAATACCTTTTGCCTAACCGGGTCAATTGGCCTTGACACCAATGATACCGTTTTTGTGCATTCTGATTGTCTAGATTCGTCACACAACTGCGATTCAAATTCAATTCAAATTCAAATGTTGGCAAAACTGCTGGCAAAACCTAATTGCCAAGCAAATGGCTCTTTATAGAAACAGTCGTCAAACCCCGCACGCTGTGTCATTGCGGTGCGCAGCTGTGTTTTTGTCCCTGCAGTAGAATGCAGAAATTATTTGTGGCCCACTAGATGGCCACAAGGCCCAAAATTGGGATGCGACCTGTGGAATGAGAACCACTATATATGTATTAAAGAAGGGGACAAATGTAGAAACCAATCTCCTTGTGAAAAAAATGAGTATTTCTTTCATTTGTTCAATCTTGTGCATTGATAATCATTGTGCATCATTTTCTGTGGGCCTTAATGAGCCAACCTCGTTTAATATGGTGTGTATTGAAGGGGGGTTTTCATTTGTTTAAAAAAAAAAAAAACGGCTAGGATATAGTGTAATAAGTTTTTTCATTATTCATATCAATAGAATATCACTAGTGGTCTAAATGAGGGTCGATAAATTCAACGGGAATAATTATCTGTGCACGAATAATCTCTTAGATGGACATGATAAATTAGATACTGTAGATTTGACATTGATTCATGAGCAATCTATTTCAACCTCTGTTTTCTTCTTAATTTGTCCCAGTCCCGTTTCCGCTATCTGGAGAAACCATCACAATTTGGTGGGACACTGTGCTTTCAGCCGCTGTGGGAGACACTTGCGTGTCCAAGAATAACTGCACAGTGTTTGGTGCCAGATTACTGTGGTGAGAGCTTCACCTGCAAAGAAACAGGTATGATGCATCAAGAAAAACAGTTGGCGTTAAAGCTGCCAAAGTACATCAAGCCATGTTATAGCTGAGCAGTCCTAATGCCAAATGAAACCATGGCTGTGCAACTCAGTTGAAGTCAAATTGATCTAAAATCTTATGGAGTAAGAATAGCTATCAAAACGACATATCCACAACTAGGAATTTATATTATGCTGTAAATACTTGAGAGCTAAAAGCCGATAATGCCAAATGTATCACAAGCATTTCTGGACCTCATTGCAGTGAAGAAAAAAAAAAAAAAAAGTGTTTAAAACCTCATTGTGTTCAATCTCACTTTAGTTATATTTGCTTTACTACAAGAACTGCGTTTATAGCTAAAAAATATGTAATAATATATATATATATATATATATATATATATATATATTAGGCTGTCAAAATTAACGCGTTAACACGCGGTAATTAATTTTTTTAACTAATCACGTTAAAATATTTGACGCAATTAACGCACATGTCCCGCTCAGACAGTATTCTGCCTTTTGGTAAGTTTTACATCAAGGCTTTTTGCGCTGTCTAACAGCGAACTCTTGTGGTCGTTTTGCGACATGGTTTATTGATTTCTTGTTGCCAGTTCAATATGGCTGCACGACGTCTCTGTTGTGCTTATATGATCCTTGGACAAGATTTGTCCGTACGTATGGTTGTTGTAAAGAATGTACATATTATGTTAGTAAGTGAAATGTTATATTTTTTGTATGAGACGCTTTTTGTTTATGTTTAGTTAACCTGTATAGCGTGCTAAGCTAATGTTGTTGCTAATGCAATGCTTGTGTACTTTTTTTTGGTTGTTTTAAGACGGTCTAAAGAGGACAATGGTTTGAGGCCATTTTATTAATAAATCAGATGAAAAAGGAAGAAGTCTGATTATTAAGGCGTCGTTCACTAGCTGTCTAGCTTTGGAAAAAGTAGACGCTTCGGAGTGAGGACAGCATAGACAGATTTAAATGACAGTAGAGTGAAATGCCCACTACACTCCTTATGTCCGTATGTTGAATGTATATATCCATCTTGTGTCTTATCTTTCCATCCCAACAATTTATTTTACAGAATATGTATATAATTCACAGAAAAATATGGCATATTTTATAGATGGTTTGAATTGCGATTAATTGCGATTAATTACGATTAATTAATTTTTAAGCTGTAATTAACCCGATTAAAAAATTTTAATCGTTTGACAGCCCTAATATATATATATATATATATATATATATATATATATATATATATATATATATATATATATATATATATATATATTAAATATTATGTTTAAGAACCAAAAAAAAGCTTTCAAATAAAAAAATGCTTTCAAATAAAAAAATAGTGGTTGACTAAATACTTATTTGCCCCACTGTAATAATGTACAGTATATATATATATATATATATTTTTTTTTATATATTTTCATATAAAATGTGTAAAACCCGGACAGGACCTGCCCTTCTGACCGGCCGGCCTACTGGGATTTGTCCTGATCCTCCCGATTAGCCACTCCAGGCCTGGCTATGACAGAAATTCTATTCACCCAATAATCAATAATTATGAGGCTGTTTTTCTTTTAAAATATAGGTGTAATTATTACTCATTTTACAAGACTGATGAAACTTTGCTTTCCTTTGCTTCTATGCTGTAGGCCGCTGTATCAGCCATTCTCTTCGCTGTAATGGAGAGGCAGACTGTGATGATTTTTCAGATGAAGATGGTTGTGAAGACATCAACCAGAGAAATGACAAGTGCTCAACTCTTCTTACTATTCCTGGTGCTGAGCGTGGCACTCAGGGGTAAACATTCCTCCTCTAGCAGTAGTTATACAACCCCTAGCAAAAAGCATGGAATCACCAGTCTCGGACGAGCACTCACTCAGACATTTTATCATGTAGAACAAACTCCGATAAAAAGTTTGAAAAAATTATGATTTAGTTCAAAAGTGCAACTCTTTAGCATTCAGAAACACTAAAAGAAATGAATAAAAAACATAACGGTAGTCAGTAAATGTTACTTGTATAGAGCAAGTGCAGGGAAATATATATGGAATCACTCCATTCTGAGGAAAAAATATGGAATAATGAGAAACAAACAAAGAAATAACAATCAAAACACATCTCTAGTATTTAGTCGCACCACCTCTCATCATCACCTTGTCCAATGCAGATTCTTGACTCTTGATAAGGTGATGATGCTGGAACTTTTGTTTGGTGCAGTTCCGGTGAGACTAACAAAGAGCCTGAAGAAAACATCAAATTTTCCCCCAATCCTTGATGATATGGGGCTGCATGTCAGGCAAAGGCACTGGGGAGATGGCTGTGGTTAAATATTCAATAAATGCACAAGTTTACATTGAAATTTTAGACAGCTTTATATATCCCTTCAATTGAAAATATGTTTGTCATTTTCCAAGATGACAATGCATCATACCACAGAGCTAAAACTGTTAAAGCATTCCTTGGAAAAAGACTTATCCAGTCAATGTCATGGCCTGCAAATAGCCCAGATCTCAACCTTATTGAAAACCTGTGGTTGGAAATTGAAAAAAATGGTCCCCAGCAAGGCTCCGACCTGCAAGGATGATCTGCCAACTCCAATCAAAGAGATTTGGCACCAAATTGATGAAGAATACTCATCAAGTCCATGCCTTAGAGACTGCAAGCTGTCATAAACGCCAGAGGTGGTGCTACTAAATACTAGAGATGTTTTGATTGTTATTTCTTTGTTTGTTTCTAATGATTCCATAATTTTTTCCTCAGAATGGAGTGATTCCATATATATATCCCTGCTCTTGCTCTATAAAAGTAACATTTACTGACCACCACAATGTTTTTATTATTTTCCTTTAGTGTTTCTCAATGCTAAAGAGTTGCACTTTTGATCTAATTGATTATTTTTTCAAGCTTTTTATCTGAGTTTTTTCTACATGATAAAATGTCTGAGTGAGTGCTCGTCCGAGACTGGTGATTCCATACTTTTTGCTAGGGGTTGTAAATGTCTGACAAGGTTGCATTGCTTTTTAAACAATGGTCATACTGTATATACCGTTTACAAAAAAAAAAAAAAAAAAAAGACAACACAAAAAAAAAAAACAATCATTTGCAGTCTTTTAAATTTGCTTACCATTGTGGTCATAAGTTTTTAGACTTTTCACCATTCAGTTGATTGACAAATAGTCTCAAAACTTTTGAGCGAGGGTGTATTGCTCCCGGAACATAATAAAATACTTTTGAAAGAAGCAGAAGAAAACTTGGGTTGCATAGTTCTCAGAAAGTCACTCTAAATTGACCTTTCAAAATAGCTACTTTGGCGATCTCAAAACAATCAAATCATTAACGTATGTTCCGCGAGGTCACATGCCCAACCGGCATCGCTTTGCGCCCCCCTGTTTGAAACGTACTGGCCTAAGCATACATTCAGTGGTTAACTTTATAGAAAATGTATGAATGCCTACAATCCTTTAAGACAACATCGTTTGTGTTCTATCATTTCAGCTACAATGTCTTGACTGGAGAATTTGTGAATCACGTACTTGACTCAAAGTACTTTGGAGGAAAGTGTGAGTATGTGTACAACGGAGAATGGAGAAAGTTCACCTATGACTCATTCTGTGAAAACCTGCACTACAACGAAGTTGAGAAAAACTACAGGAAACCTTACAACTACCATGCCTACAGCTTTGTGGTACCGTGATTCATTCTGGTATGCTGCGTAACAGACTGACTGGACCGGAAGTTATCTTTTGCAGGCAGAGGCTACATCGGAGGGAACTCAGGAATATTACGGTGATGTGGTGAGCCTGTTAAATGCAAGAAAATCTACGCGATCCTCCAACGCAGGCGTCTCAGTTGGTGTCTATTATGTACAAGTAGGGCTGAGTGGAAGTGAAGAGTCTGAGTTTCTAAGGAATGTGTCACAGCATAAAAAACAGGTACAATTCATTTATTATCTTCCATACCGTTTATGGTGCTGGAGCAAAAAAAAATCAAAAGAACAAGTGTAGCAGGAATTTGATTTTCAAAAAAACCCAATCACATTGTTTAACCCTGTCAGGCTTGAGCATGCTGCTTAAGGATATGACGCGTTCGCATCTCTAAACCAATAAATACACCGAATTTAGTTGCTATTGCCACTCCTGGGAGATGATTGGAAAAAACTTTACCCATGGAAATCAAATCATGAGGTTTGGCACGCCCTCTTTGCAATTTTTGGCTCTTTGAAAATGGCTGACCAAACGCAACTTCAAAAAGGATAACGTAACGAGCTCAATTCTCAATAAAAATACACTAACATTAACATTAAAAAGAAACAATAAAAGCATGAAATATCCCCGAGCAAAAAATGGCACTTTATTCTAGTGTTTGAGGAGAGTAAAAATCGGTGCAGTTTTTTTTTTTTTTTTGCCTTGCAGAAAAAAGGGGGTTAAGGAAATTCATAAATTCTGGAGATGAGAACTACAAAATTATAACAATTTCCTTTTTCATATCTGAATACCTTATAATTCTGAAACACATTAATAGTTTTTTCCTATTTTTTTTTTCGATAGTCCTTTTATTCTATAAGAACAACTGATTTATGTTAGTCATACGACACCTAACCACATAAATTCAGAATATTTAAAAAATTAAAAAAATAAAAGGGCTACTAAGAAGTTCCATGCAAAAGCTTTCAGTGCAAAATTTCCCTACAAGAATATTTTTAACAGTAGAGGAAAAACTCAAAACAATATTTTCAAATATAATAAAGGATTATAATTAAGATGTAAGGAGCCATGGTGTCAAAATTCCACTCAAATTATTTGTTAAATGTCCCTAAAAAACAAAAAGAGATGAAGATCACAGAGGTGAACAAGAAAAAATATACGTTTTTAAAAGGGGGACAAGAAGCCAGAGAGTTAGGGCTAGAGTTGGCTGTGGACGGTGATGTTTGTAAGTGACAACAGCCAGTGACACTGAACGTTGACATTTGCGATCACCGTGACCAAAGCCCGATTAGAGTCTGTCACCAGCTGCTTGTAGCCTATTGAGCTGCGGTATGACAAGACATGCTGCTCGCGTTGAGCCGAGGAGAGAGAAAGTGATGGGAGATCAGGGATATACAGTATGTTAGTCCGTGGGGAGCAGGTGCGTGAGGCTGGACAGACTTGGGTCCGGCGGCTGGATTTATCTCGGGTTTACAACCCACTGTGTATTATAGCAAACGCTAATACGAATCCATCACCGAAACAGCACAAACGAGCAGCAAAGGAACAGCAGAGGAGCCTGTCATGGAGAGACAGGGAGCTATCAGGCAGGGTGGGCTGGGGTGGGCCCTATAATGGTCTCTTGTCCCCGGGCCCCTGCCATTCTGTTGACAGCCCTGATTTTTAATATATGTATACAACAAGCTACGTTAACTATCTTGAAGTGATAAATGCTTTCTATTTGGCTCCTGCCTATGTTGTCACTGAAACAATCGCAAGAGAGCACGAAGTGCCACTTTCCATGCAAGAGCAAGATGCGGAAGAGGAACTCTGCAGAGTGATTAGCCAACAAGATAGGTTAAGTTTTGAGGAACTGATTGATCGCTGCGTCTCTGTGTGTGCCCGACGACTGACTGTCAATCAGTTTGGGATGTTGTCTACCTTTCACCCAAATTCCGCTGGGATAGGCTCACGAGGGCAATAGTCAAGGTACACCCTGAAATGGTTGCCAGCCAATCGCAGGGCACAATGAGACAAACAACCGTTTGCGCTCACATGTTTTTTAAAAAAGAACATGTCACTAGGATGACTATCAAAGTCTCTGGTTCATCTCACAACAACAATTTCATTTGGCTATCAAAGAAAAAGGTATTTGGCCTCAGATAGATCATCCAATCATCTTTAGAGAAGCTGAGCAAGCCGGGCCTGCCGAGCCCAGCCCACTGCCCGTAAACGCCCATAGACGCTCAGTATCCGACGAGCGGGACAAACCTAGACTCTAGCCAATGACTTGTCTCGCTTCCCTGTAATGGAATAATGCGTGCTTAACTCTGTAGACGCTCAAAGTCCACTATGTTTAAAGCACTGTGACCTGCACAAATGAATGAAAAGCAAGCTGTGTTGTATAACCAGTAATAACAAGCTGATTCTGAACAAAAGTTGAGGGCATGGTCGCACCAATTTAGAATAGGCCGGTACCAGGGGTCGAATGTAACCTACTAAGTACTTCGTTGCTGTACATTTTTTGTGTATCTGAATTGACTTGAGTACAAATATGAAATTGTACTTTTTACTCCACCACATAGTACCGCACGTATCTGTACTCTTTACTCCACTACTTTTAAAATTGTCACCTGCGGTACACGTTACTCTTGATTGATTGTTTTGTTTTCCCTCATTGTGAATTGATAGTTTCATTTTTATGCCTCCGCCGCAATCGATAAACCCCGTGCAACTATGCCGTAATTGAGCACTCGCGGCGGCAACATGAGTACAACAAGATTAAGCAGGTGAAAAAGATATTGACCAATAAAGATCAACAGTCAGAGCACCGCGCCTTCAGGTGGATGCTCCACACTTACAGTGTACGTACAGTGGGTCTTCCGATCCACCATGAAGCTATATTTGGGATTGTCTGGAGCTTGTTAAGCTTCTGTTTACAGTGCAGTCAGTCAGTCAGTGCTCGTTTTTCCCATTCTGCACAGTTTTAAAAGAGTGAAAAAGAAAATGCTAATATTGTGGGTGCAAAAGTACCTTTTAACTGACATTTATTTTTACTTGTAAAGTAAATCTAAAAGCAAGTACTTTGTACTTTTCTAGAGTATTTTTTTCTTAGATACTTGTAGTTTTAAGTTGTTGGTTTTTTTTAACCCCTGTATCTGTACTTTTACTTAAGCAAAAAAGTGAGTACTTATCCACCAATGGCCGGCGCATATATTTTGGCACCCTTGTGTTTTCATTGGTTAGAAAAATCTTTAGTGCTAATTTTTGGAACTCAAAATTTGTTTGATAAGCTGACTGATACATACACAGGTGAAGCCAATCATGAGAAAGGATATTTAAGGTGGCCTAGTTTTGTTTAAATGATAATGATGCACTTTCTGCTTATCCTATAAACTACATTTCACTTCTCAAATGATATATTTTACTGAAATGTTTGTTCCAAACAACCAGGGTTTTACAAAGGAAAATCTTAATTATCAGGGGAGCCCTAACTTTTGCACACCATTGGATATAGAGTTGTCCGATATTATCGGGTAGCCGATTATGTAGGCCGATAAAAGCATTTTTAAATGATATTGGATAATATCAACATCGGATTTTCATTATGAGTTTGGGCCAATATACATATACGTTGCCTGCCTGTTTTTGGTGCTTTGTCGCCCCTTGCTGGCGTTTAGGTGTGATTAGTTTTGATAAATTCCATCACTTTTTTTTTTTCTAAAATGTCCTGTTCAGCTTTATGATGACAAAACAGCGAACAGGAAGGGGTTATGGGGGAACAGAAGAAGAGAAAGAAGAAAAACAAGAGAAGAAGGGGGGGACGGGGGTGGGGGAGTCCATAAGCTAAGTGATTGAAAGGGGTAGAGTGTACACAAATCAGCTCTGTTATCTAGAATCCAGTAATCATGTGAATCCCTTGGGAGTGTAAGCCCGTTCCATCACTTTCTGCTGACATAATCATATGTTGACGTGAGCTCGTTGCTATAATATGTCAAGTCCACGACTGCATATATCAGTATCGATTCGATATCGGTAGAGTTGGATAATATCGGGATATTAGTCATTTTCAGTCATTTTCAGACAGCATATATACAGTACAGGCCAAAGGTTTAGACACACCTCATTCAATGCCACACAAATTAAGCTCCCAACCCCATTGATAAAGCAATAAATTCCACTAATCAACCCTGAAAAGGCATACCTGTGAAGTCAAAAACCATTTTAAGTAACTCTCTCTTGAAGCTCATCAAAAGTGTGCAAAAAAGCAATCAGAGCTTTTTTTGGCAAGTACACAATTCCAAACGTGTTCATTCATAGGTTTATTACCTTCAGTGAGAATTTACAATGTAAATAGTCATGTAAATAAAGAGAACGCACAAATGAGAAGGTGTGTCCAAACCTTTGGCCTGTACTGTATATGCACTGCTAGCCATAAATATTGGCACCCCTGCAATTCTGTCAGATCATGCTCAATTTCTCCCAGAAAATGATTGCCATTTCAAATGCTTTGGTAGTAATATCTTCATTTATTTTGTTTGCAATGAAAAAACACAAAAGAGAATGGGGAAAAAAAAAATCATTATATAGTTTTCCGCAAAACTTCAACATTGGGCCGGACAAAAGGATTGCCACCTTTTGAAAAATCATGTGATGCTTCTCTAATTTGTGTAATTAACAGTACCTGTTACTTACCTGTGGCACATAACAGGTAGTGGCAATAATTAAATCACACTTGCTGCCAATTAAACTGGATTAAACTTGACTCAACCTCTGTCCTGTGTCCTTGTGTGTACCACATTGAGCATGCAGAAAAGAAAGAAGAATGAAAAAACTGTCTGAGGACTTGAGAAGCAAAATTGTGAGGAAGCGAGGGCAATCTGAAGGCTACAAGTCCATCTCCAAAGACCTAAATCTTCCTGTGTCTGCTGTGCACAGTGTCATCAATAAGTGGCCCATGGCGCTGTGGCTAACATTCATAGATGTGGACGGAAAAGAAAAATTGACAGGAGATTTCAACAAAGGATTGTGCGGAAGGTGGATAGAGAACGTCGACTAACAAGCTGTCCCGCAGTCTGAGGGTACAACAGTGTCACTATCCGTCGGTGTCTGAATGAAAAGGGACTCCATGGTAGGATACCCAGGAAGACCCCACTTCTGACCCAGAGACATACAAAAGCCAGGCTGGAGTTTGCCAAAACGTACGTGAGAAAGGCAAAAACGGTTTGGAAGAATGTTCTCTTGTCAAATGAGACAAAAGTAGAGCATCAACATAGAGTTTACAGGGGGAAAAAAACGAGGCATTCAAAGAAAAGAACACGGTCCCCACAGTCAAACATGGCGGAGGTTCCCTGATGTTTTGGGGTTGCTTTGCTGCCTCTGGCACTAGACTGCTTGACTGTGTGAATGGCATTATGAAGTCTGAAGACTACCAACAAATTTTGCAGCATAATGTAGGGCCCAGTGTGAGAAAGCTGGGTCTCCCTCAGAGGTCATGGGTCTTCCAGCAGGACAATGACCTAAAACACACTTCAAAAAGCACTAGAAAATGGTTTGAGAGAAAGCACTGGAGACTTCTGATGTGGCCAACAATAAGTCCAGATCCCATAGAACACCTGTGGAGACATCTGAAAATGGCAACCTTCAAATCTCAGAGACCTGGAGCGGTTGGCCAAAGAAGAATGGTGTAAAATTCCAGCAGAGCATTGTAGGAAACGCATTGATGGGTACCGGAAGCGGTTGTTCACAGTGATTTTGTCTCAAGGTTGTGCTACCAAGTATTAGGCTGAGGGTGCCAATACTTTTGTCCAACCCATTTTTTGGAGTTTTGTGTATAATGATAATGATGTAACTTTTTTTCATCCTCTTTTGTGTTTTTTATAGCAAACAAAACAAATGAAGATTTTATTATATACACTGCTATTTACACTTTTGCAATCATTTTCTGTGAGAGATTGAGCATTATCTGACAGAACTGCAGGGGTGCCAATACTTTTGGCCAGCAGCGTATATGTATATTCATGTCATAATTCAGCTTTATTTTCATCTTATTCATATGCATATGTCATACAAAGAAAACGAAATTGCGTTTCTCTATGCCACTAAAGGCGGACCTACACCATATTAAATTAGTTTTTGTTGATTTTTTAAATCGTATGCATTTTATTGGGTGGGTTAGAGAAATACAAACAAGTCAATGCAGGAAAAGATACTCTTTTCCTTTCGTGGGTGTGTGTGTGCGTGGTTGCATACACAATGGTAGTTTTTTTTCTTTTTTGTCTTCATTTAGGACCTTGGGTTTATCAGGCTTTGGTCCACAGTGGGAACAGCTTATTTCAAGATGAGAAGTAACAGGCTGATGCTTTATGAGGACTTCCAACTGTCTTTGATGGAACTTCCCGAGCAATATGATTTTGGCATATATTCCCGTTTCTTCGACTCGTTTGGGACCCACTATGTCACTGAGGGAAAAATGGGAGGAACTCTTGAATATGTGGTGGTGGTCAACAAAACATCTATGACTCAGTCAAGTAGGTTTGGCCTATATACAGTGGGGCAAATAAGTCTTTAGTCAACCACCAATTGTGCAAGTTCTCCTACTTGAAAAGATTAGAGAGGCCTGTAATTTTCAACATGGGTGAACCTCAACCATGAGAGACAATGCGGGAAAAAAAGAAAATCACATGGTTTGATTTTTGAAGAATTTATTTCCTAATTTTAGTGGAAAATAAGTATTTGGTCACCTACAAACAAGCAAGATTTCTAGCTCTTAAAGAGGTCTAACTTCTTCTAACAAGGTTTAACGAAGCTCCACTCGTTACCTGTATTAATGGCACCTGTTTTAACTCATTAACTGTATAAAAGACACCTGTCCACAACTCAGTCAGAAAGAGCTGTCGAAGGACACCAGCGACAAAATTGTAGACCTGCACCAGGCTGGGAAGACTGAATCTGCAATAGGTAAAACGCTTGGTGTAAAGAAATCAATTGTGGGAGCAACTATTAGAAAATGGAAGACATACAAGACCACTGATAATCTCCCTCGATCTGGGGCTCCATGCAAGATCTCACCCCGTGGCGTCAAAATGATAACAAGAACGGTGAGCAAAAATCCCAGACGCACACAGGGGGACCTAGTGAATGACCTACAGAGCGCTAGGACCACAGTAACAAAGGCTACTATCAGTAACAGAATGCGCCGCCAGGGACTCAAATCCTGCAATGCCAGACGTGTCCCCTGCTGAAGCCAGTACACGTCCACGCCTGTCTGCGGTTCGCTAGAGAGCATTTGGATGATCCAGAAGAGGACTGGGAGAATGGGTTATGGTCAGATGAAACCAAAATAGAACTTTTTGGTAGAAACAGAGTTTCTCGTGTTTGGAGGAGAAAGAATACTCAATTGCATCCGAAGAACACCATACCCACTGTGAAGCATGGGGGTGGAAACATCATGCTTTGGGGCTGTTTTTCTGCAAAGGGACCAGGACGACTGATCTGTGTAAAGGAAAGAATGAATGGGGCCATGTATCGAGAGATTTTGAGAGAAAATCTCCTTCTATCAGCAAGGGCATTGAAGATGAGACGTGGCTGGGTCTGTCAGCATGACAATGATCCCAAACACACAGCCAGGGCAACAAAGGAGTGGCTTCGTAAGAAGCATTTCAAGGTCCTGGAGTGGCCTAGCCAGTCTCCAGATCTTAACCCCATAGAAAATCTGTGGAGGGAGGCCGTGTTGCCCAACGACAGCCCCAAAACATCACTGCTGTAGAGGAGATCTGCATGGAGGAATGGGCCAAAATACCAGCAACAGTGAGTGAAATCTTGTGAAGAGTTAAAGAAAACGTTTGTCCTGCCAACAAAGAGTACATAACAAAGTATTGAGGAATATTGAACTTTTGGTATTTACCAAATACTTATTTTCCACCATGATTTGCAAATAAATTCTTTAAAAATCAAACAATGTGATTTTCTGTTTTTTTTTCCACATTCTGTATCTCATGGTTGAGGTTTACCCATGTTGACGATTACAGGCCTCTCTAATATTTTCAAGTGGGAGAACTTGCACAATTAGGTGTCGACTAAATACTTATTTGCCCCACTGTATGAGCATATGTAGAATATGTATGTATGTGAACCTCTGATAATGTATCCTTTTGCAGAACTTGAATGGAAACAAGCTGGTTCATGCATAGGTGCCTCTCTTGGTTTGAGTGCACCAGTTGCCAGCTACGGCCAAGCAGATTTGACTGTGGGGGGCCATATATGTAAAAAAGACGGACCCTTATCACATGGTAAATAACACACTTAAGAAAGACAAACAATATGTTAATGAGAGCTGAAACGCAAACAGACGGTATGTATTTGAATGCAGCAGGAAAGTAAGGTATTGTTTATTGAAGTTGTTCAAAATGACCAATCATGATATTCTAATGGTTTGCAATTCATACATGATGTCTCGATCGGAAAAAATCACTGGAGGATTTAAAATCTCTATTGGGAAAAACAAAAATGAGTTTTTTTCCACTTTGTCCATTCATTTTGTTTTACTGTGACCCAAAGTCACAGACAGTGGCGCCGCTGTGATTAAGGACATTATCACACTGGTGAAGGGGGGTCACGCAGACACCAGCAGTGGCTTGTTGGCCATCAGGAGTCCTGACACTTATCGCAAGTGGGGGGCGAGCATTAAATCTAACCCGACTGTCGTTGAATATGAGGTAAGCGCCATAGATAATAATACTGTGCAAATGGCAATAAAGAATTTTAAAAAGCAGGTTAAAGTCTACTGACCTGTGTTGTTTTTGACAACCCATTTAATTTGAGTCTTAGTCTTTTGGAAAATGCTTATTAGTCTTATAGTCATATTTCAGTCTTTCCCAAATGGGTTAGTCTTCATCTAGTTTTAGTTGACAAATACTCAAAATGTTTTAGTCTGTAAAACTTCAAAGGTTTTAGTCAAAACACAAACTCCAACAATATGACAAATTTCATGTTTTCAATTGCATGGTTCCATCTCCATTCGAACGATGTCCCAATTCTTCGTGAAAACGATGTAGTATTCATGCCGGGCCCAAAGAGCAGTGTAGTTTTATAAGGGGGACAGCCAATGATGCCCCTCCTTGCAAACAACTTCTTCAGCCTGGAAGATAACATACCTGCCCACTCGAAGCAATTGTGTTTTTTTCTTTTTCTTCAAAAGGCATAAAAAAAAAGAAACCTTAAATAAATTTTAATAAAAAATATTAGAAAAAAAGGAAATTCAAATTTACTAGCAGCGACTGCACAAGCCCAAAGTGACGTGTGTGAGCGCTGACGCCATCGGAGCGAGAGCTTTGCATTCATATGGTTACGGAGCAATCCCCACAATCCAATCATTCAGTTTTGGAGCCCGGAATCAAACGTTTACACCATTGCAAACCAGCGCAGCCCATCCCTCCTCCCGCAGCCCAGCAAAGGAGCCGTCGATCCAGGGAGGTCCCCTGGGCCATCCGCGCCCCCATCAACCAGCATTCAGGGATGGGATAAGGGGACACGCCACCACCCACTCTGCCCACGAGCCACTGCCGCAGCCCCCCGACCGGCACGGCACATCGCTGGACCCCCATCGAGCCACCAAGCCCAGGGCAGGGCAGGCACGCATCGCATCCCTGTACTTCCTCCTCCTATTGACTCCTTACAAATAAGACATAAAATTTCGGGGTATTTTTTCGGGTTAATTGAACGGGCCGAATCGGGCTTTAACACTCGGGGGCCGGGCCAGGTCGGGTCGGGCTGCATTTTTTAGGCCCGATATAACCCCTACTTGTCAGATACAGAGAGACGCTGGGAAAAACTTTGGAGAGTAAATAAATGAATAATAAATATCGGTGGAAACGGATGACGCTACACAAGCTCTTTATCATGCTTGTTGTTAACACTTGTGTATGTAAATCTGACATTAGTAGATTGTTCTTATTGGATTATGCGTGTGTGGCAGCGTGGCAGTTTTTTTTTTTCAGACATGGGGTTTTGACAGTTGCCGTCATATTTCGGGATCAAAGGACCGAATGCCGGAACGGCGTTCCGCCTGAAAGTTTATCCCGGTACGCCGTTCCACCTCGTTCCGGCTCACTTTCACCCCTGGACCAACAGACCACCCTATTACTGTGGCTGCCAGGTCCCTGACTGGCAGCCATAACCCAACACCGTGATGGGATTGTGTTGAGAGGGTAGTGCTGTGTAGTCATTAAAATAGGAGAGCAGTGGGACCGCCGCATGGAGATTCTGCAGAGGCATCAAGACCAAATCCCCTTTCCGACTTATTTCCCGCTAAATTCTCGTTTAATGTGACACAGGATTTACCCGTGTCATGGCTTTCAGATATGGGAAGATGTCCCGGGAATTACCCGGGTTGGACACTTTCATACTAGTCCCGTGTTGGCGACTCGGCATTCTCTGTGCGTGAAGGGCAAGGGATAGGATTTTATAACCCAGACATTACGTAATTTTTGGTCGGCATTGGCAACAAAATAAACCACACATTTCCGAAGATGCATGGACGATGGGCTGTTTCTTCTTCAGTTCTAAGATTCAATAGCAAGTTAATTTCGTTATGCTTCCAGTTTAATTTTGCTATCTTTTCAGTTTGCCATGTTGATAATTTCCAGTTTAATTTTGCTATCTTTTCAGTTTGCCATGTTGATAATTGCGATGTTTGTTCACCGCTTTTCGTCTTACTGGGAAGAGAGAGGAAATGACGATCGACCCGCCATGATATTTATGTCATCAGCCTTCGGGCTGTGACCAGGGAATCAACTGGCTGCTTTCACGCATGCCGCGTCCCGGTGAGGTCCTCGACGTTATACTACGACGCGACCCGGTTGATGTCCGTGTCAACTCCGTGTCAGTCAACCCGGAAAATTCCAGACATAAATTTACAAGATGCATGATGCCACGTTCAGCTGACTAGTAAAATAAGAAACGTTTACCTACGAGTAGGCGGTTAAATGATTAAACGACCAGTCGCTCACATAAGTCACATGAGTGACACGGCGAGGATGTAAGCTACTTGTACAGTAAGTAAATGTCACGAATTGGGAACATATGACAGAAATGATGTCGCATTTCCGTCTCGTCTCGTCAGACAAAAAAATGATAATAAAAATATAAGTTATTTTTATCATTTTAGTCATCCTCGACACGACTTTAACGCATTGTCGTCACGTCATCGTCATGAAAAATATGTTCGTCAACTAAATGTTTTAGGTATCGTCATGTTTGACGAAAATTACTGTAGTATATTGATTAATTAAGCATGTTACAACGTCGAACCGATAGAGGACGTAATTGGACTATTATAGATGTTCACTAAAATTGCTGGAATGGTAGTAATTGACTAGCGTGTTGAAGTCTGATGCTCCTTGTGGCTGCATAACAAGTGTTTGTGTGAGGAGGAATAAACAAAGAAATGCAAGACAACTCTGTGTGGTCAGAAGATACTGCAACAACAATGCTACTGACCGATATGAATCGTTGAGTAAATCTCTTTGCTATCTCTCATTTGCCTCCTCCAAACTGAGCAAGATCATGCCAATCCATGAACTTGTGCGTCTCAGCACAGCTTCTGATCAAGTCGGCGCCAGACTGGCTAACCTACGGAGGGGACTGGACGAGTATCAGCAGCAGTTCAGCTCTTGCCGCTGCGCAGCATGCAGGCACAACGGGATCCCTGTGCTCACTGGGACATCATGCAGCTGCATCTGTAAGCCAGGATACCAAGGAAACGCCTGTGAGGACACTCTTCGAGCTGGTGAGGAAATGACAAGCAGCGTGATTTTACTCGCTTCATAATAAGTTATCATACTGTTCTTCTAAAAATCCTGATGATAACTGTGATCAATTGAAATGCTGACTATTTCAATGAATGAATATTACGTTTTCTGTCAACAGGAACTGGAACTGATGGATCGTGGTCCTGCTGGGGAGTTTGGTCTGCTTGTACATCAGCGAGGAAACAGCGTACCAGAGCCTGTAATAATCCACCACCTTCTGGAGGTGGAGCTACATGCCTGGGCTCCTCCTCTCAGACTCAGCGCTGTTGAAATAAAGTGTTTCCTAATGGGATTAAGAGTGTAACGGTATTTGTATTCCTCCCGTACCGTCAAGGTACAGGCCTCACGGTTCGGTACACGCAGCCAGATAGCAAATACGTTTGACTAAAAGCGGTAGTGGTAATGTGCTGAAACCAACAACCAACATTACGATAAAAAGAAGACAAACCTAAACAAACATTCACTCTTTGTAGTGTAATAATTATACATTGTGTCATACATATGAATTAACAGAGGGATTTCTCTTCCCTTGAGTAAACACAGGATCCAGACTTATTATTTACGCACTGCGCATCTTTACTCACCCAATGGACTAATGGACTCAAGAACTATTTGCAATCGTGGTGTCAGTTGACCCACAAGTTTTTACGCCTGTGAATCACACCAATAGGAGCGTCTCGTTGCTACATCGAACGCACCAATTGGAGCATTGTGTTACCACACCATTGTTACTCTAAAATATTTTCAAATCAGGAATTTTTTTTTTTTTTTTTTTTTTGCTAAAGCCCTAGGCTGAAGTAATTCCAAAACTGAGCGAGTGTTAATTTTTGCAGTATTTCAAGATACGCTTTTTCAGGTATAAAACGATTTGCACATCTGGCGAGTGCTACCTGATTTTATCTGTAACCACAGTCGATCCCTACAAAAAAGGGTGTTTTCTGTTTTTGCACGTAAACTGTGAATTAAAAAAACGTTCACAAGTTTAATGTTTTCTTCTATTTATTTTGCACTTCAATAAGAACTGCTTTTAGGTTTTACCCAATAGAACAAACTCTTAACTTTCAAATACTGTGATAAAAAAAAAAAAAACTGTTTTGTTTTTCCTGTTGTACCGAACCGTGACTCCTGTAGGTACATAACGAACGATGACTTGTGTGTACCGTTACAGCCCTAAATGTGATGTGTAATGATTTGAATTTCATATTTATAATTTTATCGTGTAAAAAAACAAAACAAAACAAAAAAAAAAACAATACAAAACCCCCCCCACTTTTTTGTGCTTGATTGGCTAAAGACAAACACTTTTGTCTCTGTCCGTCTCTGAGTAACTGTCCTTAATGTAAAGGTTTGCACTAAAATGAATAGTTGTTCAATCACACAATACGTACAGTATAGTTTGTGCGTGTCTAATTAGTTAATTAATGTTGCCTGAATCGCACAATTTGCAATCATCAGTCAAGGACAGTGTTGTCACCGATTACTTGAAAAAGTAATTTAATTCCCGATTACGCCTCAAAAAAGTAATCTAGTGACTTTAATGATTACTTCATTATCAAAGTAACTAAGTTATTTTAAGTAATTTATCAGTTTTTACCAATTTTCCGCCCTTTGCTGCCTCAACATAGGAATGACAACAGAAAAATGTCATCGCATGTTATTGACTTACCGAGAATTTAATTCAAAGGATAAGATCAGAATTTTTCACATAGGGCTTCATCTTCAAGTTAGCGTTAGTCCATGGAGTTTATTTCAATCATCTTTGAGTCGCGCTAGCTTAGCCACTCCGGAGCTCTGACACTAACAAATAACTGGCAAACTTCACAGAATTTGTCCAAATCAACTCCAATGACTAATTATACCCCTGCCAACTCGAGGATTAAGCCTTATGTCAAAAATTCTGAACGTCCCCTTTAAAATAAAGATCTAACCGTTAAAACGTCTATAAAAGTTGTAAAACAATAAAACAAACAACAAAAATGAATAAAATGAGCAAGAATCCTACAGTAGTAAATATTTCATAATACTGTAGGTCAAAATTATTTTTCGAACAGATCATGTGACAAGCACTTTTGCTTTGCTTAGCCAAAACTACAGCTGAGGATAGATATTTCGAATTTCTTTAAACCTAAGCTTCTAAAAGCTTCAAACACAACTGAGCTTGAACCGAGGATTGAACACGAACAGTGTCAAGATGTGTATGTATACTAGTCCTTCTCAAAAAATGTGCATATTGTGATAAAGTTCATTATTTTCTGTAATGTACGGATAAACATTAGACTTTCATATATTTTAGATTCATTACACACAACTAAAGTAGTTCAAGCCTTTTATTGTTTTAATATTGATGATTTTGGCAAAAAAGTCCAGAAAAAATAAAAATCCCTATCTCAAAAAATTAGCATGTCATGAAAAGGTACTCTAAAGTAGCTACTAACCTAATCATCTGAATCAATCAAACTATTACCTGAAAGATTCCCGAGGCTTTTAAAAACTCCCAGCGTGGTTCATTACCAAAACCGCAATCATGGGCAAGACTGCCAACCTGACTGCTGTCCAGAAGGCCATCATTGACACCCTCAAGCAAGAGGCTTAAGACACAGAAAGAAATTTCTGAGCGAATAGGCTGTTCCCAGAGTGCTGTATCAAGGCACCTCAGTGGGAAGTCTATGGGAAGGAAAAAGTGTGGCAGGAAACTCTGCACAACCAGAAGAGGTGACCGCACCCTGAGAAAGATTGTGGAGAAAGGCCGATTCCAGACCTTTGGGGACCTGCAGAAACCTTGAAATGGGCTACAGGTGCTGCATTCCCCAGGTCAAGCCACTTTTGAACCTGAAACAGCAGCAGAAGCGCCTGACCTGGGCTACAGAGAAGCAGCACATGACTGTTGCTCAAATTTTGCATGTCATTCGGAAATCAAGGTGCCAGAGTTTGGAGGAAGACTGGGGAGAAGGAAATGGCAAAATGCCTGAAGTCCAGTGTCAAGTACCCGCAGTCAGTGGTGGTTTGGTGTGCCATGTCAGCTGCTGGTGTTGGTCTACTGTGTTTTATCAAGGGCAGGGTCAATGCAGCTAGCTATCAGGAGATTTTGGAGCACTTCATGCTTCCATCTACTGAAAAGGTTTATGGAGATGAAGATTTCATTTTTCAGCACAACCTGGCCCCTGCTCACAGTGCCAAAACCACTGGTAAATGGTTTACTGACCCTGGCATTACTGTGCTCAATTGGCCTGCACGCTTTCCTGACCTGAACCCCATAGAGAATCTGTGGGATATTGTGAAGAGGAAGTTGAGAGACACCAGACCCAAC
The DNA here is from genome assembly GCF_030265065.1 of Corythoichthys intestinalis. NCBI lineage: Eukaryota > Metazoa > Chordata > Actinopteri > Syngnathiformes > Syngnathidae > Corythoichthys > Corythoichthys intestinalis. Next base: position 34,959,836 of record NC_080416.1, on the reverse strand, counting down.
ACTGTGGATGAGTTTAAGGCCGCTATCGAAGCATCCTGGGCCTCCATAACACCTTGGCAGTGCCACAGGCTGATTGCCTCAATGCCACGCGGCATTGAAGCGGTCATTTCTGCAAAAGGATTCCCGACCAACAATTGAGTGCATAGCTGATATAATTAATGAAGGTTGACTTTTTTTTAAATTAAAAAAACACTTTTTTGTGTTGGTCGGATTAGATATGCTAATTTTTTGGGATAGGGATTTTTGTTTTTTGTGGACTTTTTTGCCAAAATCATCAATATTAAAACATAAAAGGCTTGAACTACTTCAGTTGTGTGTCATGAATCTAAAATATATGAAAGTCTAATTTTTATCAGTACATTACAGAAAATGATGAACTTTATCATAATATGCTAATTTTTTTTCGAAGGACTAGTATACAGTACAGGCAAAAGGTTTGGACACACTTCATTCAATGCAATTTGAAAAGGCAACTTATTAACCCTGATCAGGCATACTTGTGAATTGAAAAAGCTTTTCAGGCGTCTGCATCTTGAAGCTCATTGAGAGTTTGCCAAAAGTGTGAAAAAAAAATAATAATAACAACGGCAAAGGGTGGATACTTTGAAGAAAGTAGAATATAAAACCTGTTTTAATTAATTTCACTTTTTATTTCCAAGTACATAATTTCATATGTTGCAATCATAGTTTTGATATCTTCCGTGTAAATAGTAGTAAAAGTAGTATTTACAGTGTAAATAGTAGTACAAATTTAGAAAACACACAAATGATGGTGTGTGTCCGAACTTTTGACTTTTGTTTCATCTTTTGTTCCCTCACAACATACAAACCTCGCCTATGGTTATAACTATAAAATGTACGTAAAGGCTGGTTACAAACTGTAGAAGTGCTCTCGTTACCTGTAGGCTTTACTTCGAGTTTTGTCTCGTTGTGCTGTAATACAAGTGGTTCCATGAATTGGATGGTGTTTTTGAGCCAGCGCAAAGTTTGCAATGCACGGAAATATTTTTGTCATCTTTACTGGACAGTAATGTGAAGTAATGGCTGTGTTTCCAGTGAGCAAATGCAGCCGTTGGTGGTATCTCGCCTGGCTCTTTCATTAATCGCGTCCTGACGAGGAAGCTAGGCTATTGTTTTGGCCGCACTCTCAGTGCCACTCACACGGCATGGAAATACACGTGACCCTTTTTTTTCTGCGATGAGAAAGCGTGACGTGTGATGTCACTCCAAACAGCAACAGCATTTTCTATGAGAAATGCTCTTCGTACATGACTTGAGTATTCTTCATTCTACATAAATTATTAGGCAATAACAAAATAGTAACGCACAGACACTCAGGAAACTATATTTAATCAGATTACTGGTTTGTAAACGCGTTAGATTACTCGTTACTGAAAGAAAGTAATCAGATTACAGTGACACGTTACTGACAAAACTGGTCAAGGAATATGCTGGTTATTATAGAAAGAGGAAAATGGGCCAAAAGACGGAAAAATGACGAGAATATTCAAAGGCGACACTCGCAAAATGTACTCCACAGAAATGACAAGAATTGGCCATTAGAAATGATACGGTGTCGTTTCAAATGGCCAATTCAAAGGGAAGTTTGCTACGGTGGTGTCAATGAGACTGATGAAGCAAACCGCCTCGTGTGGGGCCTCCACTCCATCTGTAGCAATCAGCACTTGGCACCGTTGGGCTCCGCCTATTTTATTATAAGTGTAAGTGTATTGTTAAGTCAGTCAATTCTTATGTACTGCATATGATTTTCCACCGTGTCTGGTTAATTAAAAAAAAAAAAAAAGGAGTTATCCTTCTGGAGATGAAAAGAAAAAGCAGAGAAAAGCACAGAAAGAAAAATGAAAGCGAGATATTGGTAAGTGCATTGTTGTATGCTGCTATTGACTGGTTGTGTCATTATTACAGACTCCATAGAGGCTAACAGAACTTCTATGAATCATATGCTACATGGGATCTCTAAAGTACGGTGGCCCTGAAGTGCAAAACACTTATTTTGTTATGTGATTTGTCGTTGTGTTTTTTCATTTGTTTTTTTGTTTTGTGATTTGCAATTGTGTTTTTTAATTTGGCGTTGTGTTTTTTGATTTGTTTTTTTGTTGTGATTTGCAGTTGTGTTTTTTAATTTGTTTTTTTGTTATGTGATTTGGCGTTTTGTTTTTTAATTTGTTATTTTGTTATGTGATTTGCAGTTGTGTTTTTTAATTTGGCGTTTTGTTTTTTAATTTGCCGTTGTGTTTTTTGATTTGCTGTTGTGTTTTGCACTTCAGGGCCACCGTAGTTTAGACACAAAACCACATAAGCTGTTCATGTTAATGACACCAATGTTAAACATCAAATATTCATAGCTGAGAAAAAACAAGTGACATTATTACTGTCAGATGAAAACTGACAGTGATGTGTCTATTGTTGTCCTTGATAATGACAATTATTAGTACTAGAGGGCCCAAGGAGCCATTATACAGCACTGTGCATATATATATATATATATATATATATTAGTACTATGCAAATATTTTAGGCAGGTGTCCTGTCTAAAACATTGTTGCCATGCAAGATTACTGACAAAAAACTTGAACAGCATTGGCAGAAAGTCATGTGGGCTTTACAGGCTACAGTCAGACACCGAAAAAAAATTAATGATCATGGGGTTTGAGAATTACACATACCTGTTTTGCTTTCTCTCAAGCTCAGCATGCTTTTTCAGAGATTCGGTAGGAGTCATCTCCTCGAGTATTACGTAAATTCAAATGTCCCCAGCACCAAATAGATCCTTGGCTCGTTGTTTTTTGGCCTGTCACAGGGTAGATATAAAGCACAATAACTTGTTATACTTCAACATCAAGGTCTGCCTATTTTAAGAGGGAACAATAGCATCAAATAGATGCTGCTTTGACTGGGGCATTATTATTTGATCACCAAGAAATTATTATTACATTAAAATTAGGATTCATCCAATATTTTCATGCTGCTGTGATTTTTTTTTTCTCTCCAGGAAGCCAAACATAAAAAATTAAGTGGCGGAAACCCTCAACACGAAAAAAGCGTTGCAAGTCAGTCGTCACCCAGTTTCCCAAAATCAAGAGAGAGTGGGTCGAGTCATATGATGACCCAAGTGATGCGGTGTCCAGCGATGACGACTGATCACTTTTTCTGTTAACCCATAATAAAGTCATAAAAGAACCAAACTTCATGAATGTTTTTTGTGACAAAGAAGTATCTGTTCCAATCACTCTATCGGAGAAAAATCAGAGTTGTAGAAATAACTGGAAACTCAAGAGAGCCATGACATTATGTTCTTCACAAGTGTATGTAAACTTTTGACCACAACTGTAACTCATAACTTATGCACTCCCACGGCCAGGGCATACAATTTTTGACGGGGGTAACTCCATTGGCAAGACACCGTTGGTCGCTTTGTTGTACAATTAGCCTCTCTGGTGGGGCAACTCCGCACACCATTTTGGTGGTGCTCTCTGGCGGTTCATGGTCCACATATTCGATCCTTGTTTCTTGCTCAGTACTTGTTGTCGCTTTTGAAAGCTTAGGTTTGAAAAAATTACGTTCATCCATCTTGGCTCTTCAGTCCTCGGGTGGTATTGGCTAAGCAAAGCAAAAGACCGTCTGAGGTGCTAGTCACATGATCAGTTCGAAAAATGATTTGTGATTATCTATGCCCAGTGCAGTTGAAGAAGCGATGCATACACAGCAAGTCCATTTGTCTTATCCAATAGTTTATTTTGGTGGCATCTTGTAACTTGACTCAAATGCTCTTTATCTAAACAAAAGTAACAAACCAAAAAACTCAAAAACATATTCACAACGGAACAAACAAAATTAGTAAATTCCTTCAGTGGAGACAAATGTTTGACAGCCCCTAGTGGCAAGGAGTAAAATTACAATAACACAAATCAGGAATACTGCTCATACAAATTTTGACCCATTATAAAACTATCTTTTATGTTCATTTCATTCATTTTAATTGTTTGTGTTATAGCTTTACAACTTTTATAGACAATATTTTACAGGAAAACTTTTCAAAATCATATATAGGAAAGTCAATTACATGCAATGACACTTTTCGGCCACCAAGGGGGGGGCCTGCCCCCCACTTAAAATCCGCTTATGGTCAATTCCTTTCCTGGTTGAGGCATTTATGGGTCACTTCCTGTTGGTTTTGGTTTACTGAAAAGGTGACACAAAAATGTCCCCAAATTAATAGGACGTCACTCAAAATAAATAGGTGGTAAACTGTGCCCTAAAATGAACCGGAAGTGAAATTTCCTCAGAAGACTGGCTGTGAGTGCTCTGGTTTCTGTGCCATGTCCAATCAAGTCCAAATGAATTGGATGTCAAGCGCCGTCAATGGCAGCCAGTGAGCTAACACTATTCTAATGGAAGATTTTGGTAGCAACCTGGCTTCAAGCACATCTTTTTGAAATTTAATACCTACTGGAGTTTTCCATTAAATTAAGACAATATATGACATTGAATGACCATATTTTAAATTTAAGACATTTTTAGACTTTTTAAGGACCCGCGGGAACCCTGAAGAAGCGATCGAGGAGAAGTTATTCGGCTTGACTCTCACAAAAGATGTCCAAATCCTTGCAGAATATTTTTGGGGCCACTGATAAGCCTTCGTGTGAGAAATTCATCACTACACATCGAGAGGCATGATGAATATCGCAAGTAAAACCCAGAAAATCTTTGCAATATATAGCGAGGATAGCACAGTGCTATACTTGCGTGCTGGAGTGCTGGCGGTCGTCTGCAAATGAAGTCATCAGGAAACGGCCGGCAGCAAGGTGAGTCCTTTGTTGCTAAGTTGTTACTACGGCATAAACTCAAAAGCCACACGGTCAATTAAAAAAAAAAATTGTAATAGGAATTTTGACATGGTGAATGATGCATCCCATACAAATTAACGGAGTAAAATGTTCAAGAATTGAACTCATCTGCCCTTTAATAAAACAAATAGGCCTACACACCATTTTTGGAGTCCTTGGAGGGTGTGCTAGAGAGCGCCCCCTCTGGGGACTCCCTCGTTCTACTGGGGGACTTCAACGCTCACGTGGGCAATGACAGTGAGACCTGGAGGGGCGTGATTGGGAGGAACGGCCCCCCCGATCAGAACCCGAGTGGTGTTCTGTTATTAGGCTCGAGCGTATGACGTGGCACTCGCGAGGTTTCCGCCGCTATCGCCATTGTGGAAGCGAGAAACATAAACTGAGGCATTTCAACACAGGTCGCTCTTTAAAAATGGTTGGAAATTATTGTGTGGTAAAGAATTGCAACAACCGATCGAATAGAAAGGAGAATGTACAGCTCGACGGAACACCATTGAGTTTCTTCCGGATCCCTACATGGAGAAAAGGCGAGGGAAAGCTCATATCTGAACTTACCAAACGTCGAAGAATGGCATGGGTGGCCTCGATCAGAAGGAAGGGCATAACGTTTGATTCTCCAGTTACACACTGAGTTTGCTCTATGCACGTCCACTCCGGTAAATTAATTTCGTTTGTTTACGCAAATTTCAGTAACTTTACGCCCTAAGTCGCCCTGTTGTTAGCTATTGCTACAGCTAAACAACTAGCATGCATACATGTGCATTGTCTTGATAAGACATCATTCCTGTCGTTGCTAAATGAAAAAGCTGTAATATTTTGACGTGAGAGAGTGGCAAAGAATTTGTACACAGGCTACATTTTATGCAGCAAAAGATTTGTACATCCGTGGTCACAGACTAATGTAAACACACATTGCCTACCTTTGCTAGAAAGATGGTGTTGCCGTTTGCTATGGCCATAAAGTGAAGATCCTGCACCCATCCGCAGCAAAACTGTTCGTAGCTTTGTAGCGATTTGTATTTTCGGAATTGCTGATGAGTGTAGTAACATATACCAAACACTAAATACAGCGTGATGTCCATTTCGCGTAGTGGTGGAAGCTTGTCGACATCTTTATTCCATTTGTGTTCGGCTTGCTCGTGAGGGTCAACATTGTTCACATCCTTAAAATTGCTCACATATCTGTCCTTTGCCGTGGTAACAAGTTTGTCTCCGTTTCGAACTGGCAAGTTTTCCTTACATTTTTCCATCTTTGGCACTCGTAGTTGAATTGTATTTGCCGTTAAGTTTAAATGTCTCGTGATGCAGACGTGCTTCCGCAATGGATGCGTTGTCGCAAATCTCGCACGATCCCGTGCTGCTGTGACGTAAACGCTCGAGCCTAATTGGACTTCTGTGCTCGTCACGGTTTGTCTATAACGAACACCATGTTCAAACATAGGGGTGTCCATATGTGCACTTGGCACCAGGACACCCTAGGCCGCAGTTCGATGATCGACTTCGTAATCGTGTCATCGGACTTGCGGCCGCATGTTTTGGACACTCGGGTGAAGAGAGGGGCGGAGCTGTCAACTGATCACCACCTGGTGGTGTGTTGGCTCCGATGGCGGGGGAAGATGCTGGCCAGACCTGGCAGGCGCAAACGTATTGTGAGGGTCTGCTGGGAACGTCTGGCAGAATCCCCTGTCAGAAAGAGTTTCAACATCCACCTCCGGCAGAACTTCTCCCTTGTCCCGGGGGAGGTGGGGGACATTGAGTCCGAGTGGGCCATGTTCCGCACCTCCATTGTTGAGGCGGCCGATCAGAGCTGTGGCCGTAAGGTGGTTGGTGCCTGTCGTGGCGGCAATCCCTGAACCCCCTGGTGGACACCAGCGGTAAGGGATGCCGTCAAGCTGAAGAAGGAGGCCTATCGGGCCTTTTTGGCCTGTGGGACTCCGGAGGCAGCTGACAGGTACCGGCTGGCCAAGCGGACTGCGGCTTCGGCGGTCGCCAAGGCAAAAACCCGGACATGGGAGGAGTTCGGCGAGGCCATGGAAAACGACTTCCGGACGGCTTCGAGGAAATTCTGGTCCACCATCCGGTGCCTGAGGAGGGGAAAGCAGTGCACCATTAACACTGTGTATAGTGAAGATGGTGTACTGCTGACCTCGACTCGGGACGTCGTGAGCCGGTGGGGAGAATACTTCGAGGCCCTCCTCAATTCCACCGACACGCCTTCCTTTCAGGAAGCAGAGTCTGGGGACTCCGTGGTGGGCTCTTCGATCTCTGGGGTTGAAGTCACTGAGGCGGTTGGAAAGCTCCTCGGTGGCAAGGCCCCGGGGGTAGATGAGATCCGCCCGGAGTTCCTGAAGGCTCTGGATGTTGTAGGGGTGTCGTGGCTGACACGTCTCTACAACATCGCGTGGACATCGGGGACAGTGCCTCTGGATTGGCAGACCAGGGTGGTGGTCCCCCTTTCTAAGAAGGGGGACCGGAGGGTGTGTTCCAATTATAGAGGGATCACACTCCTCAGCCTCCCTGGTAAAGTCTATTCAGGGGTGCTGGAGAGGAGAGTCCGTCGAGAAGTCGAATCTCGGATTCAGGAGGAGCAGTGTGGTTTTCGTCCCGGCCGTGGAACAGTGGACCAGCTCTACACCCTCGGCAGGGTCCTCGAGGGTGCATGGGAGTTCGCCCGATCAGTCTACATGTGTTTTGTGGATCTGGAGAAGGCGTTCGACCGTGTGCCTCGGGGAGTCCTGTGGGGGGTGCTCCTGGAGTACGGGGTACCGAGCCCCTTGGTAAGGGCTGTTCGGTCCCTGTACGACCGGTGTCAGAGTTTGGTCCGCATTGCCGGCAGTAAGTCGAATTCGTTCCCAGTGAGGGTTGGACTCCGCCAAGGCTGCCCTTTGTCACCGATTTTGTTCATAATTTTTATGGACAGAATTTCTAGGCGCAGCCGAAGCGTTGAGGGGGTCCGGTTTGGTGACCACAGCATTGAATCTCTGCTTTTTGCAGATCATTTGGTGCTGTTGGCTTCATCAAGCCGTGACCTCCAACTCTCACTGGAGCGGTTCGCAGCTGAGTGTGAAGCGGTTGGGATGAAGATCAGCACCGCCAAATCCGAGACCATGGTCCTCAGTCGGAAAAGGGTGGAGTGCCCTCTCCGGGTCGGGGATGAGATCCTGCCCCAAGTGGAGGAGTTCAAGTATCTTGGGGTCTTGTTCACGAGTGACGGTAGGAGGGAGCGGGAGATCGACAGGCGAATCGGTGCGGCGTCTGCAGTAATGCGGACTCTGCACCGGTCCGTCGTGGTGAAGAAGGAGCTGAGCCGAAAGGCAAAGCTCTCGATTTACCAGTCAATCTACGTTCCTACCCTCACCTATGGTCACGAGCTTTGGGTCGTGACCGAAAGAACAAGATCCCGGATACAAGCGGCCGAAATGAATTTCCTCTGCAGGGTGTCCGGGCTCTCCCTTAGAGATAGGGTGAGAAGCTCGGTCATCCGGGAGGGACTCGGCGTCGAGCCGCTACTCCTCCGCGTAGAGAGGAGCCAGCTGAGGTGGCTCGGGCATCTGGTTCGGATGCCTCCCGGACGCCTCCCTGGAGAGGTGTTCCGGGCATGTCCCACCGGCGGGAGGCCCCGGGGACGACCCAGGACACGCTGGAGAGACTATGTCTCTCGGCTGGCCTGGGAACGCCTTGGGATCCCGCCGGAGGAGCTGGTTACCAACTGCATTCGTCTACTAATATTAAGACCTTCATCATTCGGATTTTAAATTTAAGACGTTTTAAGGCGCCGCGGGAAACCTGTTAGCAAACAAGTCCGACAGACAAAGAACTGATCTCGTCGTTGGCTGATGGTGGCGTGCGTTGTAAGCATAGAATCAACTTTTCGGGGCTGATAATTGCCATTTAACATGGGAACATCTTAGCTTAACCCAGTGCTTCTCAATTATTTTCTGTCACGCCCTCCCAAGGAAGACGTAAATGTTTCGCGCCCCCCCCAAACTCTCTGCCGCCACTGTAAATAGTATCATTTGTCTATAAAATTACTATTATAAAGTAATAAAGTCTGCCTAACATTGTGTCCTTTTTTTCTAATAAAGAAAAAAAGTAACATAGATCAACTTATAATAAAGTATAACTTTATTAACATTGTTTTGTTTGTAACAGAAGACTTGACGTGCATCAATTTGCCTGAATTTTTTTAAAAAGTCACATCCAAACTGTAAAAAATACACTCAAGGTACATTTTTGACCATACAGAAAAATAAAATGTAATAAAATCAGTAAATAATAACAAATTAAAATTGATTAGAAACATTCACTCATGAGGACAATATGCCAAAAAATTTGACCGAAAAAACAAAACTGAATAAAAGAAAAAAAAAAAAGAGTGTCCTTGGACAGGACAGCTTTTATTTTTGCGGCTCACAGTATTTACCTCCTTTGCAATGGTGTGGAGTTATTTTGCAATGAGCATGCTAACAATGCTCACTGGATTACTGATATAACACTGACAAAGCAGGACGATTGTTGGCAATATTCGGCACGTTTTCACTGAAAAACAATCAAGCGCCTTATCAATGAGATTGGGGTCTAATGTCTTTAAGTGGCGTCTTAACTGATTTGGCTTCTGGCTGTCCGCTATAATTATTTTTAGACACAGTAAATAGTGGTCTTTCCTCATCACCCACTACATTATAAAGTCAAAGCTAAAAGGCAAACGGCACGAAAAAAGCGCATTCTCGGCGGCCGAGGTAGAACCGTAGGTGAGGGCGGTCGTCGTGACGATCCCAAGCCGAAAATGGCACTTCTCGGGCGGCGAAGTGAGAACCGGTGTTCTGCCAAAATATGCTACATCGGCGAAACGTCCTACATTAGTCGAATTTGACACCTAAAGTACTACCGTGCGCTCTAAACTTGTTTTGTTTAGATGCATACAGGAATAACGTACTAAAAAATGCCTGCAGAAAATACTTAAATGTAGTTATATCAAATAAGGACGGTTTAAATACACTACGTGACTAATGTGGTCAACTGCTTCAAAGCTAACACAAAAAAAACACAATGGTTAAAAGTATGAGAGTGTAATACATGCAAAAAGTATCTTTGAGGCAGTGAAAAGGTTCTAAATAACTAAATAAAAACAAAAATATTGAGTACTCGCCGCTTCTAACCGATGTGCGCATGCGTGTGGATGCATGCGCAAGCGCCCTGAGCATTGTGTAAGACGTTTCGCCGCGTAGTAAGGAATGGCCGAACACCGGACAAGACAGTGGGTCGCTGCGTGAGTGAGTCCGGTCGGAAAACGGCTTTCGAAAACGGCGGTGGCACACTGCTCTTCATATCTGTCTTCTGTGTGTGCTGAGTGCTCTTCCTTAGTTCAAAAATACTGCGCGCACTCTGAAAATTGAGAGCGCCACTACCACCTACTGAGTGGATGTGCAAGTACACTATATTCCAGTACGGCAAAAAAACAAAAAATGCATGTTCCCCGAGGTCACATGCGCCCCCCCTGGCATCGCTCTGCCCCCCCCCCCCCCAGGGGGGCACGCCCCACTATTTGAGAAGTACTGGAGAACAGTGTTAGAAAGATTTCCCCAAAACATGCTCTTTAATGTTTGTAGTATTTAGTAGCACCACCATTGGCTTTTATGACAGCTTGCAGTCTCTGAGGCATGGACTTGATGAGTATTCTTCATCAGTTTGGTGCCAACTCTCTTTGATTCTCATCCTTGCAGGTCGAAGCCTTGCTGTGGACCTTTTTTTCCCCTTCTTTTTCAAATTTCACCACAGGTTTTCAATAGAGTTAAGATCTGGGCTATTTGCAGGCCATGACATTGACTGGATGAGTCTTTCTCCAAGGAATGCTTTAACAGTTTTAGCTCTGTGGCATGATGCACTGTCATCTTGGAAAATGACATATTTTCAATTGAAGGGATTAGAAAGCTGTCTAAAATTTCTATGTAAACTTCTGCATTTATTGGATATTTAACCACAGCCATCTCCCCAGTGCCTTCACATGACATGCAGCCCCATATCATCAAGGACTGAGGGAATTTTGATGTTTTCTTCAGGCAGTCATCTTTGTAAAGCTCACTGGAACATCACCAAGCTAAAGTTGCAGCATCATCACCTTGTCCAATGCGGATTCTTGACAGGGTGATGATGCTTGAACTTCGGACAATTTTCTTATCCCTTCTATTGAAAATGTGTTTGTCATCTTCCAAGATGACAATGCATCATGCCACAGAGCTTAAAGCTGTAATGTGAAGTAATTTCATAATATGCCAAATAGGATCACAATTAAAGTAATTAAACATTGTCCAACAAATAAAGCATGAACAAATAATTTATATGTTGTATATTTGACAAAATAATCGTGTTTCCGAAGTTCGAGCCTGAAAGGGGATGAACCCGGAAGTGATACGTCACACCGAGAACAGCGATGGCAGCGCTCCATACTGCCGCCATACAAAGCCCTTCAAACAATGATTCAAACAGCGATAAAAGCGATAGATCGAGCGCAAGGGAGGAGATCCAAGTTTTTAAAGATTTGAAGGAAGAAGAGGAGGTTGGAATTTTATGAAGGACCTAACATGTATTAGTCAGACGCTAATCAGGATGCAAACAATGTGCCTAGACTACCTGACATGGAATGGAGACAAGACCCATCGAGATTACAAGATTGGAAGGAGATGAGTCGTTGATGGCTTTCTCCACTTTATTGTGGCAACAATAAGAAAACAAAATAATAGCGGACTGCCGCCACATTCGACCGCAAAGTTTTGCTTCTCGCCCATCTCCGCCTCGCACTACCAGCTACTACTGCCAGTCCCAGCGTCTCTTAAACGGATCATGCATAGTGTCTTGTTATGAGCGTTTTGTTGACAAAGGTACCGAACGCACGACGTGCTTACAACTTTGTTTCTTTATTAACCCATGGAGCTAACACTAGCTGGGGCTCTCGGCAGTAAGTGGCGTTTAATGGCGTGAGGAAATGTAGTTTTTTTCACACAAGCGAACGGATTACAAAGCACCACTTCAGTGTTGTCCCGAGACTACATTTCCCATGATTCACTGCGTGACTTGAGCCGCTCGCTGATTCGCTGCGAGATTGACTCAATGCCAACACGCTCGCTGTCACCTGTCAGCGGCTCTCGCGAAAAACAAACTAGAAGGCTATCAAGCGATCACTGTGAAAGAAACGCCGCTACAAATGCAATGCAATGCTTGAAGCATGAAGGTGGAAATACATAATACAAATACAAATACAGTGGTACCTCTACATACGATCACTTCGACACACGATCTTTTCGACATCCGACGTAAAATTTGAGCCGCCATTTGTTTCTACATCCGACGAGTTGCTCGAAATACGACGACATGACAGCACTGCAAACGAACGCACGGTGGATTTTCTTGTGTGAGAAATCAACACAGTTTTCAAAAAAAGTTGATACAGTTGGAGAAACAAGGAAAAAAGTGATGCTTACCTTTGAAATGAAGATGCAAGTTATAGAAAAATATGAGCTTGGGGTGCGTGTCCCTGAACTGGCTCAACAATACAGCTCCGTGGTCCTCTTCCGACCACCGTTCGCCACTATTTATAAGTTAAGGTGAAAATTATCATTGTGGTAACATTGCCAAGGAAATCGCCAGCTTCGTCACGTTTTTATCATTTATTTAAGAACTTATCCAACACAAAACGCCCATTAAGCAGTTGACTGCTCTCAAGAAAACGAAAGTATTATCTCTACCGCACCGACCTATCTCACTTCGCGGTGCGTTCAGGGACAGTAAAAAGCCTGACCTGGCTCAACAATACAGCTCCGTGGTCCTCTTCCGACCACCGTTCGCCACTATTTATAAGTTAAGGTGAAAATTATCATTGTGGTAACATTGCCAAGGAAATCGCCAGCTTCGTCACGTTTTTATCATTAATTTAAGAACTTATCCAACACAAAACGCCCATTGTCTTAAGCAGTTGACTGCTCTCAAGAAAACGAAAGTATTATCTCTACCGCACCGACCTATCTCACTTCGCGGTGCGTTCAGGGACAGTAAAAAGTGTCCGCCATATTAGAATCCGATTCGTTACATTATTTACAGGAATAATTATTAATTATTCTTCTTATTATTATATTATTCTGAATTATTTATTTATAACTTATTTGTTTTTCTATGTTTAATTGCCATTTGTAACAGTGCCAGCAGTATTTATTAAGAATTTAGTTTATGTTTTTAGGCTTTGGAACGAATTAATGGAATTATAATGTATTCCTATGGGAAAATCCTGCTCGACATACGACCATTTCGACTTACAAACAAGGTCCTGGAACGAATTAAATTCGTATGTAGAGGTACCACTGTAAATGTGCACAAACTCACCGGCGGTGTAAACCTGCCGCTGTCAACGCTCTGGGAGGTCGCATTTCACAGCATTCTGCCACGGTCCTCCCCGCCAGCTGTTTGCTCGCCATTCACGCTCGTTTGCATTTGATCGCTAGTCTGATACACTCCCGCTTTTTCGGTGAGGTCTTTTGTGTGTATTCGTTATTGGATCGTTTTTGTTCACCACAGTAAATAAGAGCACTGAAGAAATAGGTGTAAGTCGCCATTTCTGTTCAACCCGTTTTCTCCTGTTTTGTTTAGCGTAAGAGGCTAGGTTAGTGGCTGTCTTTTCTTTGTTTTTTTTCATGATCAGGGTTTAGTTACCGGGTGAGGTTCAAGTGTAGATTCCTTTTGTTTGTTGTTTTGGCCTGGGCTTACCCTGAAGCCACGCTTCATCCACATTTTGTACATATTCATTGCGAGTTTGATTGTTGTGTAAATAAATTTGTGCCACTTGTGAAATTGTGTGGCTCGTTTTATGTTAGGCCCTTCGCGAGCCGTCCTTGGGACGTAACACTAGCGAACACAACAACTATGCCACGACTATTGCCACGAGTTGGCTTTCGACTAACGTCGCTAGCTTCTACTGTACATTCCACAACAGTTGGCAGCTCTGCTTTGACAAAGTCATCAGTCATCTATCCAAAAATCACACTTACTTTTTGGCAAATACTTGATCATATGCAGACCGGTTAAGGAAGCAGGCATCTTCGAAGTGTTTGCAGCAGAGAACACTACTCGATGATGGCGTGAAATTCATTCGCTTCGTGCGAACGAAAGATGTCCATTTACGTGCCCTGCTATCCTTTGGCCACTCATACAACTTTTCGTTTGAGTGAGAACAAAACATTGCCACACATCGCCGTGGCATCTTACCGAGAAGCAATGCAACAAACAATACTGTTCTATGGCGGACTTCCCTCGCACTTCCCGGTGTGACGTAATTTCCGAAGATTGCCGAAGAAAAGCTTTTTCGTTGTCAAGGGCGTTGCTATGGGTTAAACAAAGAATCTGTAAGGGTTGCGTCAAAAAAAAAAAAAAAAAAAAAAAAGAAAATATGCTTATAATTGTTTAGCCATTGATATTATTCAAAAACATGGTTGGCCAACCTTTGTTCACATTTCCCCTTTAATACTGTTAAAGCATTCCTTGGAGACTCATCCAGTCAATGTCATGGCCTGCAAATAGTCCAGATCTCAACCCTATTGAAAACCTGTGGTGAAAATTGAAAAAAAAAAATGGTCCACAGCAAGGCTCCGAGCTGCAAGGATGATCTGCAACGGCAATCAAACAGAGTTGGCACCAAATTGATGAAGGATACTCATCAAGTCCATGCCTCAGAGACTGCAAGTTGTCATAAAAGCAAGGGCGTAGGTTTGCATCGGGACGATAGGGACATACCACCACCACCATTTCAGGATGCTCAAATTGTCAAATTAAGGATAGAATTGACCCTACCATCATTGAGTTATTTTATTATGTTCAAACTTACATTTACCCCTTTTCACTTGCTGAATGCACCATATCCCCCCCTAAATTGCACGTTCGATTGGCTGATGACTTGACCCAGCCCCAACACACATGCACGCTCACACTCACACAGCTCCGACAGAAATACATGTCAACAACATGCCGCCGTCTCCTGCACCCCTTCGAAGATGAGGGATATTAGAAGTTATTTTCAGCCACAAGCAGCCACTGTAAGTAATTTGAAAAGATGCCAACATTGTGGAGGTGGGAAACACACCACTAATTTTGCTACTGAAAGTCCGACCTGCATCAGTTACCATAACATTAAACTGTGTGAAACTGAACTTGATAACCTGCAAAACTCGAGTAGGAAGCTGCTTAGAATTGTCCTTCTGTTTGTGTTTTCTACTGATAACGTTAATTAAACTATAAGAAATGTATAGAACCAGAAAAACGTAAGAAGCTGCTTAGAGACTGGTGCTGCATAACTTTATGTTGCTTACCAGGCATGAAAATGGGTCAGGGGTTAAAAAGGTGAGAAGGGTGTGGAGGAAATATGTTCCGGCGTTCTGCCAAAATGTCCTCCGTCGGCGATACATGAGGCGAATTTGACAATTTTAATTTTTCACATAAGGCTTAATATTCAAATTAGCAGGGGTTTAATTAGTTGAAGGAGTTGATTTCAACCACCATTGACTCGCGCGCTCACTCCGAAGCCCTGAAACTATCAAATAACTGGCAAACTGCACAGAATTTGTTCAAATCAACTCCAGCGACTAATTGAACCCAGGCTAACTCAAAGATTAAGCCTAATGTAAAAAATTCTGAACTTCCCCTTTTAAGTATAGACCATTGAATATGACCATTAAAATGTTGTCTATAAAAGTTTTAGAGCAATAAAACAACAAAAATGAATGAAATGAATAAGAATCCTTCAAAGTATTTCATAATGGGTCCAAATTATTTTTCGAACAGATCCTGTGACTATAGCACCTGAGAGACAGCCGTTTGCTTTGCTTAGCCAAAACTACAGCTGAGGAGGCAAGATGGATATTTAGAATTTCTTTAAACCTAAGCTTTCAAAACCCTCAACAACAACTGAGCTTGAACAGAGGATTGAGCACGAGCAGTATCAAAAAGTCCTGGCTGTCTTGTTACCCGCTGTGCTGTAATTCCAGGTGGTGCTTGAATTGGATGCTTTAGCGGTCAACAGTCTTTTAGAGCCAGCGCAAGGAGATATTTTTGTCATCTTTACTGGACAAAAATGTGAAGTAATGGCTGTGTTTCCAGTGTGCAAATGCAGCCGTTTGTAGTATATCTCCTGCCTATTTAATTGCATCCTGGGGAGATAGCAAGGCTATGTTGTTTTGACCGCAAATTTCCAGCGCTCACGGCTCACGCATCATGGTAAAACACGTCACCTGTTTTTTTTCCATCCCCGATTAGAAAATGTGACACGTGATGTCACTCCCATGACTACAGTATTCTTCATTATACATACATTATGGGGCAATAACAAAATAGTAACGCATAGGCATCAAGGAAAGTAACTTTAATCAGATTAGGGATTTAGAAAAATGAACGCGTTAGATTGCTCTTTACTGAAAGAAAGTAATCAGATTACTGTTACGCATTACTCACATAACGCGTTACTGACAACACTGCTTTTATATTACCATTAAATACACAAGCTTGACGCAAACTTAACGGGAGCTATTTTTTTCACCAGAGATTTGGCTAGCTCTGGCAGTGTTCAATGCTAGCTGGAACGAACGGCAGTAACTTGTCATAACGCAAAATATGAAAACGATTGAAACCATTACTCACCAAATTCAATATGCTGGCAAATGCATTCATCTAAAAAAAAAAATTGGGAGTGAGACCTCTCCTCTTCCAGCGAACGTGAATTTGTGCTTAGAACAAGATCATGTCGCAATTAACGATCTTTGACGCTCTTTTCTCCCCCCTGCATTCAAACTTGTTTCTCTCTCAGCGGCTGTGATTAACCTCAATGAAGTTGCTCTCCTTGCTAAGCCTTGCCTATCATTCTGCTTTGTAAGTTTTTAGTAACTTTGTGTATTGAATTTGAAAGGAAAATGTGTGGGTTTTTTTTTTGGCGAACTTTTTCATGAAGCTAAACTGTTGAAGCTACTCACGCTTGGAAAAATACGATTGTACAACGTTTTAAATGTATTCATTTGGTATATTTCAGTTGCCACGATGTGAGAGATCAATAAATTGCAGAAAAGTACGCCTTGCGTTTGGACTGCTTGTTTTTGGGTTTGCTGGAATAGCGTCACTGGCACACGCAGCATCAAACAGGGGAAAGGGTAAGCGCTGCCGCGCCAAGCCACTTCTGGCTGCATTTTTGACACATGAAAAATAACGATTACATACTACTGTATGACGGAAAATTGTAGTGGTTTTGTAACCGCGACGTTTTAATAGCATGGTAAACCGTGAAGGTAACCGGCACATGCCTACACCCGACCCCCCCCCCCCCCTTTAAAAAATTTCTCCTCGGATCTACACGATTCACGTAGGTCATCCTTTTTTACTTCAAAACGGCGAATTTCGCTGAAAGGTTAGAGATTTTCATGCCTGCGCTCACAGCACAACATAATCATAATTAACTATGTACATTAAAAAAAAAGTTTTGGGGGGGGGGGGGGGATGCCGTGAGCTACCCACACTAACGTTGCAATTGACTGGTCAATCGTGATTGATGTAATGAGCACCTCTGATTTAGCATATCAATTAATTAGGTTCATATTCGTGAGAAATGTAGCCCTGACCCCTGTTCACCCAATCTGTTTGGTCTTATGTCCCATCCCGAGCAAAAAGCGTAAATGCAGGTTACGCTGTTATATAGTCCCTACCAATGTTGAGACCAAACCTACGCCCTTGCATACAAGCCCAAGGTGGTGCTACTAAATAGTACTTTTTGCTTGGGGTTGTACGCTCGGACTTTGGTCAGTTACACTTGTGATTGAAGAGTCACAAAGAACTCAAACACACGTCTGATTCCAGGGTTCTTGCTTTTTAAAAGTCAAATTTAATTATTTTAAAAGACATTTTAAGACCTTAAAATATATTTCAGACCAAATCATGTAACATTTTCTAATTAAGAAAATTTTACTGTAAACATACTTCTGCCAGACCGCTTTTTTCCTCCTATCATGCGTGACTCGATGGCTCTGATCTTGCCTGGCTCTGCCAGACTATTCTCCCTGAATTTTTCAAACACTGAGAGAAATAGTCTGGGAACCATCCCATTAACGGTGTAGGTTCACTATCCTCTTCCCCTCACTATCCACTCGCTCTCGCTATAGAACCTATATAATTGGCCGAGGAAATGCTGTCCTGTGAAATGCCTGTTTAAAAATGTTCCCGTTGTTACTTCTTGCATTCGCTTAAGAGTGCCCATTTAAAAAGGAAAAGCGATGGATGATACTCCACGCAGAGCATATTATTAACAAATGTTAAAGTTGTATAAACATATAGCAAGAATAAGGAACGTCACTGACAAGCGCAGGCCCCCGCGAGTGGCTAGTGAGGGGAATAGGATAGTGCACCTACAACGGCCTCTCGAGCAGGTACAAAATCTATCGAAAAATCAGATTCGTTTATTTGCGTGAAGTGTTCTTAACGAGCAACGTCACTCTTGCGCGTAGAAAGTCGTCTCCACAACACAGATGGTCAACGGGAGAGCCGAGAATATGTTCCAATCCACGGTAAAATCAGTTTTAAATTACCAAAAACACATTGACACGAGTCATTGACAACAGTCTGTCTCGCGCTAGCCATGTTGAATAAACTCCGCTCTCTTCATATGTTTACTTCCGCGCGCAAGTCCCTCGTCCTTCCCTCGTCAGTTTACTAACGTCACGTCTGCCCGTCGCTGATTGGTCCTCTCCGCTGTGTTTGCTGTGGCTTGCTCCACCCTGGAAATTGTATCCGCTTGAATGGTGGCCAGATTCAATAACTGGAACAGCGGTGAGTCTGGTGTACCAGGCAAGCTCTGACCCCCATTGTCGAGAACAAAGAAAGTCTTTTTGCAGACTTTACACCAGAGGGGTGGAAACCGCTGGGTAGCTCACCATGATACGATTTACGATACTAAGCTCACGATAACACGATACAACAATTGTCAATACATGGGTCAGGAAGTCACTCTGGGATATTCTACATCTAATAAAAAGATAAACAAGTTCTTTTTAATCCTTCTGCTCTGAATTGGAATTGTTTATCACTACAAGAGGTCCAATCCGTTTAAACTGGGAGGGATCATTCGCTGCCATCCCTCCCACTTCAAACGGAGTGGACATCTATGGCAGTCAGTGGCAGCCAATACCAGGGAATTCTGGGGCATTTCCATGTCACTCCCTGTAGATTTGACGTTACTGAAAAGGAAGAGACTTAAAATCCACAGGAACTCATCTGTAATGGGGAAAATCCATTGGCAGTGTATCAAATACTTGTTCTCCCCACTATAAATACCCCAAAAGACTGGCTGTGAATGCTACGGTTCAGTACTGTTGACAGTGCTAAACATCCAGTCCAGTCAAGGAGAATTAGATGTCTATCGCCATCAATGGCAGCCAGTGAGCTAACACTATTCTAATGGAAAATTTTGCTGATGCTGTCATACGCCGAGGTTGCAGAAAACGTATCATATAACATATTAATCCCAAACTTTCCTATTTTGTGCACGGCTATTAATAAAATAAATGCACACTACCTGTAATAGAGCCATCTAAAGAAAAAGCACAGAAGCCCACTTCCAAATGAAGGTTATTTAATGTATCTTTATCTTCAGAAACATGAGCCCTAACGATAACGGTGCAGCTGCAGAGTATTACGCCTCTTCCACGCCGCCCGGCGGGAACCTCCGATGGTCTGGTGGAACTTGTGACCCTTGCCAAGGCCACGGCTTTTCTTGCCCGCGGAGGTTAGGCCGCGCATCTCTCTGTGCTTGTGCACGGGCTTTGTGATCCACTGGGTGTCCGGGTTACGCCTTATAGCCTTATGGAAGGGGTCTATCAAGATGACCTCAAAGAACTTGTAAGTTGAGTCTTCACCCACCCAGTAAGAGTTAAGCACTCTCAGGGCACCACAGTGACGGCCAGCGCGTTCCTGAAAAATAAGTAAATACCTAAAATTGGCGAGGGCGGATCATTCTGGGTATCTGAACACAATTGAAACTAGGGGTGGGCAGCCAATATGGCAAAAGATCTTTTTTTTTTTTTTTTTGTTTGTTAAATCATTTTTTTCCAAGACTACAGATAATTTGCAAACTACTGACCGTTTTGCTCATATAAAACATTTAAATTGTATGTGAACACCCCCCCCCCCCAAAAAAAATACTAAACCTTCTGAACATGGAAATTGGTCAAACAAAAATGCAAAATTAACTCTCTTGAAAGTGCAACCATTTAAAATTGATATGTACAGTGGGGAGAACAAGTATTTGATACACTGTCAATGGGAAAACCCATTGGCAGTGTATCAAATACTTGTCCTCCCCACTGTATATGCAGTGCCTATAACCCGAGTACGTTACTCAGCTGCTTTTGAACAATTTTTCTTCAACCCTTCACGCACTGAGTCTATTTGGGCTGTTTTGTTTCTCTATACCATGTAAAAAATGTTTAACATGCCCTTGCTTGGTATCTTTTTTTAAATCTTCACTGATCTGAAAATTTTTCCCACCAAAACCAACTTCATGATAAAATCAGGCCCAAAATTGGACAAAAATAAGCAAATTCAAATTGGGGGAAAAAAAATATATAAATATATAAAAAATATATACACACATACAGTACTGTGCAAAAGTTTTAGGCAGGACACCTTAATTATTAAATTTATAAGGATCATGGAAGCTTCCACTTGGGGAAAATATATACATACAGTATATCCTGTATATACATAATATAATAAAAATATACAGTACTGTGCAAAAGTTTTAGGCAGGACACCTGCCTAAAACTTTTGCACAGTACTGTATATATATACACACACACACACACACACTGTTGGCCAAAAGTATTGGCACCCTTGCATTTCTGTCAGATAATGCTCAATTTCTTCCCATAAAAGATGGCAGTTAAAAATGATTTGGTAGTAATAGCTTCATTTATTTTGCTTGTAATGAAAAAACACAAGAGCATTGGGGGGGGACATTATACACAAAACTCCAAAAATGGGCCAGACAAAAGTATTGGCACCCTTTTAAAAATCAAGTGATGCTTCTCTAATTTGTGTAATTAACAGCATGGCAAGTGATGGCAATAACTAAATCACACTTGCAGCCAGTTAAAATGGATTAAAGTTGAGTCAACCTGTCCTGTGTCCTTGTGTGTACCACATTGAGCATGGAGAAAAGAAGGAAGACCAAAGAACTGAGGACTTGAGAAGCCAAATTGTGAGGAAGCATGGGCCATCTCAAGACTACAAGTCCATCTCCAAAGACCTGAATGTTCCTGTGTCTACCGTGCACAGTGTCATCAATAAGTGTAAAGCCCATGGCAAGAATTGTCAAGAGATTTCAACAAAAGATTGTGCGAATGGTGGATAAAAAAACCTCGACTAATATCCAAACACGTTCAAACTGTCCTGCAGTCTAAGGGTACAACAGTGTCAACCCGTGCTATCCGTCGGCGTCTAAATGAAAAGGGACACTATGGTAGGATAGCCAGGACGACCCCAATTCTGACCCAGAGACATAAAAACGCCAGGCCGGAGTTTGCCAAAACTTACCTGAGAAAGCCCAAAACGTTTTGAAAGAATGTTCTCTGGTCAGATGCAACAAAAGTAGAGCTTTTTGGGAAAAGGCATAAACAGAGTTTACAGGGAAAAAAACACGAGGCCTTCAAAGAAAAAAACACTGTCCCCACAGTCAAACATAGCACAGCTATCCCGATTTTTTGGGGTAGCTTTGCTACCTCTGGCACTGGACTGCTTGACCGTGTGCATGGCATTATTAAGTCTGAAGACTACCAACACATTTTGCAACATTATGTAGGGCCAAGTGTGAGAAAGCTGGGTCTCCCTCAGAGGTCATGGTTCTTCCAGCAGGACAATGACCCAAAACACACTTCAAAAAGCACTAGAAAATAGTTTGAGAGAAAGAACTGGAGAATTCTTAAGTTGCCAGCAATGAGTCCAGACCTGAATCCCATAGAACACGCATGGAGAGATCTGAAAATGGCAGTTTGGAGAAGGCACCTTTCAAATCTCAGACCTGGAGCAGTTGGCCAAAGAAGAATGGTCTAAAAGTCTTCTGGTTTTTGAAATGTAAATAAACTAATCTATTGTGATAATACAACAAAATTGCAATACCTGCATTAACCATCTAAGTGAAGTCTGTAACTGTAGTCTTGAAACAAATCTGAATAAGGAAAAACATTGCGATAAAAAAATGCAAACCGGTTAAACTTGAGAGTAGATGAGATCTATCATGACAGAACATCGCTTCAATGATATCTGGCGCCATCTAGCGTCGTGAATAGGTATAATGTCTAGACCGTGAATATAAGACGACCCCCACTTTTTCAATCTTATTTCAATGCAAAAAAAAAAAAAAAAACACAGTCTTATATTCGGGCCAATACGGTACATCAAAATATTTCAAACTATATACAATGGTTCCACCTCTTATTTTAGCGCAGAGCTTCTGACCCTTCATTAGCTAAGGCCATTTATCCACGTAGCAGGGCATCCCGCAAAAAGAATAACCTTTTCTATGGTTTGGCCTATCATCCATGGCATACATTTTGGGCATTAAAAACGAGGATTTTTGACTTGATGCGTCGTCAGGTGTAAATTAATAACCAGAGGTCTGAGTCTTTTTAACAGTCGAAACGTCATTGCCTATTCAATGTTCCAACGTCAATGAGTGACCCGTGTTTACATTCAGGGACTAAGCTTACGTTCACTGAGGATTTGGAATCTTACAACATAACATATACATCAAGAATGTATTAAATACATTCATGGGTTGGACAAAATAATGGAAACACCTAATGTTTTGGCATCATAATCATTGAACATAATTGTTAAAGAATGGCATGAAGTGAAGTTGAGAATCTTGTATGGCTGGCACAATCCCCAGACCTCAACATTATTGAGCACTCATGATCTGTTTTACAGATTCAATTATGACGTCGATTTCCACCGCCATCGTCTCTTCAAGAGTTAGAGGGTATTCTGACTGAAAAATGTCTTAAAACTCCTTTGGAATCAATTCACAAATTGTATTAATCAACACCTCGGAGAATTGAGGCTGTAATTGCCGCAAAAGGTACACCATATTAAATTAGTTGTTGTTGATTTCTTAAGGTGTCTCCATTACTTTGTCCTACCCGTGTATGTAATGTACTTATATAAAAACATAGGCAACCGTGTGTGATAGTGACACGTGCCAACAGTTTATGCCAATTAAGGCCTTAATTTTTAAATTACAAATTTGACGACTTTTCAAAGATCTGCAGGAACTGTGTCATTAATATGGTCCATATCAAAAGATTCAGAGAAATCACTGTATGTTAGCAGTAAGGCCCAAAAACTATACCGATACCATGCCAATTTTCAGGCCTTGCACCACAAAGAAGAATGCGATTATACTGCCTGTCCCAGACGAAATGATATATTTGGTTCTTCCCGACTAATGTGGTGTAAAATTACTAGTGCTGCAACGATTGAGTAATTCGATTAGAAAAAAGCTTCGGATCACATTTTGCTGCTTCGAGGATTCGTTTTAATTAGAGTGACATTTTAATGATTTGTTTTGAAATTCTTGCATTTAGTTTTATTGATTTGGGTGGATAAACTGCTCTCCAGCGGCAACAGTGAATATGCCATAACTCGCCAAACATGGCTGAATTCTGCTCCCTGATAAACCCAACATAAGGTACATTTTTGTTTGATGTCTTTGTTAATGCACTCCTTATTTGGTTTTGAAGTATATTTAGCAATTTTTATGTGTTTTGTTTTTAAATGTTTTGTTCAGAGCTTGGTTGAAAAAAAAAAAAAAACTGCTTTTTATTACATTTAAACTAGCGGACTTTTGCTATTCAAGTTAGCCAATTGTTCTTTAGTTGTACTGAAATCCTAATTTAATTATTTTTATATCGTTTGAGGCCAAGCTAAGGTCTTTTAATTTTTTCTCTTTTGAAAGTACAATCTTAGCAAGCCAAAATAAATATTATTGCAAACTTTAACAATTGTTTTCTTCTGAAATTTATCCTGCAAGGGATTAAAACGAATTTTCGGACAAAGGAATCAATAGATTAATGAATTACTTAAATAATCGATAGCTGTAGCCCTAAAAATGACGATGTCGTATCATGTCGTCGCAGTGTGTCATGGAAAGAACATTTTGAACCACTACAAGACCAGAGCCTGCCTGATCATCGCGTACTGCCGCGGAGAGCATGTCCGAGTACCTTTTGGCCATTCGTTTTACTTTTAATTTTGTAAACAAAAAAACGGAAAATGCGCACAATTCGGTTTTTATGTGTGTTAGCAAAAAATGAGAATTGAATCCTCTCCCGTTTCCTAATAACAGGTAATTCAATAACGGAAAACAAGCCGGACATTGGAAACCAGATTAGTTTTCTAATGTCCGTTTATTGAACGAAGTCGAAAAACAAAATATGCTCAATATTTGTTTTACACCAAGTTCGGTTTTACAATAAAGCTTGATCCGGAAGACAACGTTTGTCTTCAAGACGAGGAAGACCCTGCTGCAGCGGCATGATATTTATCATAACATCGTCTTCCGGGTCATGGCTCATTGTAAAAGCGAACGAAATGGAAAACACAAATATTGGAAGTATTTTGTTTTTCGACTTCAGTTCAATAAACTGATAATTTGAAAAACCGATTAAGTCTTATTTATCTGTTATTGAATTAGCAGTTTTTTGTTGGGAAACGGGAGACTATTCATTTCTCGTTTTTTGTAACACACATAAAAACAAAACTGAATTGGGCTGGTTTATTGTTTTCCAAAATTAGAAAGAAAAACGAATGGCCAAAAGGTACACTGACCCTCAGAGGCACTTTGTATCATACAGTGACTTGTGATCTCCCTGATGCCTATTATTTTGATATGTTGTACCAATACAGATCCCCCTATTTTTAGACCAGTAAAAATAATCCCCAAAATAATTTAACCAGTAAATGACTAGACTGACACTTGAACCAAAGTTCTTTTACCGAAAAATGACTGCTTTCTAGATAAAACTAAGAAATATTTTCCTGATTCACAGAAAATTTTGGATCGCTTTTGACTGTCAGTCAATTTCATAGGAACATACCTCAGCAGTGGACTGCAAACTGCGGGCAAACTTGATCTGATTCACACCATGGTTCACTGGCTTTCCATAAGTGGCCCCCTTGGGTACAGGGCGTTTGCGACCTCCACGGCGCACACGGATACGGTAAATCACATAACCTGTTTGGATCAAATTAAAATAGTTCCGTTGAGCTTTGCCCAAGATATGATGATGTTGTCCATTGAAACGCATGTAGTTTTAAATGATCAGTAAGGTATATGTATGTATGTACAGTTCTGTGTCAAATATATTTTTTTTAAATGCAAAAATTGGTAAATGCATGTATCTCAAAGGACATTTTTTTTTCCATAAGTTTAAACATGTTCTGAAATAACATTTCAAATACCAGCAGCCAAATTTTCAAAGCCATACTATGGAAAAAAATGTTAACCAAGTTAGCTTGTACCAAATAAACACACAGGGGTTGAACACTTTTTGAGATATTTGCCTAAGGGATACATACATAGGCCTTTCGTATTACCAAATTTTAGTAGGCGATCTATTTACAGCTGTCACGACTAATCGACGTCATCAATGACGTAAATGCGTCGACGAGCACAACATCCCGTTAACGGTTAAGGATGGGTAAAAAACATATGCGTGGAAAGTTGAGGATTTCGGACGCTCCGTTTGCAAGCGGTACAATCCAAAAACGTGCACCAGAGTGGCCAAAACATGGACTTATTTCGACGAAACAAAAGAGGGTACACTGTTGTGTCCCGTCTCTTCAATGCCAAGCTTGCTTATCTAGCTGTGTGCCAAAAAAGAACAAAGTTTCTTTAACCCTTAAAAAGTCTGTGCTGAGTGAGTGATCAGCACACTCAATGTAAATTGCCGCGTTAGCATAGCATTGACAATAGCATGACGAGCGTCCTTATAAACTCGCAGTTTGTTTTTTTTTAACATTCAGTTCGTGAGTCCAGGTGGGTATATTTTAAAATAGTGTACCCTTTTCCTGCTGAGTTTGTTATAATCATCAGTACAGGGTGACCCCCAAAAAAGTTTACACTGCCATAATACTACTTAAATGCCATGTTTATTCATCTTTGAATTAGAATTGAATCACAAATTATACATTATTGTAAACAACATGTACAGTACACTCTATTTTTCAATGTGTCCTCCCTAAGTGTCACAACAGCCTCCAGGCGCCTGCGGAACGCTTGACAGGTCTTCTTTATGTAGGATGCTGTCATCTTTTCCCAAGATCTAACAATGGACCTCTCCAAGGCTGCCACAGAAGTTTGTGGCTTCTTACAGGCACTGTCCTCCACAGTTGCCCATATGCTATAATCCAGGGGATTGAGATCTGGACTCTGGGGTGGCCACATATCACCTTGTCAATCAACTTTTTGGTCCGCTCAGATCTTCACTTCCAGACCCAGGTTTTCATGAGGCTGTTCCAGTATCTTTCAGCTTCTTTTTAACGTTGTAGACTGCACATCTGGATATTCTCAGATTTGCTGCAATCTCAGTAGGTGTCAGACCAGCACGCAGCAATTCAGGTACAGCTAAAGTTTTCTTCATTTTCAGCAGAAGCACAGGAATTGTAGAGACGAGAGATTACCAGTTGCATTGAGTGACCTTAATGTATCACTTACCCATGACAACCTATTTAGATATGTTTCAATGGCTTTTAAACAAGCAGTCAACAGTGTAAATTTTTTTTTGGGTCACCCTGTAAGTCAGCGTTGTCCTTGTAGACGCTAGAATTTGTGCTCATCTGTCAACGTTCATTCGAAATTGTTGGTAACCTTTAATTTTGGATTGAAACTTTCAATTTTACAAAAACATTTTCTGTAATTGTCGACTAAAACTAGACAAATTTTTGCAAACGAAAACTACACTAACACATTTTGAAATGACTAAAATTTGACAAAAGACTACTAAGTATTTTCATTCAAAAGACCAAGAAAAAAATGAAAAGGGCTTCCAAAAAACACTTAATGAGAAGGTGACCAATACGAAGGTCAAAATGCATTCACCTTGTTTAGCCTTATAACCCAACCTACGGGCTTTATCTGGTCTGGTAGGTCTTGGAGCACGGTGAAGGTTTGACAGTTGCCTATATTGCCAGCACCGCACACGGAGCAAGAAGCGCATCACATCTGACTGCTTCTTTCGCCACAACTCCTGCATATAACGATATGCTCCCATGGTGTTCAATCTGTGAAAACCAAATACATTGTGTACAATAACTGCATTCATAAGGGAGTGACAACTTCTTACTTTCTTTCTGAATCATAAAATTAAATTTTTCAAATTGGTCAAAGTACGATTTAAGTGATCACATCAGTTACTGCATAATTTTCCAAACAAAATGGTACTTATGCAAAAATGAATCAATCTGTAGCCGAGGTCAGTCCTTTGCGCACATTGCGGCCAAGACTGACCTCACCGCAACCAGTAAACAAAGCTCCAATCACAAATCCTTTTCTTTTTCATGATTGCACCAAAAACCAGCAACTTGCACCGCAATTACATTTTGCGCCGAGCCCAGGAATCACTGACAAGCATTTACAGATTGGAGTTGGGCACCACCGTCTAAGGCTGTACAGTACACATTGTGCGTATTAATAGTTTTACCCCAATGCAATGGTTTTTTTTCACATTTTTAACAATACATTTCCTATTATCTGTCAGCATGAACATGCCTCAGGCCCTCATATGACAAGTTCTGTAAGGATCAATATTTAGGCAAGAATGTTTTCAAACCTCAATTTCTCCCTTTAAAAATATCCAAAAGCCTCAGTCATACATTTTGAAGGAACGAAGGACATTTTTCAAGCTTAAAATTGAGAAATGACGTCCAGACGAAAACATTTAAGGACTAAGTTTGGGATCAGACCCATCAAATTGTTCCTTACTAACGGATTTCACACACCGAATTTCACTCACTGCGCCTGTTGCAAACAGTTAACTCGAGAGATTTATCGACGTCAACTTTTTTTAATTCAAGTCCCTAGTTTACACTGCCTGAACTATTCTCATTTATTATGGCTCAACTGATCACCGAAATGGCACTGACGTTCCACTATTTTCTTGCACGGTTGGTGTCGTCACGTTGTGCTGCTATGAATTGTTAGCGATGTTGGGCGTAAAAACGATTGGCGAACTATACATTTACCAAATGAAATGCAATTTGTTGTAAGGCTTCCAGTTTGACTGACTGGAATCCTGTCGTATAACTATATTGCATAAAAGGAACAATATTCGCCTTCTATAGGGTCGCTTCGTCATATGACGAAAGAAATAGCACGAACAAAATGTGGATTTAACTCGGGAACCCCGTCACTTCGCCGACAAATAATCATCAACACCTACTCACAACACTTAAATATACGTAACATCTGAAATCTTACAAAAGGATGCACACATATAACCTTAGATTTATCTAGATTGTGCATAAAAGAGATGTATAGAACAGTGCTTACATGATGGCGTCTTAGCCGGAAAGAGAGAATCCCATTACCCAGCATGCTTTTCGAAAACACCACTCGTCGATATCATGTACAGTATATGCGGCTAGATGGCTTAAAGCGGAAATGTGAAGTAAGGTTGGCCAGCCATGTTTTTGAATAATATCACTGGCTAAACAATTATAAGCATATTTTCGTTATTTTTTAACGCAACCCTTCCAGATTCTTTGTTTAACCCATAGCAACGCCCTTGACAACGAAAATGCTTTTCTTTTTTTCGAAAACGCAATCTTCGGAAATGACGTCACACCTAGAAGTGCGAGCGAAGTCCGCCATAGAACAGTATTGTTTGTTGCATTGTTTCTCGGTAAGATGCCACGGCGGTGTGTGGCGATGTTTTGTTCTCACTCTAACGAAAAGTTGTTTGAGTGGCCAAAGGATAGCAGGGCACCTAAATGGACATCTTTCGTTCTCACTAGGCGAATGAATTTTACGCCATCATCGAGTAGTGTTCTCTGCTACAAACACTTTGAAGATGCCTGCTTCCTTAACCGGTCTGCTTATGATCAAGGATTTGCCAAAAAGTAAGTGTGATTTTTGGATAGATGACTGATGACTTTGTCAAAGCAGAGCTGCCAACTGTTGTGGAATGTACAGTAGAAGCTAGCGACGTTAGCTGAAAGCCAACTCGTGGCAATCCCCGATCATAGTTGTTGTTGTGTTCGCTAGTGTAGCGGACGTAATGTGAGTGTTTATCTCAACTAAAATACTTTTAGCTCGCCGAATTCCAGATGGATTTACAACGGTGCGGTTTATGACACACCGTGTTAACGTACCTTGTTGCTTGATATTTTGTTTTGTGTTTAATGTTGTAATTATGCTTCAGTATGCAGTAAAATGAAAGCATTTTTTTTTTCATTTATTTTATTTGAGAATGTTGTTTTACGGCATTACATAAGAAAGCGTAAATTTATAAATTTGCACATTTGTACATATTGTTGTGAAGAGATATGCTCAAAAGGAGCGTCCAGAAACCGAGTTTTATCAAGTAAAAACAGTTCTGTTGTTGCAAGGTATACTTAAAGGTCAAACAAAGAGATCAAATCTAGAGCGTTTTACTCTGTTAAATTGTACTGAATGCAATTAAATTTGGGTGGTTTTTGCGTTACTGCCATAGCAACGAGGGACGCGCCTTGCTGCCGGCCGAAATCTAATGACGTAAATTCCAGCACTTCAATACGGCTGCTGTATAGCACCAGGATATCCTCGCCATATTGTGGAAACATTTTCTGGGTATTAAGCGGGAGATTCATCTTGCCAGCTCGATGTGTAGCGATGAATTGCTCATACGAAGGCTCGAGACTCTATAAGTGACCTAAAAAACATTCTTCTGCAAGGATCTTTTGTTAGAGTCAAGCGGAAGAACTTCGACCCGTCTCCTCAATCGGTTCTTTGATTTCAACATTTCAGTGATGACAGCTTTGCAAACCTAGGACAATTCAGATTTGGTTTTTCAAAGATGTAAGTAGACCCTATTCGAATTCTAAAATTTAATGCAATTCTGTTGATCTTGGAGGGCAAATCTTACTGCCTGTTCGTTAAAGTTTGACCTACAGTGGGGAGAACAAGTATTTGATTTGTATTTGATACACTGCCAATGGGTTGGCAGTGTATCAAATACTTGTTCTCCCCACTGTATTTGTTGTCGTTGTTGTGACTGGCCTGTCATGGGTAGATAGAGCAACTGACAGGCCATCTATTCATATGAATGCAACATTTATTAAATCAAGATGTCCCCAGCACCAAATAGGTCCTTGGCTCGTTATCTTTTGGCCTGTCACAAGGTGAATATAAAACCTACTAGCCAATGAAGGCCTATATTTAATTATTTATTTCTAGGCTCCTTCTGAAGGATAGTGCAGTGCCAACAATTCACCTGCCAGACACGGATGCACTGCCACCAAATACATCTCATCAAAAACATGACTATAGGACTTCAGTATCAAAACCAAGGTCTGCCTATTTAAAGAGGGAACGATCACCTCAGCTAGATGCTGGTTTGTCTGAGGCGTTGTTATTGAACTGCCAAGAAGATTTGGACATTTCTGGGATTGAGTCATTGGAATCAGCAACTGCTGATAAGGGTAAGACATTTTTTGAAGATCTCTGAGCCACTCCAAATTATGATTTCATCCTATATTTTTATACTACTGTGACTTTTTTTTTTTAGGATGTCAAACTGTAAAGATAATCCAGCAGAAACGCCGAAAAAAGGAAAAAAAGTGTTGCAAGTCAGTCGCCACCCAGTTTCCCGAAATCAAGAAAGTGGGTCGAGGCAGATGATGATACAAGTAGGCATGTGCTGTTATGAGATTCTAACTGTATGATAATCTTAAGCCAAAATTTTATGGCATCATGGTATTGCATTTACAGCTCTAAAATGTGTTACTTTGAGATATCTGGGTTTTAAAAAAAAAATCAGCCGTGGAACAGGATTTTTATTTTTCAAAACATATTACCAAATTGAAACGTAAGTATAATGTTAAGTTTAAAAAAGTAACAAAAAATAATTGAATTTTTCATTCATTTATTTTCCGGCCGCTTATCCTCAGGAGGTTCACGGGGGTGCTGGAGCCAATCCCAGCTAAATATGGGCAGGAAGCTGGGTGAACCCTGAATCAGTTGCCAGCCAGTCGCAGGGCACAAGGAGAAAAACAACCATTCATGCATGCACTCACACCTAGGGACAATTTAGAGTGTTCGATAAGCCTACCATGCATGTTTTGGGGATGTGGAGGGAAACCAGAGTACCTGGAGAAAACCCACGCAGGCACGTGAAGAAAATTAAAATAAATGCAGTCCCTTAGGTGAGCCTAAACCCACAGCCACAGCTCAACATTATTACCATCAAAACAAAAGTAATTGAATTATTTTCCATAAAAAGCACGTGTGTATGACTCAAATCATGTTTATATTATACACACACTCTCTTTCTCAAGACAGATAGTTGCCAGAGAAAAAAAATACCATGCGTTTTAACACCGCTAGACACACTAAACACGTTGGATTTAACTCTTGTAGCTGGTTGGAAGCATTCATGACAGTGTTTACTCACCTTTAATTTTGTATAAATGCAAAATCATACTGGAGGTATTGCTTCCTCGGCAGCCCCCCTCTGCAAACATGTTTTCCATGTCGGTTGGACCTTCTCTAAGACGCAGCCATCTGTAATGTTTCTGTAGGCAATAGGATGTCAACATATCCACTCATACAGTGGGGCAAATAAGTATTTAGTCAACCACTAATTGTGCAAGTTCTCCCACTTGAAAATATTAGAGAGGCCTGTAATTGTCAACATGAGTAAACCTCAACCATGAGAGACAGAATGTGGGGGGGAAAAAAAACAGAAAATCACATTGTTTGATTTTTAAAGAATTAATTTGCAAGTCATAGTGGTTAATAAGTATTTGGTCTATACCAAAAGTTCATCTCAATACTTTGTTATGTACCCTTTGTTGGCAATAACGGAGGCCAAACGTTTTCTGTAACTCTTCACAAGCTTTTCACACACTGTTGCTGGCATTTTGGCCCATTCCTCCATGCAGATCTCCTCTAGAGCAGTGATGTTTTGGGGCTGTCGTTGGGCAACACGGACTTTCAACTCCCTCCTCACCCTGTGGCATCAAAATGATAACAAGAACGGGGAGCAAAAATCCCAGAACCACACTAGTGAATGTCCTACAGAGAGCTGGGACCACAGTAACAAAGGCTACTATCAGTAACACAATGCGCCACCAGGGACTCAAATCCTGCACTGCCAGACGTGTCCCCCCTGCTGAAGCCAGTACACGTCCAGGCCCGTCTGCGGTTCGCTAGAGAGCATTTAGATGATCCAGAAGAGGACTGGGAGAATGTGTTATGGTCAGATGAAACCAAAATAGAACTTTGTGGTAGAAACACAGGTTCTTTTGTTTGAAGGAAAAAGAATACTGAATTGCACCATACGCACTGCGAAGCATGGGGGTGGAAACATCATGCTTTCGGGCTGTTTTTCTGCAAAGGGACCAGGACGACTGATCTGTGTAAAGGAAAGAATGAATGGGGTTATGTATCGAGAGATTTTGAGTGAAGATGAGACGTGGCTGGGTCTTTCAGCATGACAATGATCTCAAACACACAGCCAGGGCAACAAAGGAGTGGCTTCGTAAGAAGCATTTCAAGGCCCTGGAGTGGCCTAGCCAGTGTCCAGGTCTCAACCTCATAGAAAATCTGCGGAGGGAGTTGAAAGTCCGTGTTGCCCAACGACAGCCCCAAAACATCACTGCTCTAGAGGAGATCTGCATGGAAGAATGGGCCAAAATACCAGCAACAGTGTGTGAAAAGCTTGTGAAGAGTTACAGAAAACGTTTGGCCTCCGTTATTGCCAACAAAGGGTACATAACAAAGTATTGAGATGAAATTTTGGTATTGACTAAATACTTATTTTTCACCATGATTTGCAAATAAATTATTTAAAAATCAAACAATGTGATTTTCTGTTTTTTTTTTCCACATTCTGTCTATCATGGTTGAGGTTTAACCATGTTGACAATTACAGGCCTCTCTAATATTTTTAAGTGGGAGAACTTGTACAATTAGTGGTTGACTAAATACTTATTTGCCCCACTGTAATAGTGATTCAAATAGTACTGGGTTCTACACCTCACATTGCTTAATTGCGTATGCTTTACCCCGCCTAATCACATCTCTTTTTGACTCTGCCGCCCTCCTATTTCTCCTCGGCTCTCCACATGGTGTCCACGGGAAAAACAATTAGCTAACAATAGCACCACAATATTCATAGGTAGTGTAGGCCTTCAACGTATTTCTTGTTTTTGTTTGTTCTTCTCTTCTGTCTCTGTCCCTCCTCTTGTATTTTTCTTTCTGTCCCCCATAACTCCTTCCTGCTTGCTGCTTTCTTCTTATAAACGAAACACAATGAATAATCACAGCGGGAGCATATCGTACTCCCA
This sequence comes from Corythoichthys intestinalis, assembly GCF_030265065.1. Lineage (NCBI taxonomy): Eukaryota > Metazoa > Chordata > Actinopteri > Syngnathiformes > Syngnathidae > Corythoichthys > Corythoichthys intestinalis. The sequence continues at coordinate 34,926,354 of NC_080416.1, read as the reverse complement.
TGTGATACATTGAAACTGTTCAGACCATAAGGACATTCAGATTCCCCTTCTCTTCTGTCAAAGCAGCGGAACAGGTCAGATTTTTAAAAAAAGTAAGGCGATGAGAAAGAAAATAGAGAATAAATCAGTGAAAATAGTATATTTCAAAGATGTGACAATAACAGAGATTACTGGTAAACATTTACTTTGCAGTAGTCTTTCGTTAATACTGTAATTTAACATAGAAAAGTCACTCATACAGTTGGGAAACTGAGATGTATTGCTCTTTAACTTTTCTCAAGTAATGCATTCATTACTAATGAAAGCATCAAATCACATGCGTGACACTGCAATACATGTTTACACAAAGCAAAATAAAGAATTATCCATTGGTGCAACAAAACGATACCCATCTTTGTGAGACAAATATTGCCTTCTGGGAATTGGTGCTACTTTTTCCACTATTAATCAAGAAAAATCAACAGAGATTTAACACATTTTCAAAACCACGTGAGATTATTAGGTTTATGGTAATTATGCAAGCATGGTAAATGTACAGTATTTCACTACAAACAGGTTACTAATGTGCAAGGGTGTAGGTTTGGTCTTAACATTGGTAGAGACTATATCACAGCATAACCTGCATGTACACTTTTTGCTGGGGACTAGACAATAATAAGAGCAAACAGATTATTGAACGGGGGTCAGGGCTACATTTCTCACGAATATGAACCTAATTGATAGGCTAAATGATCATTGGAAAATAAATCTGTATTGACTTATACTAACTTGCATGTGTATTGGTTCAGGTGACACAGCACTCGATCAAAACCTGTTTTCAGAAACAACTAAAGAAACATTTTGAAGTGCAAGTCCCTTTATTTAAAAAAAAAAAAAAAAAGGGGGGGGGGTATCCAAGAATGACTCCACTTCTGGGGTACGCTGGAGCACCCTAAACTCAAGCTAAAGTATTGTAATATAAAAGTGATTTGGGGAAAAAAATAATGGAAAAAAATCTGAGATATCCAAGGTCCGATCTACATCTGAGACATACTAGACTACCCCAAAGGACACTCATGAAATTCTGATGTGTGATTTCATTTCACAGATCTTTTTCATGTCAGTTCATGTTCATGTCCGTGTCCCCTTGAAGTGGACACATTCTGGGATAGCTCCCCGTTTTCTTTTTTTTTTTTTTTTTTTTAATGAAGGGACTTACCCTCTGAAACCACCGCATTGCATTAGCCTAATGCACGTAATGGAAACAATGATCCAAATGAGGGATGGCTAGATTGACTTCGTTGTTCCTTGTGGAGGCTAGCCTGACCGCATTAGTTTCAGTAGTAGTATTTCAGTAGTGAGTTCACACAGTTTAATGTTATGCTAACTCTGATGCAGTTTGGACTTTCAGAAGCAAAATGAGTGATGTTTCCTTCAACTCCACAATATTGAGGTCTTTTTACATTATTAACAGTGGCTGCTGCTGCCCCCCCCCCCCCCAAATTAAAAAAAAAACATCTACGAAGGGGGCAGAGGAGGCGGCGGCAATTTGTCGACATGAATTGGTCGGAGCTGTGTGAGTGTGAGTGTGTGTGTGTGGGGGGGGTGGGTTCAAGTCATCAGCCAATCAAACATGCGTTTGAGGGAAAAATAATTAACTGGCATATTCAGCAAGTGAAAAGAGATAAATGAAAGTCTGAACATAATGAAAATAATTCACTTTATAATAGTAGGGTCTATTCTATCCTTACAACATATGGTAAGACAATCTAAATGACCTTTTTGGGGGCAATTTGAGCATCCTGAAAAGTTGGTAATGTTATGTCCCTACCGTCCCTGTGCAAATCTACGCCCTTGCTAATGTGAGAGCCACTCAAAATAAGCACAAATGTGTGTCTATCTTGAGAAGGTAAAAAACAAAACAAAAAAACACTTACTTCAAGAGGTAAGTACACACATATATATACTGGCTAACATCAACAAAATAAATTATAAGAAAAAAAAAACACTGAGATGAATGCATTCACATTATATACGTAATTGAGGGTTGAGATATAATTCAGTCTTCTGGAGTATCTTCTTCCAAGTTGCCTTGATTGGTTTCCTTGTTCTTTCGCACCTCCTCTAATTTTTTGTCCTAACATGTTGAAGACAAAATGAGTAACCATACGTTGGGAGTAAAATATCAATTTCCTAAAGTATGAGGCTCACCTTTTCTTTGAATTTTTCATTCATTGCTGCCATCATTGCTGTGCGTTTATCTTTATTGGCTTCCATTTTTTGATTGAGTTTCTCCTCTGCCATTTTGCTGAAATTGTTGTTCTCTTCCATAGCCTTTTGCAGCACTTCTTTTTCATGTTCACGTTTTTCTGCTAAATGTTTCAAAACCTCAGCTTCGTGATTCTAGAAAAATAAAATGTCAAACTTATTCCTAAATCATTTTTCTCAAAGTCATTTACAGACAGGACGTTTTGCTGTGTTCAGGCATGAAAATCTCTCACCTTTCGGCGCAATTCACCGTTTTGAAGTCAAAAAGGGTGACCTACGTGAATTGTGTAGATCCGGGAAGAATTTTTTTTGGGGGGGGGGGTCGTAAATCCATCTAACTAACTAACAACATGTTTTATTGAAGTTGCTAAGCCTGTCACGATATGCAATGAGTCAATTTATCGCAAGGTAAATAAAAACAAGGGCGGTCATTTTCATGGCTGCGTTTTATCATCGCGTGCTTGCGTGCATACATTTGTGCGTGCTTGTAGATGACATATGAGACTCCAGTTCTTTTCACTAATGTTTATTGGTCATCAATATGCCGTAGAATTACAGTTCAGACATACAAAATAAGGAAACACATCTATATTAAACACTGTACGTTAGTATTGCGACATTGAGACTAATGGGGAAAAAAGACCTACTTTAGCCTGCTATAAAACATTGGCAGCCTTCTCCAAAACGCAAACTTGCGGTTAAAATTTGACACTTTAAACATGAAAAATCGCCGGTTAACAGCATTTGCGAAATAAACATTGGGGGAAAAAATCTATTAGTGAAACCACAAGCAATGACGAAAATGGCTTTTTAGCGGACTGTAAAGCTTACGGTTAGCAGTTCAGCGAACTTATTTCCGGTGAACATTTCAAAATAAAAGCACGTCATGTTTGTTATATAAATAACAATTTCTGGAGTTAATCCCACATACTTCAGAATTTATACTATATTATGTAAATACTACAGAATTCAGATTGTACACTAAGAAAAGCTTTAAAATGACACCCTTAATGAAAAATATGATTGGCAAATGAATAATTATTATAATACTATTATATATAGTAGTATAGCTACTATAATGCTAGATATTTTTTAAGAATTGTTATGAATCATGTTGGAAAGGCGAAGTCAGTGTTCTGAATCTGTTTACATTCCATTCTTTGCACTCGTAAATGCTATCAGCATTTGACCTCATTGTTTATGTGTGATTATTGTTATTTACATGTTTATTTGTACTCTAATAAAGAATTCAAGCGTTCCAAAATGTTTTTGTGAATCAATAAGCATCAACAAAAATTTCATTGCTAAATTATTTTTTTTTTAAATTTTTTTTTAAATTGATTAGTGGACTAATCGTAAAAATAGTCCGCTGACTAATCGTGAGAAAATGTGTCGTTTGGGACAGCCCTAGTTGTACAGTGTCCCGGAACATATTTCCTCCACACCCTTCTCACCTTTTTAACCCCTGACCCATTTTCATGCCTGTATGTTATATTAATAACAGCATATAGTTAAGCCTTTTGATAATATACCCCATCCCCTCCCGTTTTTGGACAAAACTTCAACTTAATTGAGTAACTAACCTTGCGCCTTTCTTCTGCAGCATCCAGCTTCCTCTGAATTTCCTCCAGTGAGACATCCTTTTTCTTTGGTGGAGCCAAGGGGAAGTCACCCTTACCGTCTGGTGTCGGGGTACCGAGGAGTACCTCAAAGGCCTGGCCAGAGGCTCGCTTGTCAAGCTCCTTGACCTGGATATCTACCGAGGGAGGTCAAATCAACTCAGCTAGTCAAATATGTCATCATTATTATAATTTAGAATAATTCTGACATAGTTACCTTCGGGGGCTGCCATTTTGTTTTGATTATTCTTGTTAATTTTCCTTAAAAGGAGAAAATGTAGAAAAAAAATGTTAGGACTAACTTGTTCACTGATTGACAAAACAAGTGAAATTTAAGCTCAATGATGACACCCGGTGGCCTTCCATAAAACTGCAATCAACCACCGCCCATCTACAAATAAATAAATAAATAAAACAACGGTCTTGGTCCACATGCAGTGTGTATTTCCCCCCGATTATAAAATGAAGTCGAAAGGAATAAACAAATATTAGAATTGAAAGGTGGATGGTTAAATGTGTGTGTTGACAGATCGTTTGGAGCACATGCGAATGATACCTATTACACAATAACCACGCATATAAGCAATCAGTGGGCATTTCAGAGGAACCCCTGAATTTAATGAAGCAACGGTTTCCCGTCAGTAAATTACATGTAGGTGATGGATGTTTGCACGCCGATGAACGATGTAAGGAACGGCAATATAAATCATGTACACACATTTGTGTACATTCATATGAACACTTGCCACAAATGATAATCCCGGAGACCCCACCCAATCTAAATCGATGTCTTAAAAAGCGATCAAAGTTAGTTTTTAAGGATAACAAAAGTAATATTTATTTGTTGTCATGACCTCATTACAGATCATCTCTGTTGTTCGACGCCCTAGCTGCTTTCACCGGATGGCGCGCTATTGTGGTGCCGCATTTACTTTTTTGTTTTTGGCATGGCCAGAGCAACAATGTTGGATTATGTTAGTCTGCTGTCCTGCTGTTACCCCCAACACCCAAACACACACGCGCACACACCCTCCGTAACACACACATGACAGCCACCGCTCAAACAAAGACGCCTTGACAGCGCCGCGTAGAACAGCAGCCAACAAAGGATGACACAATTAAAATAGTTGTTTGCTTTGCCGTGGCGAAAGTGATGCCTTGTACAAGGTCCCAGAAGCTTATTATCCTCATTCATACATCGACTAACATACAAACCAAAATGGTATTCGTCAAATCCACTTACACAAAGCAATAATAAAGCGCTACAAATGAAGCCATCGCATGCCGTACGGACAATCTCGGCGTTTTAATAATGCATTGCCCACATAACACAAAAATAAATAAATACAATGTTGACAAAATATGAAGGGAATACGTGCATCATCTCTCCAAACAGCATACTTACAAATGTGTTCCGCGAGCTGTAACCAATGTGCCTTTGCTCACACCACCTTCCAGTGTATATTTGACTGGACGCCTCTTGCACATAAATCGCACGAGTCTGGCACTGGCAGCACCCACATTAAAACTGCATGTCACAGCCAATGTCGTCATACCGTTTACACAGCCATTGGTTGATTCGTGTGCTCATGCATACACTGAAAAGAAGTACTCTGAAATTAATATAATTAATAATTAAATGCTCGAACGATCATACATATTCAAATGTTTGTATACCTTACATAGTTGAAGGGACTACACAGGATTTTTATTTTTAATTTAAAATATTTTTCTGCTCATACGTACATATTCCACCAATGCCCTGATTCAATGGCGGTTCCTGGCAGGGTCGGTTTGGGCGGTCGCCCGGGGCTGCAAATTGATAGGGGCGCATGCACGCCAGGTGCATGCGAGTGATTGTCTACAATTATAATTGGCGCCCCTACCGTCGCAATGACGCCCCCTGCAGACCGTAGTGACTGTCTGCACGCAACGCCACAAATAGAAGGAGGCTTTTCAATTTTCCCATAGCCTTTTCAAGCTTTTTGGAGCTCAACAATTTTTTTCACTGGTGTATTTCGAAAACTCTCTGGTCTTACCTATGGTAGCAGTTGGATTATGACTGACTGTAGGGTGCACATGTGACAATATTGAGCTGAAACGGGTGGTGGGTGGGTGGTTACTAATGGGGTAAAGGTGGACTTTACTTCAGGTAGAATGACAACTCTTTAAGTGTCATAATTATTGCTGATTCTCAGAGGTACAAATAGTTATGAACCCCAGTAAACTACAAATAAATTTTATAAATTTAAAAATAAATATATATATTTTTTATAGATTATTTCTGTTTAAGTAGAAGTGCATATATGATTGAAATTTCAGACCTCTACCTATTTTTTAAGTGGGTGAACTTGCAAAATCACAAGGGGTGCAAATACTTCTGCTCCTCACTGTATATATTAGAGGTGGGAACCAACGAGGTAATTTTGGGCCTTTACAGGTCACTTTTTGATTTTCAGTCACTTCCTGGTGTTTTGGGTTACTGAACAGGAAGTGACCCAGGAATGAATAGGCAGTGAGTCAAATTTAACAGGAAGTGACCTGTAAATGCCCTAAAATGATCAGAAAGTGAACAGTAAATGCCCAAAAATCAGAAAGAGTGTCTGTGAATGCACTGGTTTCGAATGAACAAACGTTCTTTCGCCCCTCCCAGTCTTAATGGATTGGGCGTTCAGCACCGTCAATGGCAGCCCCAGAGTTAATTGAAATACTTTTGTGGTGGTAGGTTTTGGTTCCTTTTTTTTTTTTTTTTTTTTTTTTTTTTTTAAATACTGACATTTTTTTGAAACGATAGCTCAACTCTTGGCATGAGCGAATCGATAAACTTTTGGAAAGCAAAGAACCACGCTATATAACCATTTTGATATTTTTTCACACCCCAAATATATATTATATATCTTTATACCAAATATACAGTACGTACCTTTCGGTACATCCCTCGGTACATGGGTTTTCCCATTGGCAGTGTATCAAATACCTGTTCTCCCCACTGTATATACAGTCATGTGAAAAAATTAGGACAATCCATTAAATATTAAATTCTTTATTAAGAAATGTTCACTGTCGTGTTGTCTGATCTTGTTTTTCTTTATCTCTGGAAAAGAAAATGATTTAATTGCAGGTAAACAACAAAGATTAACATTGTTTTGCTCATTAAACAAATATATCAACAAAAATGCATATTCTAACTGAGGAAAAAGTTAGGACATCCTACCAACTAATAGCTAGTGTTCCCCCCATTGGCTGAAATAACTTCAGTGAGACACTTTTTGTAGCCATCTAGCAGTCTTTGACATCGGTCTGAAGAAAGTTTGAAGAAAGTCAAGTAGTGTGATCTAGTTGTTGCTGAAAGTCACACCCAATCAATCTAATGACATCCGACAAGAGGGGCCACATAAACAACATAGAGTATCGGGAAGTGATGTCACTTATGTGCTATTCTTACTACAAAATAAACATTTTTTGCAATAGACATGCAAAGTCAAGAATCTTCGTTGTATTTCTTCATTTCGACAGCGTCATTTTTAGTTACGCTCGTGTGAAGTCTCGCAAAAACTTACACGAGATTGGTGCCATATCGCTCTCAGAAATCTTATATGGGACAAGTTTTAAAAGTTTTAACATGAAAAACAGCAGGGCACCAGACTGCGACCAAATGGTTGAATTTTACAACTAAAATTAGAGGCAGTATGAGGTTTTTTTTTTTTTCATCTACTCGCATATGCGCGGTCAGCAACATTGCAGGTTTTTTCTCCTTTTTTTTTTTCTTGCTGACAAACTCCTTCACGGTTAAATCCACTAGTTGGTGGTAATGTAATGAGCTGGTTTGTCGAGGAAAAATACAACAGAAGAAGAAGGTGGAGGTGGGCGTTATGTGGCGGCTCAACACATGGGAGGCGATGACCGATGGCAAAATGCGAAAATCATTGCCCTTGAGCTGAAAGCCAACATGCGGGCCGTGATATGACTGCAGCAGCAAACGACAACAACACGCACCGCCCTCTGCCTGTGCATCATCGCTAGCCTCTGATTAGCCATGAATTTATGAGCTTTGAGGGCATTTTAAAATTTCTTTTCTGAGCGCCAACAACTTTCCATACTGCCACTTTTTTATTTATGTCCTGAAAAGCATGACAAGAGGTATCATAAAGTATGTGCTGGTCGCACACTGCTTAAATGATACGCTGCTCCATGTTGACAAAATGTGGATGACAATTTCCTGGTTGGCCAGTGTCCTCGCAGGTGATTTGTCGATTAATAAATCCTTTGTTGATTTGTTGTAGTGCCAGGTGACGGCGACAAAAATGGGAAAAAAATTCTACGTCAACATAATTTCTAAGTAGTATACTGGTTGATGTGAAAACTGGTAGAGAATAAAATATAGATTCATAAGTTTGTAGTTTTATGCATTTATTATGAAAGTATTGATCGGTTAAACAGTGATATTAAGAGGAAAACTTTGCATGTGGATTTACAGTGTACGCCCCTGAATCTTCTGCTTGCGCTCCTAAAATTTTATTTTATTTTATTTTATTTTTTTATTTTTTTAAACCTGTCCTGTTCAGCTGTTTGACACAGAGAATGGAAGTCTAAGTGCCCGGATTCTGAACAGTTTTAATGTTTCACATGGAGAGTCTGATATACTCCCATTGTGATCATTCAAAATACCTTTTTATTATGACAAAGCAGCGAACAGGAAGGGATTATGGGGGACAGAAGAAAAGAAATACAAGAGAAGAAAGAAAAGAAACACATACACAAACAACAACAAGAAATACATTGAACATCTAAACTAGTTACTAATATGCTGGTGCTATCATCAGCGAGATGTATTTCCGGTTTACACCATGTGGGGGCCAATTGGCCAGTGAAAGAGGAGAATGGGGGTGGGGGTGTCTATAAGACTATAAGCTAAGTGATTGAAAGGGGTAGAGTGTACACAAATCAGTTCTGTGATCTAGAACCCAGTAATCGTGTGAATCTCTTATGAGTGTAAGCCCGTTGGCGACCAACCCTACGCCGCCGCATCGCCAATCCCGGCACCGGAACCCCCAACCCAAGCATGCCTACCACATCCAGCAGCACGCAAGCCCCACCGGGCGCGCGACAGCCACACAGACGGGCGGAGAAACCGCGCGGGCGCCAACCCAGGGCCACGGCCCCCACCCAGCCAGCCCGGGGAGGGAGGGCGGGCGGGGGGGTGGGGGGGCCATGCGCAGCCCATCCCTCCTCCCGCCGCCCAGCGAAGGAGCCACCGTCCCCCCCCCGGGACCCAGGGTGGTCCCCCGGGCCACCCGCGCGCCCATCAACCGGCCTTCAGGGATGGCAGGAGGGGACGCATCACCAACCCCACGCCTACACCCACCCCCGACCGCCCACCCGGGCCACGAGCCACAGCCCCCCAACCGGCACGGCACGCCACGGGACCCCCAGCGGCCCACCAAGCCCCAGGCAAGGCAGGGTCCCCCGCCGGTGCAGGCGACACCCTGCTGATACACCGGCGCCCAGCCAGCGACCCGCGACGGAGCGCAGGGCGGATGCCCAACCAGAGAAGAGAGGGGAAGGCGGAGGCAGGAGAACGCCCAGGAACTGCCACGGGGCGATGCAAGATCGGAGACCCGACCCCCCAACCCACTCCCGCGGCCGGCAGCCGAGGCAGAGGGGAGGCCACACCCCGGGAGCCACGCCATATAGAAAAAGTGTGGGACCCACCTACCACCCAATTACTGTGGCTGCCAGGTTCCCGACTGGCAGCCATCACCCAGCACCGTGATGGGGGTGTGAGGGGAGGGTAGTGCAATGTATGCATTAAAATAGGAGAGCTTGGCTTGGGGCAGCGGGACCGCAGCATGGAGTTTCTGTCCAGCCGCCCGTCCCACCGCCCTTTGCCGGAGCTCTCCTGTGGAGTATGATGTGCGTGGTTCATTTAAAAAAGGTGCAGGGATGGCGGGGCCTGTGGTGAGGAGGCAGCCGTGAGCCCCCCCCCCCCAACAGGTCCCAACCATCCCACAACCTTGGTGTGTGGTGCATTAAAAACAGGGGGGAGTCGGGCTGGGACTGTAAAGCCCCGTCCCAACTCTCCCCGGAGAAATGTATGAGCATGTAAGTGCCAGGGTGAAAAATATTTACAGTGCCGAAGTGAGAAGTGCGTGAGTTAAGAGGCAGGCTCCCGCGGGCGTGGCCCCGTCCACCAGAACCACCGGCCCCAGGGCGGAAGAAGCGTCAGGGCCCCGATCAATCCCCGCCCCAGACCACCCACGGCGCCTCCGCGACCGCCCACCCCCCGCCCACCCACCGAGCACCCACCCCGCACCCCGAGCAGGCGCCACACCAAGCGCCGGCGACCAGGGGGCGTCCACCCCACCGGCAAGGGACAGCAAGCCTCACCCTAGGCCCTGCGGGCCCCAAGAGGCCCCGCCAACGACCCCGCCGGCCGGGTGGCAGCCGCGGCCGCCGCAGCCCAAGGAGGCGGTCAGGGCCGGAAACAGACCAAGTGGAGGGAAGCGCACCCCCCACAACCCACCCCCGGGCCAAGAGGGGCGCACGGTATGGCACCAGAGGGCACCTCCCTGGCACCCGGTACAGGGAGACGCAGCTCCGGCCGGGCGGACCTGGGAGGGAACCATGGCTGCCGCATACACCCCCCGGCCCCCATCCCAACTCCACTCCACCCCACCCCGGCCGGCCGGGGAAGGGCCGCGGCCCCGGACCGGCACCCGCGCGGCCCCCCCACCCGCCCACAACACCAGCGCGCGCCCGACGGGACCCCCCGCACAGCCAGACGCAACCAGACAAGCCCCGGCCGAAAATCCCGGGGGCCAAGACCGGCGGCGGGACGGCCCAGGGCAGGACGCCAACAAACTCCACCTGTAAAGCTGATAGAAGAAGAGGTTTATCAAACACCATTAGATGTATGCCAAGGACCAGTGAAGTATATTATTTACGCATAGTTCCTTAATTGTTCCAAGTCTGATAAGTAATATATAGGGTGTTCCAAAAAAAGTTGCATATGATCCCCAGTAGCTGGAAACCAAATTTTCTATGAGTATCCTTGTAAAATAAGCCCATTGACCGACTAAACTGTGAAGGAAGAAAAATTATTTATTACATGCTGTTGGGAGTGTATAAAACAGTTCGGATTTAAACATGTCCAGTTTCCAGCTACAGAAGGATGATACAACTTCCCTGGACACCCCGCATACATCCATTTATGTATACATTTTTATCATTTTTGTGGCATTCCTTCGCAGGTGAGAGAGAATCCTTATTCTATGTTCATCATTCTTGCGACCGTTTCCCACTGTTGTTCGTATTTGTCCATTTTATTTGTCTGTTTGGCAGATATTTTCTCTAATGTTATATATTCAATGATTAGATTTAGCCATTGGTTAATGCTAATGTTTTGTTTGTTTTTCCAATTCAACAATATTGTTTTTTTGGCTATCGTTAGACTTGCTAGTAGTGGACGGGTTTGATGGATAGAGATATTCACTGTATTCAGATCGCCAAGCAGACAAAGAGTTGGAGACAATGGAATCCTGCAGTTCAATAGGAAAGAGAGTTTCTTCGTTACCTGTGCCCAGAAATCTTGTATTGGTTTACATTGCCAAAGAGCATGAAAGTATGTATCTGAAGTATCTTCGTTGCAGCTTGTACATTTATCGGATTGGGAGAACCCCATCTTGTGCATTTTAGATTGAGTAATATGCCATCTGTGCAGTATTTTGAACTGTATAAGCTGAAGGTTCTTATTCTTTGTCATTATAAATGCATTTTTACAGATGTTGGACCAATAGTTATTATCTAATGTTACCGAAAGTTCGTTATTCCATTTTTCGATCGGTAGGCAAGTAGAGTTGTTACATGAGAGGGCTTTATATACTTTTGAAAGTATTTTTGTTGTTGTTGAGGATGTATATTTATTATTTTATTTACGAAAGGTGGTGGGTCTAACGTACCCGTTAGTGATGGAAATTTGCTTCTGATGGCTGCCCTGATTTTATTGTATTGAAGGAAATTGACCCCTTTGATCTGGAAATCTTGTAATATTTTTTCATATGACATGAATGTATTATCTTTAAACAAATGCTGTAACTGGTTTATTCCCGTATCATCCCATGTGCTGAAATAAATAGGAATTTTATTAACTCCAAAGTCTGGGTTGTGCCAGATTGGTGAGAATTTACACGGGGCTTGTTGTGATTGCGTAATTTCCATACCTCTCCACCAGGCTTTCAAGGTACATGCTATCATTGGGTTTTTGAAGCAGCTATGGTGCTTAATACTAGAACTAATAAAGGGGAGGTTTGCCAATTGTATTTGGTTGCAGTCTGTTTGCTCTAATTCTAGCCATGACTGTTGTTCAGTGTTAAGATATAACCACCTACTAAGATATTGTATTTGATTTGCTATATAATAGTGTTGGAAATTAGGGGCCTCTAGACCCCCCTCTGGTTTATTTCTTTGCAATTTGGCAAGGCTAATTCTGTTTTTCTTGTTTTTAAAGTAGAATTTTGTGACGGCTGAGTCTAGGTCTTGAAACCATTTTTGAGTGGGTTTAAAGGGGATCATTGAGAACAAATAGTTTATTTGTGGTAATACTTTCATTTTGACTGTTGCTATCCGGCCCAAAAGTGAGATGGGTAGATTATTCCAGTGTGTCAAATCTTCACATATTTTTGCTAGGAGGGGTGTATGGTTTAGTTTAGTTAATTCTGTAAGTTTTGGTGAAATGTTGATTCCAAGATACTTTATATTCCCTATTGGAATATTGTGATTTTGATTTGCAGGATTCCATGAGTTTGTTGATAAGGGCATTATAATTGATTTTGACCAATTTATAGCATAATCTGATATTTGTGAGAATGTCTTTATTAGTTCAAAAGTCTCATGTAGGGAGGATTCTGGTTTTTCTAGATATAAAAGTATATCGTCTGCGTATAAGTTAATTTTGTGTTCCGATGTGTGCGAGCAGATCCCTTTGATATTAGCGTTTCGTCTTATTGCAATTGCTAATGGTTCAATAAATAGAGCGAATAATAGGGGTGAGAGTGGACAGCCTTGTCGAGTTCCCCTTTGAAGACAGAAACTTTGTGAAATGACCCCGTTTGTGTTTACAGTGGCTTTTGGGGCGTTGTAGAATATTTTTATCCAGCGGATAAATGGCTCACCGAAGCCAAATTTTTCCAAAACTTTGAAGAGAAAAAAACAGTTGACTTTGTCAAATGCTTTTTCTGCGTCCAAAGAGAGGATAATTGCTTACTGTTTATAATTCTGTGCAATATTAATAAGATTTAACAAGCGTCTTGTATTGTTTGTAGAGTTACGTCCTTTAATAAAGCCGGTCTGGTCTTTATGAATTATAGTGGGAAGAGTTTGTTCTAATCTAGTAGCTAAAGCCTTTGCAATAATTTTAATATCTGTATTCATTAAGGATATTGGTCTATAGTTTGCTGGTTGGGTTAGGTCTTTCCCTTCTTTTGGCAGTAGTTTGATTACTGCAGTGTTCATATTGTCTCTAATTTGACCCTTGGCACTGATTTCTTGAACCATTCTATAGAAAAGTGGTGCCAGCATATTCCAAAAGTGTTTAAAATATGATGTCGAGAACCCGTCGGGCCCCGGTGCGCGACCTATTGGCATGTCCTTTACGGCATTCCATAATTCAGCGAGGGTAAGTGGGGTATCTAGCAATTGTTGGCTTTCTAAAGTTATTTGGGGGATGTCAAGATTATTAACGAATAGGTCAATGTCTTCATTATGATCGTTTGTCCCCGAGTATAAGTTTTTGTAGTAGCTATAGAAAGTTTCGTTAATTTTTTCTGGTGATTGTGTTATTATGCCGGCTGAATCTTGTATTGTTGTAATTAATGTTTTTTCTTTGTTACGTTCGAGTTGGTTTGCTAAATATTTCCCGGATTTGTTATTATGCTCAAAATTGGTATATCGTAGTTGTTGTAACAGAAACTGAGTTTTTTTAGACAGAATACTATTGAGCCGTTCTTTGGCGCTGAAAAGTTCTTTTGTGGTATTGTCTGTGGGATTATTGGCGAATTCCTCCGTCAGTTGTTTGATTTTCATTTCTAATTCGTTTTCCAACTTCTGTTCTTGTTTTTTTTTATATGATGAATATGAGATAATCTTGCCTCGAATTACGCATTTTCCTGTTTCCCAAAGCAATGACGGTGAGATGTTTGGGGAATCGTTAAGTTCCATAAAGTCTTTCCATTCTTTCTTAACGAATGTATCAAATGCTGGGTCATCTAATAAGGAATCATTACAGCGCCAGGTTGCGTGGGGTATCGTGCGGGAGTCAGTTTTAAGGGCTAAAGAAATTGGTGCATGATCACTGATGATTATTGGATGTATTCTTGGCGAAATATTATTAATAGCGGAATTATTCGCTAGAAAAAAATCGATTCTTGAGCACGAACCATGGGCTAGGGATTGAAAGGTATATTCCCTTTTTGTTAAATGTTTTGCTCTCCAGACGTCACTTAAGCCAAAATCGTCCATATATTTCCTAATGGTTGTTGCAGTTTGTGACTGTTTAGTGAGTTTATAATTGGAGCTATCTATACTTGGATCAAGTGTAGTGTTAAAGTCCCCTCCTATAATAATTGTTGAGTTCACTGACATGTCACTCAGTTTACCAAAGATATTGTGGAAGAACTGTGTATCCTCGTTGTTTGGGGCATATATGTTCACTAATGTGAACAGTTTATTACTTATGGTAGCTTGTACTATTATGAATCTACCTTCCGGGTCTGCAATTGCACTATTTAATGTGTATGAGATTCTTTTATTTATTAATATTGATACTCCTCTTTGTCTGCTGTTATAGCTGGCTGAATACATCAAGTTAAAATTTGAGTGTTTAAGATATTTCTCTTCGGATTTGGCTAGATGTGATTCTTGCATGAAGAAGAGGTCTGCCTTTAATTTGGTGATGTATTCCATAATTTTAGTTCTCTTTGCCTGCGATCAGAAGCCATTCACATTAAATGAAACAAAATTTATATATGTCATATGCGGATATTTCTAAGTATCTTAAGGAAAGTAATGATCTCAGGATGTGTGTTATAATATTTGGTCCTGAGTGTCATCAACCATTCACATTCATTAGAAGCCATACGAGTATGTAATAAATCAAATTCTAATAGAAATGAATGCAATTTTTTGTAAACCGCTTGGCATAATTCACACGACATTAAGACGTTGTTAGAAGGATTAAATACATGGGTAGCATCATCACTAAACATTACAATTTTAAAGCGTGTAATTAGTGTGTGTTTGAAAACAGCGGTGTGGAAAAGGTGAGACAAATAACCCAGAAAAAGAAAAGATATGAGCGCCAGTACAGAAATGTGTAGTGTGAGACATGCGTGACTCTTAAAGACTAAGCGATTATCATGCAACCCTGATCTGTACGTGTGCATTGTTGAAATAAAATCGACTTAATACGGCATTGTGTACATATTGGAAGTGTTTAGGAAGTACAGACAAAGTGATTATCATGCAATCCTAATCTACACATGTGCCTTGCTCAAACAAAAAACCACTTAATTCAGCATTATATACAAACTGGAAGTGTTTCGAAGGTACAGACAAAATAGTTATCATGCAGCCCTAATCTACGTATGTGCCTTAATCAACCCAAAACAATTTAATTCAGCATTATATGCATACTGGAAGTGTTTAGGAATAGCAAACTAAGTATTAAGCATCCCTAATCTATACATATGTCTTGCTTAAATCAAGACAGCTACATTCAGCATTGTATGCATAATAGAAATATTTAGGTATTACTTATCGGTCAGAATAGCCATGGGGTGAGCACTTGGTCTTGGTATAGTTGACCATCAATGAAAAGTTTGTCGAGCGTGATAATTGCACGTTTGCCCTCTGCTCTGGACCGCTTCAGAATTGGATAGAGGATTTTCCGTCTTTCGTTGATCTCGCGCGGGAAATGATCATTCATTCCGAATCTTGTTCCTTGTAATTCTCTTCCTTTGGATTTCACCAGTACTTTCTGCAGGTAGAGCTCGAACTTGGCGATTATTGGATGCGGACCGCTTCCTCTTGGCTTCCCAAGACGGTGTACCCTCGCAAACTTGATCGAATCCACCATTTCCTTGGGCAGTTTGAGAGATGTTGCCATAAATGACTTAACGAGGGCTTCTGGTTTGTCTACTGTGTTTTCTTCGATGCCAGAGAAAATTAAATTGTCCCTCATGCTCCTTGATTCCAAGATAGATTCCAAAATAGATTCTTTCATTATCTTGTTCTCTTTTTTCAGGGATTCTAATAGACCTGTCGTCGACTCGAAGGCGCCTTTAAGGATATCGTTTTGCGACTTGAGATATACTACCTCCTGCTGAGTAAACACGAGGCTTTCTTTTAACTCTTTAATCTCGGCTTGAAGGATTTCTAATGCTATCGATATTTTCTTATCGATTGATCCAATTCCCTCGCTAAGTGACTTTGTGTATTCGGGTGGGCTTGCTAACAACAGATCGTCGGTCGATGTAGCCGAATCAATAGAATCTGCCTTTTTACGCTTCGCCGGGAGATCACTGCGTTGACTGGATGTTGCCATGGCGTTTCCTTGATGTGTGGCGGAGTCGGAGAAAAAAGGTAAATCACGATCGTGAAAATTTTTAGGGAAAAATTAGTTGAAGTCTTCTTGAGCAAAGTTACTTGCTAGCCTAGCCAGTTGATTGCGTCATGCGTCTACGGAGTCTCGCGAGAGTAACGACGTCACAGCATGCTCCTCCCTCCGCTCCTAAAATTTTAAGTTAGCTGCCACTGTGCTCTTAGTAGAAAATTTTAGTCCAGAGCCATGCGTATACTGATCAATTAAGGAAATTCTGTCCATGTAAGCGTAGCCATTGTTATTGTACAAACGGGATGGGGGTTGGATATTTTTTTAAATATTGAATCAGACTGGTGAATGAAAATGTAACACGTGGAAAACATACTAGTACGTTGACGGCACATGGTTAAGGAATTTTCTCCACATACTAGTAAGCCTGTCGCAATATGCAATAATTCCATTTATTGCTCGATAAATAAAAATGAAGGCGGTAATTTTTCTGCTGCGATTTATAGACGTGCTGTTAAAAGTTCGGATTTCTCGTTACCAACTGCGCAAAATGCTTCTTCATATCAGGTCCGGCAAAAACTAGCGCCGGAGCCAATCGTTCCCATTATATCCTATTGTTCAACGTATACCGGCCACATCATTCCTCCGGAGTGACTGTGGACCATCTATGGCGCGCCGGTGTTGTTGACGTGTGGGCGCTCCCGTCAGGAGTGACATTTCACGCGGGGCGGCTATTTTTCGGCACAACGCCGGTTATTTACAACGAAGTCTGCCAAAACATTGTTACCGACTTGGCTGCTACGAACGACCTGGGTTTGACAACGAACAGCTGCTTCAAACTCGTCCTGTTTATGAAACTCGATTGTCATATGCTGGTATTGTGTAGCAATGAGCAGACGTGACTTCAGCAGCGCTTGCTAAGTTTTTTAATGCGCGCACAAACTGGATATCATGAAATGGCAAACTAGATGTGCTATGTGAGCCCAGAGTGATTATAGGACACGTAGTCCATATACTACATCGATGAATTCTAAACTGTCATGACTGAATGGAAGTTAAGCAGGCCAAATCAATCCATACCAGTGACTATATATAATGCTGCAAATATTGCTAATCCAGTACGTGACATATATAGATTCGGACCAAAAATAGGATGTCTTGCTCATGTAGTAAACCTAGCTGCTTAGAGAGCTGTAGCAATCAACAGTGTGCCCTGCCTCACTTTACAAACAGTAAAGATTGTTCTCAGCACTTTTATACAAATTTTTTTCCAGATCAGTAAGAAGTAAGCACATAAATATTATGCACTAAAATGCATGTTTATATGATGGCAATTTAATTTTTGCTCGTTAGCAAAAAACAAAAAACAAACAAACAAAAAATATATATATATAATTGTAATTTTTTTTACAGAGCATTAAATGTATAGAATCGGATCGAAAATCGTGTCCCCCGTATCAAAAATCATACCGAACCATGACTTAACTGTATCGTTGCATCCCTATGGAACACCATTGCAGAAGCTATGACGGGAAAAGTTTTCATTTGCCTAAATGCTTAAGTTATTAAGTGCATTTTTTTTTTTTTTTTTTGCTTTTTACTTAAGAGGCATGGTCTATTGTTTTTAGTTGTGATTTCTTAAAAAGTATTTTTGAATTTAAGAGTAAATATTTATCGCGTTTAAATGGGTGTACTTGATCTATTAATATAGACTGTATTCTCACTGTGTTATTGTAAATTGGTTAAAAAAAAATTGGGGGGGCGCAATAATATCGCATATCGCAATAATTTATGAGAATAATTATCGCACACTAAAATTTGCTATCGCGACAGGCCTACATACTAGTACATTGGCAGCACTCTGGTGAGCATGCTTGTGAGTGTTGTTCTCATGCACAGTATTATCAGCTTGGCCCATTGGTCTTTGATGAACTGAAACTCCAACACAGTTGACTTTTTGGAGCGAATTAGTCAACTTGCATGCAAATGCTTTGTAGGTAGGTTAAAATCCCAAAGGCACGAGATGATCATTAACAGATGTGGGGAAAAAAAAAACTATGGGACTACAAGAGTGCTATTTATCTGAGTAAACAGCCATGGTATTATGTCACTCTGCAGAGCAAATGAGCTAAACAAAGTCTAAAGGCCAGTCATGCAGTCAGTAATCATTTGAAAAAACAAATGACATGTATGTATTGTAGTTTTATTTTTTCTCATGTTAATCCACGATACATTATGTTCATTTTTTTTTTCAAATGATTCTTTTTCTGATAGAAAGTGTACAATGTAAAAATGGCCCTATGTAGGTGTGTTTCTACTTTTTTAATTGCAATAATGCACAGTTATATACATAAAGTTCTCTAAATTGACTATGCTGGATAACCCAGGATTACAGTCCATGCAGCTTCTGGAGGCATTGTGAACTTCTCCATTGTGCTCCACCTTGGTGTATACTGTTGTTTTGTGTGTTGACTTAGAGAGTTGAGCTTTTATCATCTTTTCCTCTCCTCATCACAGTCCCGTCATGCTTTCTATGTGTGGACTCTCTTTGCACTGCAGTCTCCTTACATCTATTTTCATCGTATTGCTTTCAAGGTAAGACCCTTCCGAATTGAGCTGGTGGATGGGAAGTGTCAAATCTTTAATCAGATCTCGTGTGAATTTGCTTGAATACATGCAAAAGACTGATCCGCTTGAACGCTTGGGTACTATCTTTTCGATGTCACAGTTTTGTTGAAGTCACATCAGGTACCAATGAGAATTCAACAGTCCGTGAAGCCCGCTCGGCGGGTGACAGGGCTCTGGTGCAGCCAGTGGACTGTGATCTGTCGGAGTGGAGTCCATGGTCACGATGTGACATTTGTCAGCGAAAAAGAGTAAGTAAGATCACAACATAAAAGTAAGCACCATGTTAGAATCTCAACAATGTGCCCTAATTAAGATACTGTTTCTTTCAAATTATCACTGCTATTAATACTAACTTAACCTGTTGAACTGTACCACACGTACATCAGGCTCATTATATCACACAAACCACAATTTAGTTGTGGGCCGTAAAAGAAACCAGGTTTATAATGAAGTATGTATATGAGGTAACACTAGCACTTGAGTTTGTCAATCCTCTGGGCATAAAACACAAATACACAAAAACAGCCAATCACAGAGGCTGGTGTGTTGCTGTTCACCTTCAACAGGAGAAATGGCTACACCACTGTTGCTGCTTCTACAGCCTGTTCTAGTAATCTTGTGGTAGAATGTAACGTGAAAGTGAAAGTATTCGTTACTGTATTTTTTGTGTATCTGTACTTGAGTACAAACGTGAAGTGGTACTGTTTACTCTTACTTCACTACGTTCTACAGCACGTATCTGTACTTTTTACTCCACTAGTTTTAAAATTGTTACATTAAACCTTACTTTTGTTTGTTAGTTTTTCTCTCATTGTGAATTGATAGTTTTATTTTCATGCCTCCAGCGCAATCAATAAGCCCAGTGCTAGTGTATCATTATTGAGCACTAGAGGGAGCAACACAAGCACAAGCAAGATTAGGCTGGTGAACAAGAGATTGACCAATAAAAAACAACAGTGAAAGCAGCAGGCCTTCAAATGGGTGCTGGACAGTAGGTGGGGGTATGCACCTGATAGTTGCTTGCAATCGGCCGTTAAGATACATTTTGGAGTTTTTTGAGCTTGGTAAGCTTCTGTTTACAGTGCACTTTTTTACTACTTTTTTCCATTCTGCATGGTTATATACCGTCATTTTTGGACTATAAGCTGCTGCTTTTCCCCCTCATTTTGAGTCCTGCGCCTATAGTCCAGTGCGGCTTAATTGTTGATTTATTTGGGTAATAGGTAACACTTTATTTGACAGCGGCGTCATAAGCCTGTCATAACACAGTCATAATTATGACATCAGCAGAGACTGGTTTGACCCAGCCCAATAAATTTTTTTTAAACAGCAAAACCCTAACTGGAGGCGAGAGCACGCGAGAGCAGAATTAAAGACGCCACGATTTTAACGAGATATTATCGCAAACTTACCTTGTTTCAATCCAAAAACTCCATGTAGCATGTATCACTGAGTGTCAAAACACAGCTGTGAATGGCCACAGCCAGATTTTTTGGGGATTTTATGGGTGAAACATGGTGATATAACAAGGGTCGCGATGCTGATATCGCAGACAACAAGGAGTGGTTGAGATTTTCTTTTTCATATAGTTACCCTTTTAAATGTTATTTTTCAAATTTTCTTTGTTTGGATCGATTATTTATCATCTAATATATCGGGGAAAATGCGACAGTAACAAAAAAAATACAATTAAGCGATAGTTATGAGGTAGATATCCGTGACTTTTATACAGACGGCAAATTTTTCATTGTGACGTAATTTGTTTAAAAGTTTAAAATATGCGAGTGAATAATTTTTTAAAGTCGTTTTCTTTTTTTAAACTAAATATTAGACATCAATTAATGATTCTAAGCTAAAAATGACAGACATTTTGAATGATAAATATAATTACTTACCTTCTTTTTATGGCTAGGTTGAAACAAAAACGGTTGCGCGACGTCTGTAAACGGGGGTTTCCAGGGTAAAACGGGCAAATTAAAAATAGTTCGGGGGCTTAATGAGCCATGAATCTGCTATGGCAGCATATAGACATATTGTTCTATCAAACGCAACAGTTGTTTTGGTTTAAAATATAACAGTTTCTCCGCAAGAGGAGTGCAAGAACAGAAACTGCTTTTTCAGTCTTGTCTGTGTTTTCCGCCATATATATATACACAGTATATATATGTATAGTGTATATGGTAAAAAAAGCAGTTTCTGCTCTTGCACTTCTCTTTAAAAGAAACTGCGGTATTTTAAGCCAAAACAACAGTTGTGTTTGATAGAATAATATGTCTATATGCTGCCATAGCAGATTCATGGCCCACTATTATTAATCTGTCCGTTTTACCCTGGAAACCCCCATTTACAGACGTCGCGCAACCACTTTTGTTTCAACCCAGCCATAAAACGAAGGTAATTAATTATATTCATTATTCAAAATCTCTTTTGTTAGTTTTTAGCTTAAAATGGTAAATGTTTTAGCTTAGAAACATTAATTGATGTCTAATATTTACTTTAAAGAAAAAACAACTTTAAAAAATTATTCACTCGAATATTTTAAACTTTTAAACAAATTACGTCACAAAAAAAAAAACTTGAAAAAGTGGTGTCTGTAAAAAAGTCACGGATAGCTACCTCATAACTATCGGTTAATTGTATTTTTTTTTTTTTTTTTTTACTGTCGCATTTTCTCCGATATGTTAGATGATGAATAATCGATCGAATCGAAGAAAAATTGGGGGGGGGGGGGGGGGACATTTAAAAGGGTAAATATATGAAAAAGAACATCTTGACCACTCCTTGATGTCTGCGATTTCTGCATCGCGACCTTTGGTATATTACCATGTTTCACCCATAAAATCCCCCCAAAATAGGGCTGTGGCCATTCACATCTGTGTCTTGACACTCGATGATATATGCTACATGGAGTTTTTGGATCAAAACGGGGTAAGTACACGATAAAATCTCGATAAAATCTCGTTAAAATCATGGCGTCTTTAATTATGCTCTCGTGTGCTCTCACCTTCAGTTAGGGTTTTGCTGTTTAATTTTTTTTCTTAAATGCCCTCCTGGTCAAAATTTTTCTTCCCCCAGAAAATTGAGATTTTAAGCTTTCCAATGATATATCACACGTGCATATCGGACAATTTTGAAATTTGGCCAAATTGGGGGTCTCAGAGTGGAACTTCAAGTCACTTGAGTGTTTTCCGCCATATATATTTGATGTGAAAGATGTTATTGCCCACGTGAGCGTTAAAGTCCCCCAGGAGAACGAGAAAGTCTCCAGAGGGGACGCTCTCCAGCACACCCTCCAAGGACTCCAAAAAGGGTGGGTACTCTGAGCTGCTGTTCGGTGCATAAGCGCAAACAAGTCAGAACTCGTCACCCCACCCTAAGACGGAGGGAGGCTACCCTCTCGTCTACCGGGGTAAACCCTAACGTACAGGCGCCAAGCCGGGGGGCAATAACTATGCCCACCCCTGCTCGGTGCCTCTCACCATGGGCAACTCCAGAGTGGAAGAGAGTCCAACCCCTCTCGAGAGGATTGGTACCAGAACTCAAGCTGTGTGTGGAGGAGAGTCCGACTATATCTAGTCGGAACTTCTCTGCCTCACACACCAGCTCAGGCTCCTTCCCTGCCAGAGAGGTGACACTCCATGTCCCAAGAGTTAGCTTCTGCAGCTGGGTGTCGGACCGCCAAGGCCCCCGCCTTTGGCTGCCGCCCAACTCCCTACGCACCCGACCCCTTTGGCCCTTCCCACAGGTGGTGAGCCCACGGGAAGGGGAACCCACGTTGCCTTTTCAGGCTGTGCCCGGCCAGGCCCCATGGGGACAGGCCCGGCCACCAGACGCTTGCCTTCGAGCCCGACCTCCAGGCCTGGCTCCAGAGGGGGGCCCCGGTAACCCGCGTCCGGGCAAGGGAAACTGGAGTTAATTTATATTACTCATCATAAGGGGTCTTTTTGAGCCATACTTTGTCTGGCCTCCCACCTAGGACCTGTTTGCCATGGGTGACCCTACCAGGGGCTTATAGCCCCAGACAACATACAGTAGCTCCTAGGATCATTGAGACACGCAAACCCCTCCACCATGATAAGGTGGTGACTCACGGAGGGGTGAAGCCTAAATTATGAATTAAAAATGACGTAAGACAATGCACATTAATTTGATAAACGTATGTATTTTGTGCCATATGTGGTTATAAATCCCACAATTTGTGTGTGTTTCGTGTCAGATGCGTTTTTTTCTTCTTCAGTGTGTAAATCGAAAATGTGTGTGTGTGTTCATTATTTTGAGGAAAATGGCGCCGCCGGCAGGCAGCGGTGTAGCTGCTGGCTTGCCTCGAGCTAAACCTGAAATTTACCGAACAACGAGCGATAAAATGATAGTTGAGGACGAACTATTAAACTTCTTCTTCATAAAAATGAGAACTTTGGGGCATGATGATATTGTTCTGTTAGCCACAAGCTATTTCAGTTCGGAGTGGATCGAGTCCTCCAAAACACTTTTGTTTGAGTTGTGCCCTTCCACCACACAACGCTGCGTCTCGCACAAAGGACCGCAGAAGGACTCAAACAATATTAAAGCTTGCCTGAGATTATTGAACGAATGTGGGGAGAACACACCACGCTTTGTGTCACATTACCTGGATGAGCTACCGCCTATCGGCTATGTTGATGTCTCTTCACTATTGGGGCGGCTGCAACAGCTAAACTCGGATTTGACTGGAGTGAAAAGTGCAATCGAGGCTCAAACGAGCGCCTGTGAGAAGCTGAAAGATGTGACAGTTTCACTCGCAAGTCGGGTATCGGCAATTGAAGCCCTGCACAACGTCACCCCGAAAGGCTACCCGGCACCGGGTGCCGTTGTGGAAACAGAACAACCAGCAACGGCTAACAACGAGCCGCGTGTGCAGGCGGGCACCGACACCTCACGCCCACAATGGTCAGAGGTGGTTAGAAGACGGCGACAGCGACCTGCGGAGACTCCCGCAGTACGAGGAGGCACCATCAGGCCGGAGCCTCGGACCGGTGCGGCGCCTGCCAAACGGGAGAGGAAGAATGTGGGGATCGTCGGCACTGGCGCGTGCTCTACCATCTCGGTGGTCAAAACCAAGTTGGTGAACATCTTCGCTACTAAGTTTGACCCTGCGCTTGACGCCGATACGCTTAAGGAGTACCTGATGGAGAAAAAGGTTCGAGTAGTCATCTGTCGGAAGATCGAGACTGCACAGACCAGATTCAGCTCTTTTCAGGTAACCGCGGAGTGTACGGATGTGGCTGAAATGTATGGTCCGGGGTTATGGCCAGCTGGGACATTTATACGCCGCTATTTTGAGCCAAGAAAGCCGATAGTTTCTCCAACTGAGGATGGAAGGATGCCGGGGGGAATTTCCCCTGCGCGCATATCCGCGTAACTATGATGCGGATTGTGTCCTATAATGCGCGTGGCCTGCGCGTTGGGCACAGTGCAGCGGACAAATCGCGACGTATTGTCGTAGATAAACTATTAGAACAGTGCGATATTCTCTGTATTCAGGAGACATGGTTAGCCAAACAAGAACTTGATGGGCTAAGTGCACTGCATCCCAACTTCCACGGAGCTGGGGAGTCAACAGTTGACCTTAGGGACAAGTTTGTGCGTGGAAGAATACCGGGGGGTGTAGCGATACTTTGGAGCTGCACACATGACCCGGTTGTGTCAGTGTTAAGACTTGATGTTGACTGGGCGATAGCCATTGAGTATAAAAGTACGGGCAGATCGTTTATTATTATTAATATATATATGCCTTATGAGTCATATGACAATGTGGACGAATACTGCAATAGACTGGCGTGTATTAATACTTTCATTGAGGGATGTGGTTCAACCTGTGTGTATCTAGTTGGGGACTACAATGCAGACATTGCTGATGCTAATTCTAATTTTGCAAAGCTCTTGCTACAGTTCTGCAAGGATAATAGCCTGCTTATGTCCAGCAAGATGTTATTGCCAGAAAACAGCTACACATACATCAGTGACGTGTGGCATACTGTATCTTGGCTCGACCATTGTATATCTACAGCGGATGCCTATGCTTCGCTGATGAGTATGGAAATTTGCTACGACCTAGCAACATCTGACCATATTCCATTCCTAATGTGTCTCAAAGTGGAGAATATACCAATAATAAGCATAGATGAAAACACAGCCAATTTTGGTAAACTTAACTGGCCAAATTTAACGGATGAGTCTATCAACAGATACACCATCAGCACTGATATTTTGTTAGATTCTGTTGTCCTACCAAAGGAAACTTTATTATGTTGTAATATAAATTGCAAAAATGAACAGCACTGCAAAGAATTGTGCACTCTGTATGATTTCATCGTTAAATGTCTCCACGACTCTGGTAAGACCTTACATGAAAACAATAATAGGCATAATAGGCATACTCATCATGCAAAGCCTGGTTGGAATTCTCATGTAGCTGAGCTTCACTCAGCAGCTAGGCAGGCCTTCAAAGAATGGGCAGCATCAGGAAGAGTTAGATGTGGGACGTTATTTGAAAATAAAAAGCGTACAAATGCAAGGTTTAAGCTTGCTGTGCGTTTTATCAGCAGAAATGAAGGCAGTATGAGGGCAGATTCCCTTGCTGGCAAACTTATAAATCATAGCTTCTGTGACTTCTGGAAGGAGGTGAAAGCACTGAATAAGTGTAAAGCTCCCTTGCCATTTAATATCAATGGAGTATGTGGCCCAAATAACATTGCAGAACTATGGAGAGAGCACTACTACAAGCTGTTTAATTGCATTAAGGGTGATACATTTACACCCGATAACTGTGATATTAATGAGATTTTAGTGATCACACCGGCTGAAATCCATAAAGCCATTATTGAGCTAGAAAACAACAAAGCCTGTGGTTTCGATTGCATTACAGCTGAGCACTTAAAACATGCCAGTCAGAAGGTAATTCCTCTCCTTGCCTTGTGTTTTTATGGCTTCTTTAAACATGGCATTCTACCCGATTCTATGATGGCAGTACAACTTGTGCCTATTATAAAAGATAAGACTGGGAAAATTAATTGTAAAGATAACTACAGACCAATTGCTCTGGCCAGTGTGCTGTCTAAAGTGCTAGAGACAATCATACTGAACAGAATAGCTACATTTATTTCCACAAGTGACAATCAGTTTGGATTCAAAAGAAAACATGGAACCGATATGTGCGTATTTGCGTTGAAGGAACTGCTACTGTAGTATCAAGGCCTGAACTCAACAATGTTTTTATGCTTTATTGATTCATCAAAAGCTTTTGATCGGATCAATCATAGCAAACTCTTTCTTATGTTGACACAAAGGGGGGTGCCCAAATATGTCATCCGTATTCTAGCCTTTTGGTATGCAAATCAACTTGTTCACATTAAGTGGGGTAGCACGGTTTCTTCTTCCTTCAGAGTTGATAATGGTGTGAGACAGGGAGGAATACTCTCACCATATCTGTTCAATGTATACATGGACGAATTGTCCAACCGTCTCAATAAATGTAATACTGGCTGTGTTGTAGGAAGCACTATCATTAACCATCTTATGTACGCGGATGATGTGGTGGTGCTCTCTCCATGTAGTGCTGGCTTACAGGAGTTACTCTCATTATGTTCTCAGTTTGGTGACCAATTTGACATCAAATACAATGCAGAGAAAAGTAACATTATGATTTTAAGATCTAAAGAAGATAGGGGGGCTGTATTCCCTCGCTTCTTTCTGGGCAAAAAAACTCTAAATGACTGCAATGAGGTTAAATATCTCGGACATTTTATAACTGATGATTTTTCAGACGACAGGGACATTCACCGGCAATGCAGTTAACTTTATGCACAGGCAAATATGCTTAAGAGAAAATTTTTTATGTGTTCCATCGACGTGAAAATATCACTGTTCAGGGCATATTGCACACCATTATACACTGCTCACCTGTGGACCAGGTACCTAGCGAAGTCCATACAGAGGCTAAATGTAGCTTATAATGATGCCTTGAGGCTGTTATTGCAGGTGCCTAGATGGTACAGCGCCAGCCAATTATTTGTCAGTTCTGGGTTACCCACTTTTAAAGCGCTACCAAGAAATCTGATGTATAAGTTCATGTGTCGGTTAAATAAGTCCGAAAATAGTATTTTAATGAAAATAACGAATCCTAAAAATAGTTATAGGTGTAGGTCAAGCATGTGTCGCCATTGGAGTAAAAGCCTGTTTGTTGTGCACAGATAGTTTGTGCCTTTTTCATGTTTTTGCTTTTTCAGTTTCTGTTTCTGTGTTTCTTATGTCATTTTTATGTTGATTTGTGTGATATGGACACCCCGTGTGACTCCTGAATAAAGATCATATATATATATATATTATGAGGGTGTGCTAGCTTCATAGAGCTGCGGCATTGGTTAGCTACTAAGGTGGTTGGTGCCCGTTGAGGCGGTGATCCCTAAACCTGTCGCTGGACACCTGCAGAAGGGGATGGAAGCTGAAGAAGAAGTCTTATCAGGCCATTTTGACCTGTGGGACTCCAGAGGTAGCCGATGCGTACCAGCTCACCAAACGGAACGCGCCTCTGGTGGTCAATGAGGCAAATATTTTTACTGAATGACCTCACCAGGTCATTGATGAGGTCCTTCTTCAGAAGAGGAG
The DNA here is from genome assembly GCF_030265065.1 of Corythoichthys intestinalis. Classification (NCBI taxonomy): domain Eukaryota; kingdom Metazoa; phylum Chordata; class Actinopteri; order Syngnathiformes; family Syngnathidae; genus Corythoichthys; species Corythoichthys intestinalis. The sequence continues at coordinate 34,898,613 of NC_080416.1, read as the reverse complement.
TTTAAAGACCAAATGTGAAGTTATTTCATAATATGCCAAATAGGGTCACAATTAAAGTAATTAAACATTGTCCAACAAATAAAGCATGAAAAAAATAATTTATATGTTGTATATTTGACAAAATAATCGCGTTTCCGAAGTTCGAGCCTGAAAGGGGATGAACCCGGAAGTGATACGTCACACCGAGAGCAGTGATGGTAGCGCTCCATACGGCCGCCATACAAAGCCCTTCAAACAATGATTCAAAAAGCGATATAAGCGATAGATCAAGCGCAAGGGAGGAGATCAAAGTTTTTGAAGAGTTGGGGAAGAAAAGGAGGTTGGAATTTTATGTTGGACCTAACATGTATTAGCCAGACGCTAATCAGGATGCAAACAATGTGCCAAGACTACCTGATATGGAACAGAGACACGACCCATCAAGATTACAAGATTGGTAAGATATAGGCTGTTATTATTTTCATGATTTAACCCTTTAACACCGAACGTGTCGGCAGCGACGCGTTTACGCATATCGTCTTTGAAGCTTCGTCACGCTGTAATTACATCACCCACGTGCAGCTGGTTGGTCTCGTTTGAAAGTGCGGAAGTTGATGTCCACACCAGTTTTTATTTGAAGTCAATCGGCCAAGAAAAACGGGAGATAATGTCATTTGAGTTTTATAGTTTTATTGCACTCATAAATATGCATTAAAACGCTGCATGGACCATGTATCCGTCTCCATATTGTCATCATTTCTTGTCCTTTTTCAAAAGCGAAAGCAGCACAAAAGACTACTTATCCCAAGAGTCGTTGTGATGTCAGGAAGGACGAACCGAATGGGATCATTTTTAATAAATTTCCATGCGAGGCGCCAACTATTGAAAGGGAGGCATGCAAAGCAAGCAGCGGCCGGTGTCGTGCCGAAAAATGCACAACACCGGTTGGTTTGAGCGAGCGACTTTGAAACGTGCAGAATGAATCTAAAACTACATTTAGCACAAGCTAATGCATTATTTCATTAACTCAAGGAAGAAGATGAGTCGTATTTGTCGTTGTTTTCCTCTGTTGAATCCGCGTCTCGGCGAGTAGAAGTGACAGTAGAGTGCAAACGGCGAAAGAGTAGGCTGTGTGACGTTGTGTATGACGCAACTCCGTGACCTGTTCAAGAAAAAGCTTTATTGAGTGCGCAAAAAAAAAAAAAAAAAAAAAAAAAACTTTATTGGGTCGCATGCCTGAAAAATCCAAGAAATTGAACTACTTGTCAATATTTTTTAAAATACTTTTTTTCAATGTTATATATATTTTTTCTTCACTATAATCTTTTCAATTTTTATGTAGATGTGTGTGTGAGAAGCTTGATTGCATGTACTTATATACTTTTGATAAGGTGATGGGTACAACACCTAACTTCACAAAGAGATATCTTCCAAACCCTTTTTGTGTTAGATGATATATATACATTTATACATCTTACATGTCTTATACATTTTTTTCTCACTATTTTGCACACTATATAGCCTGTTTTGACCATAGTATGTGTAAAGGCCAAAAACGCCTATGACCATACCTGCTGTTTGTGTTGAATTGTCAAACATAAAACTATTCAATCTTATTTTTTTTCTATTGAATGTTTATCCTAACAAGTTGAATAAATATTATCAAGCTTCAAAACGGTTGGTCGAGCGTGTCTGGTTGTCAATGGGACGTCAACATTACAAATTTTGAAAAAAGATTTTGGGATTTTTTTGTCTTTTTGGGTCCAAAATGTGGATTATAATTGGTCAGTGAAATAAACAACAGTTTAGACATGAAGTTCAAGGTGTCCTGAAAAAAGGGACCCAATTTGGCCAGTGTAAACAATTTTTTCTTTGAAATATAAAAGCAACATCAAATGCATGCAAATTCGCCCAAAATAGGCTTAGGTGTTAAAGGGTTAAAGATGCAGGCATTTGCACATAATTTTATGTTTTTGTCTATCTGATGACATTGTTTAAAAAAAAATAGTAATCAGACTTCATGTTCATTTTTGGCAGATCCGGCAGCTCTCGTGCATATAAAATAATATAAAAACATTGGGGGGAAAGGAGGAGATGAGTCGTTGATGGCTTTCTCCACTTTATTGTGGCAACAATAAGAAAACAAAATAATAGCGGACTGCCGCCACATTCGACCGTGAAGTTTTGCTTCTCACTCATCTCTCCCTTGCCTCCTACTACTCAAAGCTCTCCAGTCCTAGTGTCTCTTAAACGGATCGTGCATAGTGTCTTGCTATGAGCTTTTTGTTGACAAAGGTATCGAACACACGACGTGCTGACAACTTCGTTTCTTTATTAACACATGGAGCTAACAGTACGAACACAGCTTGGGGCTCTCGGCAGGCTGTGCGGAGCGATAGATAGAGCCTGTGCCTCTCTATCACACTCCCGCGTCACGTGACCAAAAGAAGAGTAACGTTGCGTGCACTTCAGGGTGCCTCGAAAAACATATCAGAATATTACACGCAGTTAGGACATTACAGTATAAAATGAAATAATAATATGTATAAATTAATTTACACAACAAATCCTAAGAATTGCATGTAGTTTATGAAAATTAACGTCATATAAGAGTCGGAGATTTGTTGGTGCACTGAGAAGCTGGACCAACAAATCACACTCCTGACATTTAAGAAAAAAAAAACCCAAAAAAACTGGAAATTTGCTGCATCTTGGGAGCAAGCAGCCAGGATCAAACGGTATTTCAACATACCAAAAAGACTGTTGCATTTACTCTTTTTTCAAAAAGAAGGAAGATGGTTCAAAACGAGTCAGAAAAGCACATAGAAAAGAAAGAAAAAAAGGTCCCACAGCATGGCAAGTGGGCATTTGCGTTTTGTTTTCTGCACCATTTTCTGCATGATGTAATGTCGGTAACTGTGTCCGGGCCAGAGAAGGTGCCATCGGACAGCAGAGTGGTGACGTAGTGGGAAGTGAGGAGAAGAGTGCGGCGTGAGAGCAAAGTTGGCGGTCGCATGTTGCAGCAGTCCGCTGTTATTTTTGTTATTTGTTATTTAACTGTTGCCACACTAAAGTGAAGGAAGCCATCATTCACTCCTCTCCTGTCTATTTCCAGATTCGGGCTTTTGCAATATGTTCCGGGACCTGTCCACGTGCAGTCATCCCTGGGCTGTCATATGTACTTTGCGTTCCGGCACCTTATGATTTACAAATTAAGCACTGTTCCACAACAGTTGGCTGCTCTGCTTCGACAAAGTCATCAGTCATCTATCCAAAAATCACACTTACTTTTTTGCAAATCCTTGATCATAAGCAGACTGGTTGAGGAAGCAAGCATCTTCGAAGTCTTTTTGTAGCAGAGAACACGACTCGATGATGGCGTGAAATTTCATTCACAAAAGATGTCCATTTACGTGCCCTGCTATCCTTCAGCCACTCATACTATTCTTTAGACTGAGAACAATACATTGCCACACACCGCCGTGGCATCTTACTGAGAAGCAATGCAACAATACTGTGTGTATGGCGGACTTCCCTCGCAGTTCTCGGTGTGACGTCATTTCCGAAGATAGTCGAGGAAAAGCATTTTCGTTGTCAAGGGCGTTGCTATGGGTTAAACAAAGAATCTGGAAGGGTTGGGTTAATAAAAATACCGAAAATATGCTTATAATTGTTTAGCCATTGATATTATTCAAAAACATGGTTGGCCAAACTTACTTCACATTTGGTCTTTAAGTATCTTGGGATCTTGTTCATGAGTGAGGGAAGAATGACCTGGGAAATCGAGAGGCGTCTGCAGTGATGCTGACTCTGTTCGCTATGGTACCTGAAAGGGTAATTATGACAAAATATCGAAAAGGTTAATCCTTTGTTGCCCAAAAGGTTATTGATACGCTTCCGCCAAAAAAAGATGTCACTGTTTAAAATAAAAGGAACCAACAGGTTGCTACCAAAATCTTTCATTAGAATACTGTCTACGTTGGACATCCAATTCATTTTGACTGGATTGGACTTCTAGCTCCGTCAATGGCACTGAACCAGACCGGACCAAACCTCTCAGAAATGTGAGGCGAACATGCTAACGACTCACCCACCGTGCTTTTCTGCCAACTCTGAAAAGGATTTTTCCCTTTAATTTTTACCCTCACTGTGTGTCAACAGTATCGCTATGGCAAATTGAGCCAGCCATCACAGTTTGGAGGGGAGCCATGTCATTTTCACGACAGGGAGGAGGAAGGCTGCGAGGTTCCAGCACGTTACATCTGTAACAACATGCCGGTGTGCGAAGGTTTCCTTTGCAACCAAACAGGCAGGTCACACTAAATGTCTGTACATCTCACTCTGCCGACTGCTGCTTTTAAATAATCTGAGAAGAGATTTGTGGACATCGCCTTCTAGTTCTGGCCGCCATTACTGCGGTGTTTACACACCTCAGTCGCTAGCTAATTGTACCAAACACTGTTTGCATTGCTTCATAAGCATTCAAGAGTATTTCCTTCATTGTCTGGCATGCCATGATCAACAAAATGCCAAATACAGGACTGTCATTGAGGTCAAATTTATCTGAGCTCTGGATGGATTAGTCAAGTATTGCACACTCTACTTGAAGATGAACGCAAAATTCTAAGGGCGCTGTCACACTAGACCAAGAGCCCAAGGGTCCAATTGGAGCGCTACCTCGCAGCGATACTTGCAAATGAGTTCAGCATTCACACTGCGCCAAACGAACTTTCCGAGTAGCATCACGTTGACGAAAGGTGCACTCATTAATTGGACAAATACGTAGAAGAAGAAATGCCTTACTCCTGGGAGGGCTGGGAGCGTAGTGCTTTAACGCTGCATGTAATGTTGAACTGTGTGTAGTTTGGTGGTGTATGGTAAGCGGTTTACGACCCCCCAGGTATACAAGCCATTCAGGCTCCAAGGGTTTCTTGACCAAAAGACATGCTATATCCTGGAGGTAATACACCGAGATACTGTTTTCCTGCAGGTCGCTGTATTCCAAGAACGCTGCAGTGTAATGGTGAGGATGACTGTGGAGACATGTCAGATGAAGTTGGATGTAAGATGAGTCAGAAGCCCTGCAGATTTGAGGCTGAGGAGTACTGGGGTATTGAGAACCTTGCCAAAGGGTCAGTACTCCCTGCTTTGGTATTTCTCAGGCAGACAAATCACTTCCATTATAAAGTGTTATATTTATGTTTTTTTTTTATTTTATTTTTTTTTTAGAATCAACATCATTAATAGCAATCTGGAAGGAGTTGTTCTTGATAACAGATATTATGCTGGCAGTTGTTTGTCTCATTATATCCAGGATGTCCAATTTAGGAAGCCTCACAACTTGCAGCAGTACACTTTGCAGGTAAACCAAGACCGCAATTACAGACAGTCCCCAGGTTACGAACGAGTTCAGTTCCTACGCTGGCGATGTAACCTGAATTCCCGCGAAAGTCGGAATTAACCCTTTAGGTACCCCTAAATACTCCCTAAATCTCAAAATTACTATCCAAAAACTTGTATTTTACATCATTGTGCTATCCGCCCTAAGACGTTGAAGCTACAGTAGGTTCCTAGATAGACAGAAAGCTAAGCTCCCAAATGATGATGTGAGACGTCCGTGTGGTTTGCTGACTTTATTCTGCTGCTCATGACATCAACACTTGCTAAATGAAACTAAAAAAAAAAAGAAATCAGTTTCATCTTCAATAGCAGCAATTCAAACTTGCGTTTATAACTTGCTGCTGATACAGCAATAACAATCTATACAAACGATTACAATGTATCAGTTAGCATCTTCAAAAACAATCACATACAGTAAACTCGCCCCAAGTAAAACACGAAGGAATACATTGTTCTACAAGTTGTTTTTTTCTGTTTGCAAGTTTTTTTTTTTTTTTTTGTTCTACAGGTGTTTTTTCTTCACTACGGGTTAAAAATGACCAATTACAAGTGCACAAGTTTTGTCACATTCTTGTCGAGTTTTATGAGCCAAAAAGTTACTTGTAACCTAGTTTTAAATTTTTTTTAAAAATCCCTGTAAAATGACTAATTTTAACTTGTATAATAAAAAAACAACTTGTATTCCAAATTTTGCGTTGTGAAATAAACACGAAAAAAACACTATGTAAAAAAACTTTTCTACAAGTTGTTTGTTTCCGTTTGCAAGTGATTTTTTTAGTTCTACGGGTGTTTTTTCTTTGATACAGGTTAAAAACCACCGATTACAAGTGCAAGTTTTGTCTCCACCTTGTCGCATTTTCAGAGACAAAAGCCACTTGTAACTACAGATGAAAAAAACTACTTGTACATCCAGACATAATATGGATCTCCATAGTTAGAGTATAACAGTGTTTCTAACAGCGTTATTTTTTTCAGTAGTGAGTAATCTAATTAATTACTTTTCCTATCTTTACAACGCCGTTACCATTACTTAGGATATGAAGGGGTGCATTACTACAATTTGGTTGAATGAAACGCGAGTTGTTTGACTTTGCCACAGCTTCCTTGAAAAGCGCATAAGGGGGGGCAGGGTGTGACACGTTGCAAACCCGATGATAATTGACTATGTGGCTCGGAGTGTTACAAAGCATTCGCATTCTCATTAGCATTAGCATTTAGCGTGGCGAGCATCAACTTAAACTCTTGGGCAACTTTTTTTTTTTTTTACATACAGTTCATGGGATCCAGGTGGGTACAATTAAGTAAAAATGATGTATTATTTTCTTGCTGAGTGTGCATTATCATCACCAAGTTGGCGTTGTCCTTGTAAATGCTACAATATTGTAATTTATTTATTTATTTATTACCAAAAATAGTGGCTTGCCCTAACGGTTCGGTGCGGGTTCAGTACAACAGGGAAAACAAAAAGGCTTTTTTTCTCACAGCATTTGAACGTTACAGTTTGTATACCGTTACGTTGTTACAAAGGTGAAATTAAAAAAAAAAAAACTAGTAAAACGTGTGACCTGTGTTTTTTTGGGATGAAAAAATCAATTCAATCAGCTAATAGAAACATCTTTGATGTGAAAGATGGTATAGAATGCGGAATGTAATAACGTGCAGAACATGAAAAGTAACATCAGACACTTTGCTGAGTAACTAATTACTCTTACAATGAGGTAACTGAGTTACTAACTCAATTACTTTTTGGCAGAAAATTTAATTTAGTTTTAATGATTTGTAACGAATTACTTTTTTTAAAAGTAAGATTAACAACACTGTAACGAATTACTGTTTTTAAAAGTAAGATTAACAACACTGCAGGCAACAAATGTGCCCGCAGGCCTGTAGCTGTAATCTTTCCCCTCGCTCTCAATCGGCTTCGCGACTTCTTTGTGGGAGCAAATGTGCTCCTCTTCGTGTGTAAATGTGCTCTTACTCGCGTGTGGAAATACAACCTGCTCTATGCTTCCTGCGCCAATATAAAAGCATGCGTCACCAAAGTCAATATTATAAAAAAAATAATAATAATAATAATTATAAATCATCTGGAGACAAATTGGCGGACGAAACCCAGACATCGTAAAGTCGAAATCACGTAGGATATATCGGGTACATCATAACCCAGTGACTACCTTTTATATTGGACTTGTTATTAACTGTTAACTGTCGCTTTAAGAAAGCTTTATAAGCTGGTAAACATAGTCAATGACAATACCAAATGTGATGTTACAATGTAACTCATGCTTATTTTGGGTACATTTTCATGATGTGTGTATTTTAGTTGCACTGTACTTAAATCAAACTATTGACTTAGCAACCAACAAAGAATAAACATACAATATAAAGAGTGAGGCCTCTGACCTATGAGAGCAGATAAGCAACCTAATTTGAGATGCATATGATCGTTTTGCTTTATGCTGCTATGTGAAAATTAAAACTACAGTTCACTTGTCTTTGACTGGCCTGTGGTATGTCAAATTTGACTTCATCTTAAAAATTGCACCGATTGAAGTCTTTCATTGTTTGTAATGACTCTATGAACCACAATGACTGGAACATCTCTTCACAGACGAGGGGCGGGTACGATTTCACTTTGGAGGCTTTTGAGTCGTACTCCGACTACATGAATCAAATCATGAAGGAGCGGATGACCCAAACCATTGTTTCCGTTGGCTTTGCCATTCCAGGTATTGTTGAATTTGGTTTCAATTACAACAAAGCCAAATACTCCAAGTCCATCCAAAAGATTCGTCGAGCCTCCGGCAAAGTAAGAAGTCTTTACTTGCAAAAATGCTCTAGTTGTCCTGTGCTAATTATCAAAAAATCCTCTCATTAGGCTTACAGCTTCATAAGGGCCAAAGCTGAGTTGGAGTTGGCCCAGTACATGCTCAAGTCAGAAAACTTGGTGTTGAACACCGAGTTCTTGCAGCGCCTTCGCTCCTTGCCTCAGTCCTACATTTATGGCGAATACAGGCAAATCTACAGAGACTATGGCACGCACTACGTCACAGAGGCCACCTTTGGAGGAATGTACGAATACACCGTTATCCTGGATAAAAAAAAACTTGAGAAGACGGGTAAAGGACGCCTATAACCATAATAATACTAGCATTTATATCCAGAGGTCAGTAGAGTAGCCATAAACTTTACTTAAGTAAGAGTAATCACATTACTCAAGTAAAAGTAGTCATCCAAAAATTTACTCAAGTACTAGTGATAAAGTATTTGGTGAAAATAGTACTCAAGCAATGAGTGACTGCATACTTTATCTGATTGATTTTTAATCAATGGCATATTTTCTTTCTCAGCGCAACGTCATCTATATAGACTGCTAGGATTATACTGTACTATACCTATTTTATCACTGTATTAGGGCAAAAAATGAACAAAAATCAACTAAATTCTGCCTGGGAAAATCTACAGAAATTAAACATTACCCATCGCAATAACATTAGTGCCCCCTAGTAGATAAAACATTTCCTACAATAAAATTAAAATGATTTTTTTGTGGTCTTTTCGGTGCCAAATAAAAACGGGGAGAGAGCTTGAAACCCGTGCTTTCGAGTGCTTTTGACGTAACGTGAACTAGTTTGTTATTTACGGTGCTTTATGTCATGCTACGTCGCTTCCTGTTTTATTTTGAAGGATTCGCCCTCTTCATAGTCGCGTACTTGCCCTTCCTCTTGTCACCTAATCACTTATTGTTTTCACCTGTTCCCCCTTACCTTGTGTGTATATAATGCCCTAGTTTCCCTTGTCTTGTGCAGAAGTGTCTTTCTACCCAGGTTAGTCACATCATAGTAATCCTGTATATTATCATCCATTTGGAGCGCTTTTCGTTTTTACCTTTCCTCCCTTTTGGAGTGCTTTGTGTTTGAATATTTTGATCCTAGTCATCCTGACTCATTCCTCCGTTGGAGCGCTTTTTGTTTGTACTTTTTCTTATCCCCGCATGTCAGCAGGAGAACCTTAGTTTTCATTAATAAACTTTATTGCCTGTACTCCGCATCTGAGTCCATCTCGTCACCACAGCCTGACAGAACCTTCCGCCAGAAATGGACCCAGCGGAGTGCCCCGAATTGTTTGCCACGCTCCGAGAGCAATCGGCTCAACTCAGCCGCCAGGAGGACTTCCAAGCCACGATGGCCGCACAGCTGGTCCAAATGAACAATCAGCTGATGGAGCTCACAGCCCGGCTGCTCCCAGCCAACCAGCTCCCGTTGTCAGCCCCCCTGCCTGTCCCCCTCCTAGTTCTTCCTCCCCGATTCCCGGAAGAGGACCAAGATTGGCGCCACCGGAGCAATTCTGCAGGGACCCCGGTACTAGCCAAGCTTTCATCACTGGATGCAGTATGCATTTCGACTGTTCTCCCCATGAGTTCACCACTGACCGTTCTCGCATCGCCTTCATGGTGTCCCACATGTCCCACATGACGGGCCCGAGCCTGGGCCATGGCTGAGTGGGAGCGCGATTCATATTCATGCCACGACTTGTCCTCGTTTATTGACACCCTAGAGACCACTTTTGACCCAGTGTGCGCCGAAAGAGATTGCGCATGACAGCTCAGCAGCCTGTGTCAGGGTAAAGCCTCGGTCAATGACTATGCCATTCGGTTCCATACCCTGGCCGCTGGTTGTGGCTGGTGCCACACCGCACTCTATGACACTTTTTTTAAGGGGCTCTCCTCCACTATCCGTGATCGCCTCGTACCACTCGACCTCCCAGAGGGGCTGGACGACCTCATCGCCCACGCCATACGTACCGACCATGGCCTTGAGGAGTTGAGTAGGAGCCGGCCTGCCCATGCTTTGAGACCACCTACTCAGTCACTGGAGCAGTCCGGACCTCGCCGCACCCACACCCTGCCGGCCTCATCTCCTGGGGATTCTAACGATGTCATGCCCATGCACCTTGGTCCAACACGCACCTCCCCTGAGGAACGCAAGCGCCGAAAACTGGAGGGGCTATGCTTCTACTGCGGGAGCTCGGGACACCTTGTCGCGGGTTGGACCGCCCGCAGGTCCAGGCCCAGCCATGTCAGTCAACCAGTGAGCCCCACCCACCGCTCTACGACCACCGTCCAGGTAAAGCACGGAGCCTTGTCATATGCAATCACTGACCTGATAGACTCCGGCGCAGACGACTGTCTGATGCCTTGGGGGGTTCGCCATCTCATGGGCCTTTGTGCTATCCCTCTTGATCGGCCCCTGGTGGCCAGATCTCTCAATGGTGAGGGACTGTATTCTATCACCCACTCATGCGAGCCTATAGAAGTCACTGTCCAAGGACACACTGAGACAATGCCATTCCATTTGTTTTCTGCCCAAGCCCAGACACTGGTTTTATGGCTTTCATGGCTTCGCAAGCACCAACCTCAGATTGATTGGAACTCTGGGTCCGTTCTGGGGTGGGGTGCGAACTGTAAGGGACGTTGTCTGGTAGATAAGAACCCTGGGGGCAAAGATCCTGTTATTGACGAAATTAACAAGTTTTCTCTCTCTGTCACTCCAGAACCAGATATCGATTTGAGCACCATCCCCGAGTGCTATCACCATTTGCGCCAGATTTTTGACAAGGCTCGAGCCCAGGCACTGCCACCCCAATGCCCCTATGACTGCGCCATTGATCTCGCCCCGGGCTTCACCATCCCTAGGGGGCGCCTCTATCCCATCTCTGGACCTGAGAAAGACGCCATGCGCGAACATATCCAGACCTCCCTGAAAGCAGGGCTCATCCGTCCTTCCTCATCCGCGGCCGGAGCAGGTTTCTTTTTTGTTGGGAAAAAAGACAGGTCGTTTCGCCAGCTCAACGACATCACAGTAAAGAACCGCTATCCCCTCCCCTTCATGTCTTAAGTGTTCGACCAATTGCAGCGGGCCAGGGTCTTCACGAAGTTAGACCCGCGCAACGCCTACCATCTAGTCTGCATCAGGGAGAGGGATGAGTGGAAGACTGCTTTTAACACCCCAGACGGCCACTACGTATATCTGGTCATGCCCTTCGGCCTCACTAACGCACCCACATTCTTCCAGGCATTAATAAATGATGTACTCCGAGACTTTCTTGACCGTTTCGTTTTTGTTTATCTGGAATACATCCTTATTTACTCCCTGGATATAACCACCCACAAGCAACATGTCGAATCCGTTTTAAAGCGTCTCCTCGCCAACTACCTTTTTGTTATAGCCGAGAAAAGTGAATTCCATATTGACACCATTTCCTTTTTGGGCTTTATTGTAACCCCTGAGGGTGTTCAGATGGACCCTGCTAAAGTAGACACAGTAGTTAACTGGCCAGCACCGGTCAGTCGATTGAAGCTTCAGCAGTTCCTTGGGTTCGCCAACTTTTACAAGCGGTTTATCCGCGGTTTTAGCACTATTGCAGGCCCTCTTCACGCTCTTACTCGAGCAGGGCGGTAAACCGAAAATTTACCGTTACCGAAATTCTTCACGATGACCGACGTAATTTTGACCATGTCGGTAAATTCGGTAATTTAATAAAACAAGAAAATATAGTCTTTTCATCCCGCTTTCACTCTGTGTTGTTTGGCTATGTTCATTCCCCTTTAAGAAAGCAGACAGTGTGCTTACGTATGGAGTCACGTGGTTTTCAGGAAGCCAAACAAACAGAAGCCCGGTAGGCTAACACTAGCGGCTAACGCTATAAGTAAACGGGATGGAGTCGGGCTTAAGTTAGCTTCGCCAAGCTTATACCCGACATCAAGTAAACTCTTGGCGGGTTCCAGACGGGCTTTCACCCACTGTCCTCCCTGGTTCTCACGATTTTAGGAGAGGATGCTTTCAGTGTTTTCTTCTGGTAGGCAAGCCAGAGGCTAACGCTAGCGACTAAGGGTACAAATGAATGTGATGGAGTCGGATAGCGGCTCTAACCTTGTCGAAATGGCTGAAATTAATGAGTGGACTGGGCACGGACTTCATGTAGCAATCATTATGTCGCGTTATTTGGTATCTCTGTGTGATTTCACACAGACACAAATATGAATGGGATCAGAGGATTTGTTCTATATATTTTACGAACGATAATTTATACATGTGTCCAGTCCTGTATCCAATGCGTGACATTTTTTTATTATAAAAGAGTACTCACTCTGGCCATTTCGAGCTTGGCTACTCCCCTCCTTTGCTTAGCTTTAGCCTCCTTTACCAGTCATCGTCCTCTTTCTTGATATCTCGGGACATTTAGGTGGCTGCACCTGTATGGTCGGCACCGCATCTCCTTTGAGCAGCAATCTTTTAGCAAAACCCGATTTCTCTTGTCCATAGTTCGAGAAGCTTTCAGGTGGAAAATGCGCACCACAGAAAAGCGTGCCGGAGGCTGTGTCTAGAAAATTAGCCCTCTTTGCACGGACGAACTTTACCCATTGTCTGTGTAGTCCAGCTTTTTTTTTCGCGTTCAGGAACTCATGGATACTATATTCCGATAAATAACTATTTGTACACCACATAGCACAGCAGTTTTGAACCATTTTTGTGATGTTTTGGTCAAACAAACCCCAACGCTACTCTCTCGTCGTTAAAAAACAATGGCACCTGGCTCCGCCTCGACTGTCAATCACTTGTCGTGACGTCTCCGCCCCATTCGGCTGTTTCCGGAACACTTTCGGAAATGTTCGTCATTTTCGATCTATTTTCGATAATTGCTCATTAATGTGATTGATTTTTTTTGTTAACTTTATCAATATTTGTTATCTTGGCACATAACGGTTCTATTGATGTCTCACACCCCCTTTGCCGCTACATACTCTTTAATGGCCACAGCTATTTTTCAGTATGTGTTTGCTTTATTTTGCCATCATAAAATCTTAATTTTTTCATTGGCATCAGAGCAATACAGCTTTAATCTGGTTGAGCCTGTGTGGAGGGTGCATGTATTAAAAAATGTTCTTGAAAAAAAAAACTGAAACCTTGACGTAAACACTTGTGTTGAATAATTATGTCACAGCAGCCATTACCAATAAGTTGTCTGAAGTGTACTGTTAAAGCTGCAAGTCATTTGTGTTAGAATGACATGTTTGCACTGTCGTCATATTGATTTTTATAATGTACATTTTTCAAGTCATACAACCTGTTATAAATGTTCACACTAGAATTCTTATTGTTTACAAGATTTTTTTTAATACTTAATGTCTAGACTGCATGTGCAATTGTTAAATTGTAAGCTGGTAAATAAATTTAACGAGAAACATTGATTCAAAATTTCAAATTATATAACAGTCCGCTTGGGCGAATTTATCATCATTTATCGTTATCGAGGTAAATCTGCTCAATTTATCATGATATGTACTTAAGGCCATATTGCCCAGCCCTAGCTCTTACCTCCACCAAGGTGCATTTCGAATGGACCCCTGCGGCAGAGGCAGTGTTCCGGGCCTTGAAGACCCGGCTCACCACAGCCCCCATCCTGACAATGCCTGATCCCCGTCGTCAGTTCGTGGTGGAGGTCAACACCTCCTGTGACTGCATTGGGGCTATACTGTCCCAGCGAGCAGAGCATGATGGGAAGAGGCATCCCTGCGCCTTCCTTTCCACCGCCTATCTCCAGCAGAGCGAAACTACAACGTGGGCGACCGAGAACTACTTGCCATGAAGACCGCTCTGGAGGAGTGGCGGCATTGGCTCGAGGGGACAGAGCAACCCTTCATAGTTTGGACAGATCATCACAATCTAGAGTATCTCAAGACAGCTAAGCGACTCAATTCTCGCCAGGCCAGGTGGGCGCTCTTTTTTGACCGATTCTCCTTCTCTATTTCTTACTGGCCGGGGTCCCAGAACATCAAAGCAGACGCCCTCTCTCGCCTCTACGACCCCGAGCCTGTGGCCAAGGAACCTGAACCCATCCTGCCACTAAATTGTGTGGTAGGGGCAGTAACTTAGCAAATAGAAACAGGTTAAGCAGGCATTGGGGGGGGGGGGGGGGGGGTCTGGACACCTCGGGGTGCCCTGAGAACCGATTTTTCATCCCAGCTAACCTACGCTCCCGGGTGATCCAATAGGCCCACTCCACGCCGCTTTCCTGCCATCCTGGAGTCAAGTGCACTATACACGCCATCTCCCGCAGGTTCTAGTGGCCATGCATGAAGCCGGAGGTCCGGGAGTACGTCGAGGCTTGTTCGGTCTGCGCTCGAAACAAGACGTCCACCAGACCACGCATGGGCCTTCTTCAACCCCTCCCGATTCCTACCATGGGCTGAGACTTCCTTGGACTTTGTCACAGGGCTCCCTGTATCCCAGGGGAATACCACAATCCTGATGTCCTGGTAGTCAACCGCTTCTCCAAGATGGCCCACTTCATAGCCCTGCCTGCCTTGCCCTCTGCCAAAGATACTGCAGGGATCATGATGCGGGAGGTATTCCGCATTCACGGCTTCCCACGGGACATTGTCTCAGACCGGGGGCAACAGTTCGTGTCACTCTTTTGGAGGGTGTTCTGCCGCCTCATCGGGGCCAAGGCCAGCCTCACGTCAGGATACCATCCGGAGTCCAGCGGCCAGACCGAGCGCCTCAACCAACAGTTGGAAACCGGCCTCTGGTGTTTGGTGTCCCAGAACCCATCCACATGGAGCAACTACCTGGTCTGGGTCGAATATGCTCATAACACACTTCCCACCTCCACCACAGGTATGTCACCCTTCAAATGCGTCCATGGCTACGATCCGCCATTGTTTGCTGCACAGGAGCGGGAGGTCTCTCTCCCGTCTGCCCATGCCTTGGTCCGCCGTAGCAGAGGCATCTGGGAAGCAGCTCGCCAAGTCCTCATCCACCAAGGGGATCGTGTGAAGAAGGCAGCAGACCGCCGCAGATGCCCAGCACCCGCCTACCAGGCGGGACAGCGAGCGTGGCTAAGCGCCCGAAACCTTCCCCTCCGGGCCACCTGCCGGAAGTTGGCCCCCCGCTTCGTGGGTCCGTATCCCGTATCGAAGGTCGTAGGCCCGGCAGCAGTGCGTCTACGTCTTTCACGCTCCCTGAGGGTCCACCCCACCTTCCACGTCAGCCAAGTCAAGCCTGTGGTGGAGAACTCCATGGTGCCTAAGCCACGCCCTCCACCTCCTCTGGACATCGACGGCGGTCCTGCCTATCAGGTCAAGCAGTTGCTGGCGGTGCGACCCAGGGGTCGTGGCCGCCAATACCTGGTGGACTGGGAGGGCTACGGCCCGGAGGAGAGACCCAATGGGTTCCCTCACGATTCATCCTGATCCTTGATCAGGGATTTCCACAGGGACCACCCCCTACCTGCCTGGTTGGTCTGGCAGCTGGTCCTAGTGGGGGGGGGGGGGGCTCTGTCATGCCACATCGCCTCCTGTTTTATTTTGAAGGCTTCGCCCTCTTCATAGTCGCGTACTTGCCCTTCCTCTTCTCACCTAATCACCTATTGTTTCCACCTGTTCCCCATTACCTTGTGTGTGTATAATGCCCTAGTTTCCCTTGTCTTGTGCAGAAGTGTCTTTCTACCCAGGTTAGTCATGTCAGCCTCTCGTCATGGTAATCCTGTACATTATCCTCCATTTGGAGCGCTTTGTGTTCGTACATTTTTGATCATAGTAATCCTGACTGTCCTCTTTTTGGAGCGTTTTTAGTTTTTACCTTTCCTCCCTTTTGGAGTGCTTTGTGTTTGAACATTTTGATCCAAGTCATCCTGACTAATTCCTCCGTTGGAGCGCTTTTTGTTTGTACTTTTTCTTATCCCCGCATGTCAGCGGAAGAACCTTAGTTTTCATTAATAAACTTTATTGCCGGTACTCCGCATCTGAGTCCGTCTTGTCAACATAGCCTGACACTTTAAAGACACGACGCAATTGAACATGCTGGTGTGATCATAGGACTTCCAACTGCAGGCTTGTTTGTGGTCATGTGACTGTAGAATGTCTGTTTGGTATAATATCATGTACCAAGTAGACATGTAAACCATCATGTAAGCATTGTGCAGTGTTGTTTTTGGCAGCCCTTTCAATTTTTGTCTTAGTCCAAAATACATATCAGTCTTAGTCATATTTTAGTCATTTCAAAATGTGTTCATCTATTCTTAGTCAACGAAAGCGCAATGACAATTACTCAAAATGTTTTCATTTGTAAACTTCAAAGGTTTTAGGCTACATTTACACTAGGACAGATAATGGCCTCAAAAATGTAATTAGTTGGACTATACAGCATGTCGGTAACACGAGTATGCCTATTATCCGGATTAGTTGTTAGACAGTTAATGTAGGCGGGTAATATTAAACGCCGCTTAATACGGACTGCTGTCTCCGTACAACAGTCGGGTACTAAGGAAGTGATGTCATGCCGTCAGATGGATTAGTTGAATTTTTCTTTTATCATAGACAATGTGTTTTAGGTTGTTTTATTTACCTGACATGTTTCGGAGGCGGAAGTAGTCGGGATCGTAAACAATGGAGGCCGACGATCACGACGTGGCATTCCTGCTCCACTTTTCTTTTTCACACATTTTTCTTGAACCTTCAAACTACGTCGCTATTATATGCTTCAATTCAGTGCCCATTTGTGGTCCTCCAATCGCGGATGACGCCGTTATGAGCGTTTTTTTTAACAGAGCTCGTCTCACGCGTTGTCTCCGATCAGCCAGCTGCGGGGCTGGCCCCTCCTTACTCAATGCCGACTGAACATTAGTATATAAAAATGCGTCAAGGAAAATTAAACCCCGAAAAGTGACCTGCGTTGTACCCCCAGTCAAGGAGGCGCGCGATCACTTTTTTTCTATGATTTTCTGCCTGTCAAAATTGTCGCCACTTCCAAGATCGCACAAGCACTGCTGATTGCAGCTTCCAGGAAATATACGCAGCGCCAAGTGGTGAGAGCGAAACTGAGCATCGATTGTAACATACCAAGTGCTGATGTCAGCCTTATTTCAATCACAATTCAGCAACTGCTCATAAAAGCCGAGCGAGCTCTCCCTTCACTCTCGCTCCTGCATGATGCGTTCAATTGCGGTCACGAAAAAAACAGTGATCACAAAATAATGAGTCTAGAAGGTATAGTAATTTCGAAATTTGCCACCGGCGAGTAATGAGTTCCCGTTTCAGAGGTAAACCGCGTGGGTGATGACATAACATATGAGGCTGCTGCTCTCTACACATGCATAGTTTGCGCAAATGCAGGCGTACCTTGCAGAAGTGTGTGTGTGTGGGGGGGGGGGGGCTTAAAGGCACCTTAAACGGAAGTGTGGACAAGAATAAAAATAGTCAGCAAAATACCCTGGAGAAAATTATCTCTCCTAGTGTAGCGTAGCCTTACTCCATGAATAAATAAATAAATATATGTTTTCCAACAATTTCGAATGAGCATTGGCAGACGAGCGCATAATTTTAGAGTCTACAAGGACATCACCATCTTTGTGATGATAATACACACTGCGCAGGAAAACAGTACATTATTTTCAGTGAATTAAACTCACCTGGATGCCATATACTGTCTGTAAAAAGTTTCACAAGAGTTTAAGACGACACTCACCACTATGGTTGCCAACTCCCTTAAAGAAAATTAAGGGACACCTCATTGGTAGAGCCGGCCGGCATGAATAACCTTTAACTTTTGCGTGTGTGTGTGTGTGTGTGTGTGTGTGGCGGGGGGGGGGGTTAGTGTTCGTGTGTGTGTGAAAACTGATTATTTTATTATGATAATTATTTTAATAAAATTAGATTTTTGTACATTTTAGTGCTATTAGCACATAAAAACAACAATTATCACCAATGTACTTTTAATACAAAAATAGACAGAACCCAAAAATATAATACAAATAGTGAAAATGACGGAGAACAAGAAAACAAATGATCATCATTTTGAACATTCTTTTTACTTGCGCTTCACTTAAACCTCTTTTCTCCCACCCTTTTATGTTTATGTTGTCATCCATTAGTGACACTACCTCGACCTATGAGATGAGCGGGATTGCCAATGTTCTGTCAGAAAGCAGAAGAGGTGGGGGAATGCATTCCCCTACATCAGTGCTTCTCAATTATTTTCTGTTACGCCCCCCCAAGGAAGACGTAAATGTTTCGCGCCCCCCCCAAACTCTGCCGCCACTGTAAATAGTATAATTTGTCTATAATATTATAATAAGTACGCCTCTGCCTCACATTGTGTCCTTTTTTTCTATTAGAGAAAATAACAGAGATCAACTTACAAAGTATAACTTTATCAACATTGTTTTGTTTGTAACAGAAAAGACTTAACGGGCATCAATTTGCCTGAATTAAAAAAAGAAGTCACATCCAAACTGTAAAAATACTCTCAAGATACAGTTTTGTCCATTTGATACTGAAAAATAAAATCAGTAAATAATAAAAAACTCAAATTGATTAGAAACATTAACTCCTGAGGACAATATGCCAAAAAATTTGACCGAAAAACAAAACTGAATAAAAGAAAAAAAAGGACAGAAGGACAGTTTTTATTTTCGTTGCTCACAGTATCAGTTCCAGTTTGCAATGATGTGGGGTTATTTTGCACTGAGCATGCTAACAGTGCTCACTGGTTTACTTATGTAACACTGACAAAGCGGGACGATTGTTGGCAATATTCGGCACGTTTTCGCTGAAAAACAACCAAGCGGCTTATCAATGAGATTGGGGTCTAATGTCTTTAATTGGCGTTTTAATTGATTTGGCTTCCGTCTGTCCGCTATAATCATTTTTAGACACAGTAAACAGTGGTCTTTCCTCATCTACCACTGTAT
This sequence comes from Corythoichthys intestinalis, assembly GCF_030265065.1. Taxonomy (NCBI): domain Eukaryota; kingdom Metazoa; phylum Chordata; class Actinopteri; order Syngnathiformes; family Syngnathidae; genus Corythoichthys; species Corythoichthys intestinalis. Next base: position 34,879,482 of record NC_080416.1, on the reverse strand, counting down.
TAAATGTCAAAGCAAAAAGGCAAACGGCCTGAAAAAAAGCGCATTCTCGGCGGCCGAGGGAGAAACGTTGGTGAGGGCAGTCGTCGTGACGATCCCAAGCCGAAAATGGCACTTCTCGGGCGGACACGTGAGAACCGGAGAAGACAGTAGGTTGCTGCGTGAGTCCGGCCGGAAAACGGCTTTCGATAACAGCGCACAGCTCTTCATATCTCTCCTCAGTGTGCTCTTGCTTACTTCAAAAATACTGAAAATGAGAGTGCCACTGCCACCCACTGAGTGGATGTGCAAGTACACTTTATTCTAGTACGGCAAAAAAATGCATGTTCCCCGAGGTCACATGCGCCACCCCTGGCATTGCTCTTCGCTCTCAAATAGTGGGGCGCGCCCCACTGTTTGAGAAGTACTGCCCTAAATATTCTTCAAAAGCACCATACCAGTATTCGTTCGTTCTACAAATAAAGTACAATTTTCAATTGTCATGATAATACGGGTCAAGACGCGCCCCTTGTAAGCTTAATAAGGGATGTGTACTTTGTTTCTGAACAAGGGACGATTCTGTTTTTCAAGGGACGATTGGCAATCCTACTCACTGTGCTAAATGCTAAAACTAAGGCGAACGCTATGCTACCACTACAAGTTACATTTAGTGTGTAATGATCACTCAGCACAGACCTAAAAGCTAAAGCAACTTGGCATAACTAGCCAAGATAAGAAATCAAAACTTATCAAGCAGCACACAAAAGGAAAGTCTGGAGCCTGGAGAGGGCACATGTGAGTAAGTGTGTGTGTGTGTGTGTGGGGGGGGGGGGGGGGGGCGCAGCACGTTAAATGAGTGACATGACCAAACACTGCTACGATGCGTACTAATGACACATACGATAAGAAAATGTCACACGTTGTAAACTTATGACGGAACCTGGCGAATTTTCATTTTGATCTCGTTAGACAAAAACTGGCATTTGTCTCGTTATGTTTTAGTCTCCCAAGACGTTTTTAGCTCATCATTTAAAAATTGTTCGTCGACGAAATATTTTCGTTATTGTCATTGTTGACGAAAACAACACTGTGGCGACATCTCATTGGTGAAACTGTGAGAGCCACTGTTTGCTCTCTGGCAAAAATAAAGTCATGTAATGATTACCACCTTCTCGAATTCACCCACAGAATTAAGGTTGGGGATGTTGTGTTTCTGGCGGTAGGGGGTGGGGCGCGTTGATGCACGGTTTCAGGGTCAGACAGACCAGAGACACGAGCGGCTGACAAGCAGAACACACCGGCTCAACTAGTTAAATCTATTATGTAGAATAATTATTAAAAAATGTTAGTTTAGCCCAAAGTAGCGGAGTATGAGTAGATTTGCTTCTTGACAAATCTACTCAAGTTAAAGTAAAAACTATGGGGTGGTAAACCTTTTCTTTGAATTACATTTTTCTCAAAACGTTACTCTTGTAAATGCAAAGGAATAAATTTGACGCTTTACCACCCACCTCTGTTTATATCATTACCCTGGCATGCCCCACTGATTGCGCAAAAATATTGACATGAAAGAAAGTTCTAACACTGACAAAATATTTGTTGTCCTAGACTATTCTTTGACGGATTACAAATCATGTATGCAGTCAGGATTTAAGGTTGGTGCCAACATTTATGGCGTCTATGTGTCCGTGGGCTATCAAGGTGGATCCTGTGATGGCCTCCTCAATGAGATGGGAGGTAAGATTGCATGTAAAAATGCAGTGTACTCTGTTTTTAGAATGATATATTCAATTCAACTTCAATCTTCCAGATGAGACGTCAAATGGTAGCATGGTGGAGGACATCGTGGCGGTGGTAAGGGGGGGCAGCAGTGAATCAATAACTGCTTTGGTGTCCCATAAGCTTCCATTGCCACATCTGATGAGACTCTGGGGCGAGGGAGTGCGCTTCAACCCTGACTTCCTTCGCAGAACGGTATAAAACTACTGTATGCTAATGCTATAGGGAGGTTTGGGATGGTACAGGTAAGCTGAGGTAGGATTCGCATCTTGGTTTGTCACCGTTTTGGCGCTGTCTCATGCTGTTTTCGAAACTTGAGTCGAGTATACAATTTGGTTGGGTTTACTGGGAACGCCTGGCAGAGACCCGTGTCCGGAGGAGTTTCAACTCCCATGAGCTTCGCCAATGGCCAGGGAGAGGTGGGGGACATTGAGTCAGAGTGGACCATGTTCCGTGCCTCTATGTCTGAAGCAGCCGACTGGAGCTGTGGCCACAAAGTGGTCAGTGCTTTGCTTATTGTGGCAGCGATCCCAGAATCCGCTGATGGATCCCTGCGGTGAGGGATGTCATCAAGCTGAAGAAGGAGTCCTATCGTGCCTTTTTGGCCTGCAGGACTCCAGAGGCAGCTGATAGGTACTATTTCACCTGAAACTAGTACTGGAAATTTACAGCTGATATGCTGTTTTCAGAAATACTGAGTTGACGTTTTAATTTTAATTCCGACATCACATTGGCAAGCAAGTAGATTTATTATTTGTCTTGCAAAGCACTTAGCGTTTGCATTTCCAATTTTGTCAATGTAAATGGCATACTTGATCAACCAAAGTCGACAGAAATGGCTCATGTTTACTGAATCCCTCAAAGCAAAGCAGCCCAGTATGGAAGTAAACGGCAAAAGATGCCGCATGGAAAGCGTTCATGTCTCATTTTTGTTCTTGTTTCTAATTTCAAGAGTCTGCATTTCCTCATTAGACCCGACCTCTGTACGAATTGATCACCTCCAAAGAATTCACCCATGACACCATCTTGAGGAGAAATCTTAAACGGGCCCTGTTTGAGTACTTGGAAGAGGCCAGTTCGTGCCGATGTGCTCCCTGCCGCAATAACGGAGTTGCCATACTCAGAGGTAGGTACCTCACAGTCATCACCTATTGAGCTGTATCTAACCACCGAAGCTGCATTTACAGTTGTGGTCAAAAGTTTACATACACTTGTGAAGAACATAATGTCATGGATCTCTTGAGTTTCCAGTTATTTCTACAACTCTGATTTTTCTCTGATAGAGTGATTGGAACAGATACTTCTTTGTCACAAAAAACATTAATGAAGTTTGGCTCTTTTATGACTTTGTAATGGGTGAACAGAAAAAAGTGATCAAATCTGCTGGGTCAAAAATATACATACAGCAGCGCTAATATTTGGTAACATGTCCCTTGGCCATTTTCACTTCCGTTAGGCGCTTTTGGTAGCCATCCACAAGCTTCAGGCAAGCTTCTGGTTGAATCTTTGACCACTCCTCTTGACAGAATTGGTGCAGTTCAGTTAAATTTGATGGCTTTCTGACATGGACTTGTTTCTTCAGCATTGTCCACAAGTTATCAATGGGGTTTAAGTCAGGACTTTGGGAAGGCCATTCGAAAACCTTAATTCTAGCCTGATTTAGCCATTCCATTACCACTTTTGATGTGTGTTTGGAGTCATTGTCCTGTTGGAACACCCAACTGCGCCCAAGACCCAGTCTTCGGGCTGATGACGTTAGGTTATCTTGAAGAATTTGAAGGTAATCCTCCTTCTTCATTATCCCATTTACTCTCTGTAAAGCACCAATTCCATTGGCAGCAAAACAGCCCCACAGCATAATACTACCACCACCGTGTTTGACGGTAGGCATGGTGTATTTGGGGTTAAAGGCCTCACCTTTTCTCCTCCAAACATACTGCTGGGCATTGTGGCCAAACAGCTCGATTTTTGTTTCGTCTGACCACAGAACTTTCCTCCAGAAGGTGTTATCTTTGTCCATGTGATAAGCAACAAACTTCAGTCGAGCCTTAAGGTGCCGCTTTTGGAGCTAGGGCTTCCTTCTTGCACGGCAGCCTCTCAGTCCATGGAGATGCAAAACACGCTTGACTGTGGACACTGACACCTGTGTTCCAGCAGCTTCTAATTCTTGGCAGATCTGCTTTTTGGTGATTCTCGGTTGAATCTTCACCCTCCTGACCAATTTTCTCTCAGCAGCAGGTGATAGCTTGCGTTTTCTTCCTGATCGTGGCAGTGACAAAACAGTGCCATGCACTTTATACTTACAAACAATTGTTTGCACTGTTGCTCTTGGGACCTGCAGCTGCTTTGAAATTGCTCCAAGTGACTTTCCTGACTTGTTCAAGTCAATGATTCGCTTTTTCAGATCCATGTATGTATATTTTTGACCCAGCAGATTTGATCACTTTTTCTGTTAACCCATAATAAAGTCATAAAAAAAAACCAAACTTCATGAATGTTTTTTGTGACAAAGTATCTGTTCCAATAACTCTATCGGAGAAAAATCAGAGTTGTAGAAATAACTGGGAACTCAAGAGAGCCATGACATTATGTTTTTCACAAGTGTATGTGTAACCCCTGTGTCAGCGCCGCCCCGCGTTCCGCTCCCACCTCTGACTAGGCCGGGACGCGAACCCGCGCGCCAACGACGCTTCCACTCGGCAGGCAAGATCGGTAACCACTACACCAATAAGCTCGAGCCAACGGCACAGCCGCTAGCGATCTTACATGAAGGAATCGGCAGGGAGGTTTCCACGCTCCACATGGACCTGCGTGCACCCGTTACATTCACCCCCCGAAACCTTCGCTGCCGATCCGGGTACACGGCACCATTGTAACCCCTGTGTCAGCGCCGCCCCGCGTTCCGCTCCCACCTCTGACTAGGCCGGGACGCGAACCCGCGTGCCAACGACGCTTCCACTCGGCAGGCAAGATCGGTAACCACTACACCAATAAGCTCGAGCCAACGGCACAGCCGCTAGCGATCTTACATGAAGGAATCGGCAGGGAGGTTTCCACGCTCCACATGGACCTGCGTGCACCCGTTACATATGTAAACTTTTGACCACAACTGTATCATTGCTCTAGTGAAAGAGTTCAGCTGTGTGCGTAGTTCGTGTAATCAAAATGTGAAATGTTAAATAGAGTGCACTTGCCTCTACAGGATTCTCAACAGTCACGTGACTTTCTAACACCCTAAGCCACACCTTACATTTCTCACCCCCCCCCCCCCCCCAAAAAAAAAAAAAAAAATCTAACTTGAACATTCTCATTATGTATAAGTATAATGAATTCGGAAGATCTTAAAACTGTTAGGGTGTGCGACAAGGAGGGATCTAAGTGCAGACACGGTGGTTGCGGTGAGTAATATTTATTTACAGACACCAGAGATAGCGTGGCGGATGGAGGTTGCTTCGTGAGCCGGCGTGAGACGTGGGAGAGTGGAAGGAGGCAGGCGTGGAAGCTCGGAAGGAGGCAGGCGTGGAAGCTCGGAAGGAGGCAGGCGTGGAAGCTCAGAAGGAGGCAGGCGTGTAAGCTCAGAAGGAGGCAGGCGTAGAATCCGACAAGGAGCGCGCAGAAGACAGGACCTGGGGCGAGAGCAAAGTAGTCGTGAGCCGGGAATCAGTGATATCATATAAAGAATGCGAGAAGCAACTGACGGCGAAACCAGACGAGTTGATCGGGCGACGAGGTGGAGCGTCTGCTTGGCTTTTAAAGCTGGCTGATGTTAATTGCCCTCAGGTGTGGCCGCTCCACTCGTCTGACCTGTAATCACTAAAAACATGCACACCTGCTGGAGGTGGGCATGTCTCAGAAGGAAGGGGAAGAGGACCTAACAAAAACCATCTCATTTACATTTGTGGCGCAACCGTCAGTACAGTGTGGTCCTCTTCTTAGATATCAAATACTGAATATAAGGCTAGATGTCTAAAGGCAGAGTTGGCAGCGTAAGAGACTGGCGACTGACCCTCTTGCATCGGGGAGCTTCTCTGGAGGGCTCTATTGTAGCAGGCGTGAGGTGAGGGATTTTCTCCACTATAATTCTTTACAAATGGATTGGTTAATAAAAAACTATCAACGTGATTATAATTCTAGCTGGATTTTGAGACAATTTTATAAATTTTTTTTTTTTTACATTGTGTTTCGTTCATTAGGAGAAAGCAGCGAGCAGGAAGGAGTTATTGGGGACAGAAAGGAAAGTAGAAATAGACAGAAGAGAAGAACAAACAACAACAAGGAATACATTCAACGCCTACACTATCTATGAATATAATAGTTACATCGTTAGCTAATTGTGTTTCCAATGGACACCATGTGGGGGGCATGATGATCGAGGAGAAAAAGGAGGGGGGAGAGTCAGAAAGACATGTGATTAGGTGAGGTGGAGTGTACACAAATCAGCAATGTCAGTTGTAGAACCAAGTATTATGTTAATCACTTGTAAGTTTGGATATGTTGACATTCTATTCTAAGCTGCCTGATTGCTAAAGGCTGTTTCAAACTAGCAGCAGCTGAGTGTGAAGGGTTAAGCGGCAACCCATTCATTGGCTTCTCAGTGAAAGTGAGCAGTAGACGGCTGTTTGGGGTGAAACAGCAAGTTTGAATGAATTTGCGACAAGTGGCAGGGCCCAGAAAAAAGCCTTGTTCGATTTTCAGAGCGCCTCCATGCTGAGGTCAGCAACGAATCCAGCAGAAGGGCAGGCATACTTACAGTCTATCACAAAAGTGAGTACATCCCTCGGATTCCTGCAGAAATGTAAGTATATCTTTTCATGGGACAACACTGACAAAATGACACTTTGACGCAATTAAAAGTAGTCTGTCTGCAGCTTATATAATAGAGTTCATTTATTTTCCCCTCAAAATAACTCAAAATATAGCCATTAATATCTAAACCCCTGGCAACAAAAGTGAGTACACCGCATGGGAACTACGTACATCCCTAAATGTCCAAATTGAGTACTGCTTGTCACTTTCCCTCCAAAATGTCACATGACTCGTTACAGGAGTGCTGTCAGCATTGCTGCAGAGATAGAAGAGGTGGGGGGTCAGCCTGTTAGTGCTCAAACCATACGCCGTACTCTACATCAAATTGGTGTGCATGGCTGTCACCCCAGGAGGACGCCTTTTCTGAAGACGGTACATAAGAAAGCTCGGAAACTGTTTGCTGAAGACATGTCAACAAAGCACATGGATGTCCCATGGTCCATGGAACCATGTCCTATGGTCTGATGAGACGAAGATTAATTTGTATGGTTCCGATGGTCTCAAGCATGTGTGGCGGCGACCAGGTGAGGAGTATAAAGATAAGTGTGTCATGCCTACAGTCAAGCATAGTGGTGGGAATGACCCCCCAACCTCTTCAATCTCTGCAGCAATGCTGACAGCACTCCTGTAACAAGTCGTATGACATTTTGACGGGAAAATGACAAGCAGTACTCAATTTGGACATTTAGGGAATGGTTTTTTTTTCAAAGGCGTGTACTCACTTTTGTTGCCAGGGGTTTAGATATTAATGGCTATATTTTGAGTTATTTTGAGGGGAAAATAAATGAACTCTATTATATAAGTTGCACACAGACTACTTTTCATTGTGTCAAAGTGTGATTTTGTCAGTGTTGTCCCATGAAAAGATGTACTTAAATATCTGCAGAAATGCGAGGGGTGTACTCACTTTTGTGATACACTGTATATCTGTGCTATCTGGGCTGTTTCGACGGACGGATATACGCAAATCACGGCCGACGAAACCTTGATAAATGCGCTTATTAAAAGTTTTGCAAGCTCCGGGACACTCGAAAAATGACTCTCATACCTCTCCCTGCTTAGCTAATGGTACCTCGATGTGCGTGTGTGGAAAAGTAGTTGATGAACAACAACAAAAAAACTATCCCCTTTCTCACCGAAACTAGTAAAACTCTTTTCACTGACAGAATAATGCCCTATCGGAGTATTTAGCATTGAGCCCAATGGAGGAGGAAGTGTTTGTCAGCAATTCTGGTTTAGGGTTAAAAGTACAATGTAATTTAATAATTTATACAACACTGACAGTGTCGAATATTTAACACAATTAATGAGTTGAAATATTAACACTTTCCAAAGTGTAACTTGAACACAGAATCTGTGAGAATTATATAAACTCAGGAAAAGTGATTTTAACTCCATCAGAGTTAAATTAACACTCGTGATTTTACTGTGTAGTGTGCAAAGGCCTTAATCTTGGCACCGATAGTTTCACTACTTGAGTGTGTCTAATTGCACCCAATCATGCGTGAATCCCATATGATAGACATATAGACATATGATAGTCCTGTAGACAAGTGGAAATGCTGCGCCCCAGGGCCACGGCCCCTCCCCAGCCATTTGGGGGGTGAGCCAGCGACAGCAAGAAGTAGGGGTAGGCCCTACTTTTTGTTCTGCCTCATTAGAACCCGATTCGTTACATTATTTCAGGAATTATTATTATTATTATACTGTATTATTATTCCTATTAATAAGAAAAAAATATTTGTGTTACTAAGTGTAATTGCCATTTGTATTAGTACCAGGAGTATGTATTAAGGATTTAGTGTTGGGTTTCGGTCTGGCATATGACCATTTCAACTTACATACAAGGTCCTGGAACGAATTAACGTCGTATGTTGAGGTACCACTGTACAATTATTGCATTGATTTTCTAGATAATGCTGAAAATATACATTATCTAATCCTCAACAGGCAATAGATGTGATTGCGTGTGCCCTTTAGGCTACAGTGGCTATGGTTGTGAGGTGACACACAGACAACAGACAGGTTTGCTCATACAACATTAGTATTGTATCTTTTGGACCGGTTTCCACAGAGACATAATGATGTCCTATGACAGATATAACCATCGATGGCAGCTGGAGTTGCTGGGGTTCATGGTCCGCCTGCAGTGGAAGAACAATGACAAGGAGTCGACAGTGTAACAACCCGACGCCCAGCAAGGAAGGCCTTCCGTGCAGAGGCTTGCATCAGGAGTCCACTGAATGCTTTTAAAATATCCCAACTGCACAGAACGATTAAATTTCCTTCTGATTATGTTGTTGAATCATCTCTTTGTCCCCACTGGTGTCATTAAGTGTGAGATTTTAAATATAGTATAGACATGATTTTAATAGTATTCTAACAATTTTACTGGCCCATTTATTGGTAGTATAATGATTTACATGTCTGGCTCCAATCCCAATTAACTTGTGACTGGTTGGTGATTGCTTCACGGTGCTGTCAGTGGTTCCCAAACTTTTTTGCACCACGGACCGGTGTGATGTCAGCCATTTTTTCACGGACCGGTAATGCGTGGCAGAAAAATACAGTAAATATTAAAGTGATCCTCTAATGTAGGCTCTAATAAACCACAATTGTTCTCTTGTACTAAAATATGTTGTTAGAAACACATAAATTGTTAAATCAATGGCAATATTTTATAATATTTAGTCCATGTTTTGACAGTTCGTTGGCGCCATGGTTTGCGGGCTCGCAGTGATGACGTAATTGGGATCTTTCCAAATGTGTAGCGTGTTCAACAATTGCTTATTGCTGCCTAAACTCGCGAAGTAAAATGCCACGATGTGCTGCTTTTGGATGCAATTTCCAGTCAAATGGAAACAAGGGGAGTGAAGTGAATGGTCAAGGTGGAATTATTATTTTTAGTGAATAAATGTGCATAAGTGGAAGCTTCTCCCCCTTTTTGGTCCCTGTATGCACGTATCCTACCCACCATGCGTTACAACTGGCGCCCGAACATTTTTCCTGGATCCTCAGTCAAGTAAGGGATCCGTCTATTTTCTGGATCCGACGGTCCCACCGCGTCTGCAATGTTGGTTTCGGATCTGTCCATTTTTTTGATTTGTCGGTCCCACAGCGGCTTTTCGGATCAGTCTATTTTGTGGAATCGACGGCCTGATTGCGGCTGTAACATTGCCATGGAATCGGTCTAATTCCTGGATCTTTGAGTGAGTAAAAAAACGCGGATTTGGATTACTATTGCTTTTTTGTTGACTATTCTTCGTGGGAGTTTTCCCCAAATAATACTAAATGATTAAAGCACTATGGCACGCTACAGTGACGACAGTGACCTTACAACAATGTTGGAGTTTGTCAGGGAACGCGTGTTTGCGTACTGCTGAGCTCCCAAGTGAAGAGTGGTCAAGGTGGAAATATTATTTTTGTGAATAAATGTGCATAAGTGGAAGCTTCTCCCCTTTTTGGTACTTTTATACAAGTACGGTGTTATACTTGTATAGCGCTTTTCCACCTTTTAAGGTGCTCAAAGCACTTTACACTACATTGCCATCTACCTACTGGTGACGCAGCACCAGGAGCAATGTGGGGTTCAGTATCTTGCTCAAGGATACTTAGGCATCAGGGCAGAGAATCGAACCCACAACCTCTGGGTTGGGGGACAACTACTCTACCACTGAGCCACGCCATCCCCACGTATCCGAGCTACCACGCATTACAATGTACAAGACATGGATTACACAAGGTGTGCTCTTTGGCCTGTACTGTATGTAAAGCACATGACAGCTCTGGATGCTAACAATCTACATAATTATATTGGGATAAGTTTGAAAACACAATATACTTACCTTGAATATCTGCTGATAAAACCGGAGTTCCCAACAGCATACACTCTCGCTCCCAACCGGAGTTCCCAACAGCACTCTCTTGCATCACCAGTTTTGCCCAACTTTTGTCTTATCAGGTATTTGCTGCACGCATTTTTCCCTGAAGCTCGTCTTGTGAATGACCGACAGTGCTGTCCTGCTCTTCACTTTTCAGATCTGGTTCAAATAGGAAGGGTAGAACTGACGACATGTTGGCAAAGCTAACGAATGACACGCTGGAATTTCGGCAACGGGACCGGTGACGTCACGCACTGCGACGTAACAAGAATGGTGACCTATCACTTAAAATAATTTTACAAACTTTATTAAAACAAAAACATTAAGACGGGTTTTAATATCAAATTATTATAACTCATACTAACATTTATCTTTTAAGAATTACTTGTCTTAAAAATAGAGGATCCCTTTAAATAACATGACAGGGCTAAAAATTAATGTTATAATGCAGGGAAAATGACGCTGAATCAGTGCTATTTTCGTCAACACGACGATAATTGAAATATTTCTTCGACGAACAATTTTTTTATGACGAGCTAAAAACGTGGCTTGGGAGACTAGAACATAATGAGACGAATGCCAGTATTTGTCTGACGAGATGACAACGAGACATAGACTAGTCATCGTTTCTGTCATGTTCACAATGCGTGACATTTTCATATTGTACGTGGAGGACGTCAACTTGCAACCTTAGCAGTGTTTGGGCCATGTCACTCATGTGAGATGTGCTGCGCCTCTCCCTCACTCTCCTCACCGGAGTTTAGGATGTATCTTAAGCTAGGCTGGGCTCCATCTTGCTTGTTTGGAAACACGGTCGTATTTGTTTCCTTACCCTGACAAGAAAGAATATGCAATGTTGCCTTAGCCTTTAAAGGTCTGTGCTGAATGATCATCAGCAGTGTTGGGCACGTTACTTTAAAAAAGTAATTAGTTATAGTTACTCACCACTTCTTCCAAAAAGTAACTGAGTTAGAAACTGAATGACTCTATAGTACTCTATATATAGTACGAAAGTAACTATTTCCGTTACTTTAAAAAGAAGTTGTTGTATGTCAAAGAATTTGAAATTTTCTGAGCAGTATTCGAGTCAGTTGAATAGAGAAGAACAGACAGGTAGTTGTGTTATAAAATCTTGTAATATTTATTGCACCTCACCAGCAACAGATTTATACTACACTTGAAGTGCAACAAAAAATAAACAGTAAACAATATAATAAAATAACAATCAGCAGTAAACAATATAAAGTGAGTTTAATAAATTAAATCTCTCAAAACTTCACTCTCACTCACTCTTCAGCAGATTTGAATTGCTTACCACACATGTCGACAAAAGCTTTGCCCCGGGACATAAATTACACTTTACATGCACGTCCTTTCCTTTTATTTCGACCAACTTGAAATAGTGTTTATAGCTCCACCTCGTAAAGGACAAATTTTCCTCTGAACGCTCTGCCATCATATCCCTCTGCATCTGTTTTGGGTGTGTGTTTTTGCCGCACGTGCTGTTCCAGTTTGTGTGTGAAAACACCGGCTCTGATTCGCTTACCATGACACATGACTCTAACCCTCAGCCAATCAGAATCACTTCCATCGCATCTATCCAGGGGGTACACAGATAGCCTCGTCCCCCTACTCCTCCCGTCACCCTCAAAGCGTCTGCCGTCCTCAAGATGGAAGCAGCATTTGTAAAATGACGTGCGGTCGAGTAACGTTTTGTGAACGCTGCCTTTTATTTTGGCTCAACAAGACTCAACACAATACAGCACACGCGTGGGAATGCGGGCTTCAACTCCGGCCTCCTAGTACTTGCCGGTTATCGTTTTTGCTGCCGTAAAGTAGGTGACGTGAAGTGCTGCAAACGTAAACACAGCGCTGCACAATGGATATATGACAGAATTCTTGCTGGCTGACAGTGGGGGATGGGAACGAGGCTAGCATTCAGGTGTAGCAAACACAGAAACGTTAGCAAGCTTTGGAAAGCATTGTCTGATTGAAGCAGGGGCAAACAGCCTGGAGTCATAAGAAGTACGTGCGCTATTCTCGAATCTGAGTCACCCCAATTCTTGGATGACAAATAAACAGAGCAGAGTAGACTTGCTACAGCTGGTGGTTTCTTCAGTTTATTCAGAGTAAGTAACGCACCGCTTTTGACCGTCAGTAACGGTAACTGCATTGTAACGGCGGAAAAAATAATTAGTTAGATTACCCCGTTACTGAAAAAATAACGCCGTTACGTAACGGCGTTATTTATAACGGCGTTATTCCCAACACTGATCATCAGACGCTAAAATCATACAATGTGAGTTCCGGATTTTTTTTTTTTTTATGTCACTATAAGTGGAAATGCATCTGATTGAAATTTCAGATCTCTACTTATTATCTCAGTGGGTAAACTTGCGAAATCACACGGTGCATAAATACTTCTGCTCCTCACTGTATATACTGTATATGTAAATTGTAATTAATATCATACTGTGCTATTATTATCATCATCGCCAAAATCAGTGCCAAATAAAAACTAGAGGAAGTCTGAAGTCATCACTTTGGAGTAATAGTGACGGCTATGTACAATGATTCACCTTTTATGGCTCTTCAGTACGGTGGCCCTGAAGTGCAAAACACAACAGCAAATCAAAAAACACAACGGCAAATTAAAAAACAAAACGCCAAATTAAAAAACACAACTGCAAATCACATAACAAAATAACAAATTAAAAAACAAAACGCCAAATCACATAACAAAAAAACAAATTAAAAAACACAACTGCAAATCACAACAAAAAAACAAATCAAAAAACACAACGCCAAATTAAAAAACACAATTGCAAATCACAAAACAAAAAAACAAATGAAAAAACACAACGACAAATCACATAACAAAATAAGTGTTTTGCACTTCAGGGCCACCGTACTAAACAGATTTCAGACAACAGCAAAAAGGCAGGAAACAAAGATGAGAAACGATGCAGCCAGTGCTCTTCTTCACCTCCAGGACAGCTGCCAGCACCCCCCTGTGGACATTGTACAACCAGCGTCTCCTGAGGGTCTAGCCAATACTGATGGCGCTGAAGCATCCACCAGCTCCATCGTCCAAGTGACTCAAGTCCAAGTAGACAGTGAAGTCCAGAGACTCTTATCAGAGAACATGACATTACGGGCAGAGCTGGAATCTTTGCTGTTGATAATGCTGATGAAAATGCAATGAATGTACATTAAATGTTAATTACAGAATATACTTTTTGCACATTACAGTTTTCTGCAAATGAAATTACAAATGCAAATAACTGATGAAATGAGTTCATTTACATGCACACTAATTATCTGATTATTAACAGACCTCTTCAGTTCTTCAAATCAAATCCTAATCAATAACATACAGCCTCCCCTAAACTCCTGGTTGGGAGGTAACAACAAATGTAAACAAAAAATGTAAACAATAACATCAGATGTGGGCTGCCAAAAACGGTTTTGAAATTATAATATCTTGGACACATATGGTTGTCAGTAGTGAAAGCATTTGAAAGAAACGTCATGATTTATGTCTTATGTAAATTTTATGTTATGATTTAATGACATATTGAAGGCTCTAACTTGTCCATATTGAATATTCCAATTTAAATGTTTTTTTTTTTGTGTATGTGTATATGTATATATATATATATATATATATATATATATATATATATATATATATATATATATATATATATGCAGATGACAGTTAATTTTGCTCTTAGCACAATATTGCTTTTATTGTCCATAGAGGGCATCAACAATAAATAAATAAAAACTATATATGTATGGATAGGTCTGATGCGACTGAACATTTTGAGTGATCGCAAGCAAAATAATATTCATAAATGACTTTGAAATGGGACGTTTTTTTCCTATGTGTCGCAAAAACAAATCAGCACACAAGGGTTAACAGGAGGACGCCTTGAGCCTAAACGCGTTTGTGTTTAGGTCATGTGCATCAGGTACGTGCATCTGGTCACGTTGCCATTCCTGAAGTAAGTCATTTATAAGTCCTAAGTTTCGTTGCAGTTGTTAATGCCTGTCATTTCGATCGGGTAATTACCCAAATGACAATGCCCGTAGTAGCGAGCGTTCTTCCAACAAACATGGCGGACCGGAAGTGGTAAATTTTATCAATGGAACGGTGTATTGATATAGTAATAAAATCACATGAGTAGACGACATGTCAGCCAACCTATCTACTTATGACAGGCCAACAACAACAACAAAAATGTCGCACTTCAACAAACAGGCAGTAGGAGTCACCCTCGTTTATCAAAAAAAGCCATTAATGTTCTACTTACGTCTTTGTAAAACCAATGTTGCATTGTTGTAGGTTTTCAAAGCTGTTGTGGCTGAAATGATGAAAACATTGAGCCGATTGGGGATCTGTATGCATACGTCATTTTGTGACGTAGGTGAGTAGGGTCTATATTTCCGCGTTCAGAGTGGTGGCGAGGCTTCCTGGAAGTTACGTCATGAGGTAGCGGTCGGCAGGACGGCGCGTCCCTCGTTGCTATGGTGTTGCTATGGCTATAACTCAAAAACTACGTGGTCAGTTATTATTATTATTTTTTTTTTATGTGACTTTTTGAGAGAGCGAATTATGCATTTAATACAATTCAACTGAGTAAAACACTTAAGAGCGAAATCTGAAAACCTTTTCAGTTGCCCTTTAAAATGAAAGGAACCAACAGGTTGCTTTGCAATCTTTTATTAGAATGCTGTCTACGTTAGCTCAATGGCTGCCATTGACAGCACTAGACATCCAATTCATTTTGACTTGATTGGACATCTAGCGCGGTCAATGGCATTGAAACTATAGCATTCGCAGCCAGTTTTTTGTGTGCATTTACAGGTCACCTCCTTTTCATTTTAGGGCATTTACAGGTTACTTCCTATTGATTTATTGTCACTCCCTAGTCATTTGGGGACGTTTTTAAATCACTTTTAAGTAACCAACATCAACAGGAAGTGACTTAGAAACGCCCCCAAATCAACAGGAAGTGACTGAAAATGAACAGCAAATGATGTGCAATGTCCCAAAATGAAGTCATTGCCTGGTATCGGCTGCCAATGAAATAGACATCCAATCTGTTTGAAGTGGGAGGGGTGGAACGAATGATTGGCTGCAACCCTCCCACTTCAAACTGATTGGGTGTGTGATAAGCTCATTGAAATTCACAGCAGGAGGAGGAAAAGAGCTACCCATGTATCGTTAATCGTTGTATTGTGGCGTTACTATTTACATAATTCACTCGGAGGAACGTATAAGGAGGGAGTTCCGCCCGGACCCATATAGTTGTTGCACTCCTCTCTGTTCAGCTGTGACCTCGTGCTTTGGTGTGCAAGTCCTGCTCCATTAAGAAATAAATGTTTTCAAGTGTTGACCAAGATACTCCGCCTCCGACTCCTTCCTGGCACTACAGTATCGCCATATCGTGAGATCGTTATCCTGAGTCTTGTATCGCGTATCGTATTGTGAGCTACCCAGAGGTTTCCACACTCCTACTGTAAATACCCCCAAATCAACAGAAAGTGACTTGAACTGCCCCAAAAATCACTCCTTGCCTCGCATTTACTGCCACTGTCAGCCATAGACGTCCAATCTGTTTGAAGTGGGAGGGATTCATCAATTTGCTGCCACCCACCCAGTGATAAAATAGTGATAAACTGGCGCACCGAAAGCGACACGTCACTTTTGCTCATTAATATTCATGACGTTAGCAATTGTGGCTCAGGAGGTCAACCTCCTGTTTGTCCCCAATAGTAAATTAATGGAAATAGTGTACAAACGAGATGTTTACTGAGCTAAACCTACCAATTCTGTCCGAAAATGATGTCCCTGGTGCCCAATTCACTGAATGGCTTCAACTTGCTGGCGTTAAACTGGTCTTTTGGACGTCGGTGCAAGTTGATACATTCTACACATTTTTTCCTCCGAGTTTCTGGTTTCGGGAAACGTATGAAGAAAACATCCTTCATTGTCATAATGTTCATAGTCGTTTCTACAAGTTCCATATCAGCAGTGTTTGATCGGCATGTTTATTTATTTATTTTTTTAAGATTACCAGAGAAAACAAGCAGAAATATAATGGGACTGTGTGTGAGGGCGTGTGTATAATGTCCCACTTCCGCGTTACGATGGCGACGTCACGGTTTAAAAATAGCATTCGTGCAGTGCACTATACACAGCAGAATGATGAACAGAGCGTTTTTCTGTTCATTAGTTTTTATTATATTGTGACCCATGTATCGGTAATTGTATACGTATATGGTGGGATCATACTTATTGTGAGCCTTGTATCACAAATCTTACCATATTGTGAGGTTCCCAACCCTAGTGCAAAGTCTGCAAGAAGACTTTTTCATGAGGTAGCCTATAAGGGGTTTCAAAGCCCTTGAGTTGAAAATGAGAGTAGAAAAAAAGCCAGCGGTCTGTCGCAGCAGCTCTGTGTTAACGGTAAAATAAGAGCAGCTTTTTTATTTATTAGAAATTGTTGCAACACGTTTTGGACTTAAATGATATTTTTTTCATTATGATTATTTTTACGGTCTTAAAAAGCATTGCATTTGACTTTTAAAAGGGTGCAAGACTCCTGTGCCACAGCTCTGCAATATGGAAGTAGATGAAGGCCACTATAGAAAAAAACGGTAGCCAAGATTCTCCGAATTCTGAGAATCAAGTTAGAATCTAACCCTAACTACCTTCTTTTTCTCCAGTGGCCCTAATCCTCTTCCATAACATAGGCTACGTGAACTAAGATTGTTACCACGTTCAGAGTCAGAATTAACGATGTCGTGTACCAGTAGAGGAAAAAAATTTCATTCCGAATGCCGAGCCATGACAAATTCATGAAGCTAAACAAGGATATGCATTGAAGATGCCTTCGAACAATGAACACAACTCGCTGATAAGGAAGAATGAAAAAATTGCCAAGATCCACAACTTATCCAAAGGTGAAGTACTTTTCCTATATTACTTTCCTGTATGGTAAATTGACATTTGGAATATGAACAAGAATGGTAGGTTTGTGCGAAATTGTCTATTAACCAGGGCAAAGTCGGCATCTTTATGATGAAATCAGGAGTGCCAAAATTAGAAAAAAACCAAAATGAATTAATAAATATAAAGAGAAATAAATAAAGATAATACAAGTATATTTTGTCTTTGAAAAACACAAATGGAAAAACAATGGCATTTTTTTCTTTGCCTTTGCTAAAGCTCCCCTGAATAATTTGGGGGTTTTTTTATTTAAAAATACAAATAATGCTGACATTCACTATGAAGTTGCCAGAATAGTAGTTTAAATCAATAATCATATGACCTGTCATTATTAACTTAAATATGATCATAAAGCTATCAGTGTCCCCTGACTTCATAGAGTAAGGTAGAGAGCCCCTTCAGTGCGTCTCTTTCCAATCTATTTTACTTGTTCATATAGATAACGCCCACATCTCTTAAAATCCAGTTCGTGTTTTCCCTGTGACCTTTTTATTATCGCAGTTGGTATTACCAGGAGCATGTGTGCGTGTACGTCTGACACATAGTCGTGTACAGAGCAGAGTATGAATAGATGGATGAAGGATGGACATAAGGTTTTTCAAGGAAGTCAGTATTTATCACTGCTGGTAGTAACAGTTAGTTAGCTCCAGCCCCCAGCTAACAGCAGAAAGTCGCATGTAATTAATGAACCAAATGCTCACTACAATCTCTGTGCACGTCTTACCTTTGTTGTTTTGCAGTCAAAGGTTACATCCCAGCTCCAGTGTTGTCACAGATTACTTGAAAAGTAATTTAATTACTGATTACACCTCAAAAAAGTAATCTAGTTACTTTACTGATTACTTCATTATCAAAGTAACTAAGTTACTTTAAAAGTAATCTATCAGTTACTTTTTACCCATTTTTCTCCCTTTGCCGCCTCAGCATATAAGAATGACAACAGAAAAATGTCGTCACATGTAATTGACTTTCCGATGATTGAATTTAAAGGGGAATATCAGAATTTCGCGCTACCTTGGCCACTTTGGAGCCCTGAAACTAACAAATATCTGACAAACTGCTTGCAATTTGTTGAAATCAACTCCACCGACCAATTAAACCCCGCTAACTCTAAGATTAAGCCTAATGTCAAAACATCTGAATTTCGGCTTATGGTTAACAGCACATCAGTGCCAATGTAAAACAATGCAAACTGACTGCACAAATTGCAAAGGTGGTGGCGGGCGTGGATGTGCGTGCACAACCTGGAAGTACTCCTCTCCGGTCAATTTGGCCACAAAACGTGGCAGCAAATAAGCACTTTACACTCAATCAGACTCATAACACATTCCACAGATGCTAAACGAACACGTCACCTGACGGCATAAATGTGCAACACGCATATGATGTAAACAAAGCTTGCCAACTTGGAGTGCTGAATGCCCGTTGTTGCTACAGCAAAGCTACGAAACGGCCACGCATGTAGGGGGTCCAACCTTTTGCTGATACCCTCCAGAATGAAGAAAAGGTACTCACCTTCATTCATGGATATCCACAGATCATCATTCCCTCGCAACGTTTCAACACTCGGGTCAAATGTCCACCCGCCTGGCCCACGCCTTCAGTCCCACAACACATGTGACGCGAGACCAAAACAGGAAATAGCTAAGAGGTTGTCATGGAAACACGTACCGGGAACCTTTTAGCATTTTCTATTCAAAATGCTCTTCGTACATGACTACAATATTCTTCATTCTACATACGTTATGAGGCAATGAAAAAATAGGAACGCAGAGACATTAAGGAAACTAACTTTAATCAGATTACTGGTGTAGAAAAATGAACGCGTTAGATTACTCGTTACTGAAAAAAGTAATCAGATTACAGTAACTCGTTACTAACTAACGCGTTACTGACAACACTGCCCAGCTCTAAAATAACGCTGCTACGTAGCTGCTGCTGGCAAGTTTGTCTGAAATGCATTGTGAAACCTAATAGAGTTAGGTGTGCACTCTTTTTACCACTATCTTTAGAGTGACTTCCTTCTGGAGCATCAGCTGTGTTTCTCACTTTACGCACAGGTGAGTACAGGAGCTGAGCTCATTCACTTATGATTATCATCAGTGGATAGTCTAGGCCTGTCGCGATAACAAATTTTAGATATGTGATATTATTGCGCCCCCCCACTCCCAATTAAAAAAAACAAAACAATTTACAATAACACAGTGAGACTACAGTATATATTAATAGATCAAGTACACCCATTTAAATGCGATAAATGTTTACTCTTGAATTAAAAAATACTGTTTAAGAAATCACATCTAAAAATAATAGACCATGCCTCTTAAGTAAAAGACAACAATATTAATACCGCACAGAAACACAGAATAAATAAAATGTGTTTTTCAAGAAAAAATAAAATAAAATTGCACTTAATAACAAAACTTTTCCCCTCATAGCTTCTGCTATGTTGTTCGATAGGGATGCAACGATACAGTTAAGTCACGGTTCGGTACGATTTTCGATACGGGGGACACAATTTTCGATTTGATTAAATGCATTTAATGCCCTGAAAAAAAAATGACAATTGTATTTTTTTATTTTTTATTTTTATTTTATTTTTTGCTAACGAGCAAAAATAAATTGCCATCATGTAAACATGCATTTTAGTGCATAATATTTATGTGCTTACTTCTCACTGATCTGAAGAAATTTTTTATAAAAGTGCTGAGAACAATCTTTACTGTTTGTAAAGTGAGGCGGGGCACACTGTTGATTGCTACAGCTCTCTTAGCAGCTAGGTTTGCTACATGAGCAAAACATCCTATTTTTGGTCCGAATCCATATGTATCACGTACTGAATTAACAATATTTGCAGCATTATCTATAGTCACTGATATGGATTGATTTGGCCTGCTTAACTTCCATTCAGTCATGGCGGTTTATAATTCATCGATGTAGTATATGGACCACGTGTCCCATAATCATTCTGGGCTCACGTCGCCAATGGCATGGGACGTAGCACAAGTAGTTTGCTACAGTATTTCATGAT